>NC_089583.1:100242643-100582643 GCF_019320115.1 Miscanthus floridulus | reverse complement strand
CTCCAGTTATCCAAATGGAATAAGTTGTCTCTAAAAATCAAACGTACGTATTGACATAGGTGGTCAGAGTGTCCGCACCTAGAGAATGAACAAGAGGCAGGCAGCGCGCGTGGCCATGCCCCATGCATGATTGAAACTGGGCAGAGGCTGCCCGTTTGCTTCGCTTGCAAAATCTGTAGTGTCTTGGACCACATTTTTATCCATATATATGCATACAGTTTATCTTAGCTTTTTTCATGACTAATGATAATGTTAAGAATCATGGCACAGTGAGTTCAGACCATGATATATACATAGTATGTTTATAATACGCCATTTATGAAAGTTTTCCAACAATTGAGTTTTATCTCCACCTCCAAACACTACTACACAAACTTTACTGGAGGCGGGCGTTTTCGGTTTCCCGCGGCGGGCAAAGCCGTTCGCCGCGGCCTAGAGGCCACGGTAAATCGTGGCTTAACCGCGGCGGGCGGTTTTGCCCGCTGCGGTTAACCGATTTACCGCGGCGGGCGGTGTAACGTGTCCGCCGCGGTAAATATACTTTTACCACGGCGGGCACGTTACACCGCCCGCCGCGGTAAATTATTTTACCGCGGCGAACACCTTTTGTGGCCCGCCGCAGTTATGTTCATTAGCCATGGCGGGCTTTATTATTTGCCCGCCTCGGTAAATTATTTCCTGAATTAAAAAAATACATCAGGTATATAAATTCAAATTCAAATCACATCCAGATTTCACACATTAAACTTAAAAAGTATGCAGGCATTACACATGAGATAATATACATATATATATACATTCACTTAGTCGTTCTTGTCATCGTTAATTTATTATATTTACATATTAAAGTCGTTATACATGCGCTAAGGAGTAATCCTGCGGACGCATCATCGTGGGCCATTTTCTCAGCCTCTCGTACTCCGGTAAAATCGCTAGCGGGCTGTTCTCATTGAAGAACGTGCCCCCTTCAAGCACGCATTTGTCTAAGACAAACTTACATATGTCCGCCTTTGTCTGCTTGAAGGAGTGTTGGGTGCTTTGCACGTCTCTCCACCAGTTCAGTCCATTCTTAAGCACCCTCCAACTGCTGCTGTACTGCTTGCACGCCCTCAGGAACTCACAGGCGTAGAAGCCACAGGTTTGTGATCCTACCGGTTGTTTGGCACACTGCATGATCGATACACAAGCATTACAACACAGGCATTAGAACGCATATGAACGGAAAGCACAATTAAACCTTTCAAATACTTACTGGAAAGTTGCGTCTGATTTTGATGCGGTTCTTATGCTTAGCCTTAAAATTCTCTGTTCTTCGATCATAGCATTCAGGATCCGTCACGTACTCCTTATAAGCGCTATACGAAATGTACTAGTATTAGGCAGGGCATTAGAACGCATATGAGAAGACAGTTCAGTCACTTACACTCTGAGGCAATCTTCAAAGGCCTTGTACCCTTTTAAGTTTGGCACTGTCAACGAATCAAATACGCAGGCCCTGCCATCCTGAGGGTAGATGATAAATGCAACCCAGTGACCCTCGAGGCCTTGGCTACGTCATTGAAACAAAATACAGGTTACGACAAGAAATAATAATACTAGCTAGCTACCCACTTATCTCTACAGGCATGTCTTCGACTTACCCAAAGTGGTAGGCAGCTAGGATACACCCATTTCCCCTGATCTTCTTCATTGCTCCTAGTATGTACCTTGAAATGTTCAACTTCTCATTGTCCATCAGTTTCTTCCTGTGCGCCTCTCTCTGTCGCTTGGTCAAGTCTTTCATGGTTGGATGATTGTCATCTAGGTGGTAACCAATGATGATTCTTTGAGCAATATGCATTGGAGATAGATAGATAACATCAAGTTTTAGTTTCTTGGATATATAGGCCATCAACCTGCAAGGACAAGCCATAGTGGCATATATAAGTAGTCTTGACCGATTCAAAGGCAGGTGATATGTGAAACTCGCAATTCATCACTTACATAGAGAACAAGGTGACTTGGGCGATGTCAAGGTCTTGTTCCCGCAGTAGTCTGTACATGTCGTCGAAAACCACGGGGAGTTCTACATCGTTGCCGGGCAAGTGGAAGTACTCCGCCACAACCTTGACTAGAAAACCATGCAGGCCAGCTTTTGCCGCTTCCATGTACCAGAGATGAAACCTCCTTGTCTCCCACCTTTCCTCGTCGATGAGCTGGGCCTTGGTTATCATGAACTTCCCATGCTCGTAATAGCCGGGGCAGTCATCCGATTCAGGAAATAGATGGAAAGGTGATCTCGGCCTGGGATAGAAATGTTAGTACCATATTATGGCAAAGAAAAGTTATTAGCAAATTATGCTCGCCGCTACCATACCTTTTGAACTCAAGTGAGTATGTGAGCTACCCTTGGTCGCCTTTAGTCTTCGCCGGTGGTGGAGGACAGTGGCTTGTGCTCGCAATGGCAGCAGGCGGTGTCTTTGCCCCTGGTTCCTCCATGCCTCCCGGTCCTTTGCTCGTGCCCTTAGACGGACTGTCGAGAGGTGGAGGTGGACTTGTTGTTGGAGGAGGAGAATGAGGGTGAGGGCTTGTGCCTCGGGGTGAGTTCCTTCCCTTGTCATCCCCGCCATTGCCTTTGTCATCGCCGTCGCCGTGATCCGGATCATCGGGGGGACAAGATCCGGCAACGGATGGTTGTGATGCCGGTGTCGCCGTCGGCGTAGAAGTCGGCGTCGAGAGAATGATCTCTATGTCATCCTTGTTCCATAGGACTTCGGAACCCATGGCAGCTCCAAGGATCGTTACCCCTTCTGCAGTTGGATATTCCATTTCAAATTCTTCGTATTCGGTCGCATACCATGTAAGTATCACGGCAGCATAGTTGGCAGGGATCTGGTCTTGGTTGAAATCTTTGATATCTTCTTTGGGGTGCATATAACCCTCACCCACGGTCAACTTTTTCGCCCTGCCGAACGGGATCGTGAGGTGGACGCGCATGGGTTCCCGGATGTCGTCGATGGGGTGCCTTGGGCGATCCTCGATCATCGGCAGTGGCTGCCCTTATGTCTGCCCTTGTGGAACTTGAGGCACGGCCATGCCAGCCTGGCGAAGCATCTGTGACCTCATCGACACCATATCTGGGTCATTGCTCGTGAAGGCTTCTTTTATGGACCGGCTGATCATTTTGGCCACGCCTTTGATCATAGCCCTTCTAAAAGATGCCCTCCTTGTACCTCTACCTTGACCGGTATGTGGCAGCGTCGGATTGCCATGACTCCACTGAGTTCCAGCTCATCTTCGATGACATGCCACGGACACGGCCACGGTGCTCGGGGGTTCCCAGCGCTAGGGTCAGCAAGTCCTAGCCCCTGCGAACCTCGAAGCTGTCCTTGGATTTAGCAGCCTCGATGAGAGCCCTCTCCACCTCCTCGAACTTGGGCTCATTGAACTTGCTCGCGCCCTCCTTGAGCTTCTTCAGCTTGTGGGCATAGATGAAGTCCTTAGCCCTTAAGTCTACACCGTCGTACGGATCGGGAAGCCCGGCGACAGCTCTAGCCCTTTCTTCCTCCCACCACTAGGGCCTCTTACCAGCAAACCCAGTCATGCCCAAGTGGTGGGGGTGCAGGTTCTTCTTCACGAGTGCGCTGAACTTGGCGCTCTTTGCCTTTGCTTCTTCTGTTGTTCTTTGTTTGCAGAACTCTTCCCAGTGATGTTCCTTCACCATAGTGTATTTGACACAGGGTGACTTGCCTAGCTTCAGGTAGTACCTGGTCAGCATGGACTTAAAGTTTCTAAAGGCTCTTCCTGCCATGTGCATGACCCACTCCCTGCACTTGTTCAGATCGGCGTCCTCGGGATAATGGAAGCTCCTCGTCACCTCACCCTAGATATGTGTCTTGTAGTCGACCGGGACATTGTTCCACTCCTCCCAAGTGATCTCCACCTTGTCCTTGACTATACATGCCACCTGGTTGCTGAACTTGGCAAGGACCGTGGGTGGCAACAACGGGTTTCCCTCTGGTCCCACCTCATGGATCACATGGACTTCGCCGTGGGTTTCCCTCTGGTGCCTCCCGTGTTCCCCCCTTCTCAGCTTTGTCCTCTGACCCTAGACTTGCCTGAAGTGGTTGGAGATGGAGCGGGGGGTTCTTTGTCCCTGACTTGTTCCTCCTCGAAATTCAATTCTCGAGGCACCACCGACATCTGTTCAGGGTTTGGAGACCGCGCACTTTCAACTTCGTCGTCCCTCGATTGGTAGGTCAGATCATCTTCCTCCTCTGTACGACGTTTCTTTGTTGGCCTCGAGGTCACGGACACTTGGCTCTCGAGGCTAGTTGATGATGATGCACTAGGGGTAGGGTCGCGCCATTCGCTTATCGGTTCCTCCGCCATTGGAAAGCTACAATGAATACATATTTCAGTTGTATAGACACAGTTATAGAGTAGTAAAGTAGAGTAGTACTAGAGTAGTAAAGTAGAGTAGTACTAGAGTAGTAAAGTAGTAGTAGTTGGCTCATATTTGCCCCATTGTCATCACATCGCTTTTAAACTGGTTGCTTGTATCTGGTATACAAGCCATCCTAGTTTAGTGGGGGCACTCGATCATCATCACCACTGCCTCAGCATAAAAGGGTTCACATCATTGCATATGCCACTACCTCAGCTTAGAAGTGTGAAAAGAATCATCATTGCAAATACCAAACAAAAGCCATCAAGATAGTTTCAAAATTCGGCCCCAAAGGGCTAAGTCCTTCGGCCATCAAGATAGAGTAGAAGACTAGAGGAGGTGAGAGTAGAGTAGAGTAGAGTAAGAGGAGTAGAGTAAGAGCTGTACAGCTCAAAAGTTTGTTTGGCATCATAGGCAGCCAACAAGACAGTAGTAGTAGAGTTTAGTAGTAGCAGTGTTAGCAGAGTTTAGTAGAAGATTGAGTAGAGTTTAGTAGTAGATTGTATAGTAGTAGTAGTAGTAGTATTCTATAGTAGAAGGACACTGAGCACTCAAACTGAGCACACAGTGGTAGGGCTAAGTCTTCGACCATCAAACTGAGCACTCACACTGTTGTAGAAGGAAGCAAGGGAATGCAAAATCGCATCATAGGCATCATAACCTATTAGAGGCATCATAGGCAGTGGCATTGCTCAGCATTGAAGTCTGGCATCACAGGCAGCAACAGAAATCCAAAAATTAACACTGCCAAAAATAACATTGAAGTCTAGCATCATAGCTAGGCAGCAATAGAAATCCAAAAATAGGATTAGATACAAGCCCACTTGATCTCATCACCAAAAATAGGATAAAATAGCATCACATCACAGTATAGTATTATAGAGAGATAGGGGTAGTAGTAGGGATAGGGGAGGGGGGACTAGGGAGGAGCTGCGTGAGTTGATATGCATGAAACTGGAACTATCTCATCATCGCTGCCTCAACACAAGAAGAACCACATCATTGCATGCCACTGCCTCAGCACATGTTTTTATAAGTTTAACAAAAAATCATCATCGCAAATGCCACACAGATAAGACAGTGTCAAAAAATAGATCCCAAATCCATCCCAATTTATCAAAATTCATCCCAATTCATCCAGGCATTATGCTCAGTCAAAAAAAGCATCACAGGTAGCTGCAAGTTGAAAAATCATCACAGGCAGCATATAGGCAGTGGCATTACTCAGATTACTATTGAAGTTAGGCATCACAGGCAGCAAGGGCATCACATATGCCATTCATCTCAAGTAGGCAGCAATAGTAGACAGCCATTTGCTCAGTTCAAATTAGGAAATAGAAGGCATCACATGCACTGCTCAGTTCAAATTAGGAAAAAGAGTAGGCACTGCTCAGTTCAAATTAGGAAATAGAAGGCATCACAGGCAACATGCACAATAGGAGCAGTAGCTGAACATTGGCAGTGGCATCATTGGTAGTGGCATCTGCTCAGTTCTCAATTAATTGCATCACAGGCAGCAGTTCGAATTCATCACAGGCAGTTCCAATTCATCATAGTTCCACATGTAGAAATAGGCATTGCTCAGAAATGGACACAGAAGGGAGAAATCACATACAGTTTCAAACCTCAGAGATGGAGCCGGGGAAGAAAGGAGTGAGCACAGTGCTAGGGTTCCGGCGCGCGGACGGAGGCGGCGGACGGAGGCGTCGGTGTTGTCGACCAAGGTCAGTGGGGGCGATGATGGCGGCCGGAGCTATGGCTCTAGGCTCCGAGGACGGGGGCGGGGCATGGGCACGGGGGAGGAGGACGGGGGCGGGGGTCACCGCGGAGGAGCTCGACGGCGGGGATGGCGGCGGCCCTCGGTGTCGGCGGCCGGAGCTATGGCTCCGGACTCCAAGGACGGGGTCGGGGCACGAGCACGGGGGAGGAGGATGGGGGCGGGGGTCACCGCGGAAGAGCTCGGCGGCGGGGATGGCGGCGGCGGCGCTAGGTTTCGGCAGCCCTTCGGGGTCGAATTCGAGGGCGCGAAAGACTTAGAAAATTTGGGCGAGTAGCGGCACATATATAGCCACGGATTAACCGCGGTGGGCAATATAAGCCGCCCACCGCGGTAAATGTTTACTGCAGCGGGCACCTTACACTGCCCGTCACGATTAATCGATTAACCGCGGCAGGCGCTGTTACATGCCCGCCACAGCTAATATTTTATAGTATTCTATAGTAGTAGTAGGTTGAGTAGTACTAGTAGAGTAGTATTGTATAGTAGTAGTAGTAGATTCAGTAGTACTAGTAGAGTAGTATGGTTCCATGATATTAATAATAAGTTACAAAACTTGTCTTCAATAGATCGAGCTATATTATTACATATATGTCTCTGGGATACATATATCATTTTGGTGCAAGTGCTTTCACCGTCCTCTTCTCACCGTCGGGGCGGGCCCACGGCATCATCCTGGACTTGTTGAATTGGTCCTCGACGGCCTTGATCTTCTTTGGATGATCAGTAAAAAGCTCGAGCTCTGCGTAGTTGTTGTATTGTTCGGGACTCTGCACCCCATCAGCTCCCACAATCCGCTGCTTTCCGGACACAACCACATGCCTTTTTGGGTCCTCTACATATATATAGTAGGCCACTTGCATGACATTGGTTGCTAGTACCCACGGGTCATCTTTGTAGCCGATACTTATGAGATCCACGGTGGTTAGCCCATAACTGTCCACTGCAACCGCATTTGGTTTGACCCACTAGCAACGGAAGACGGTTATGCGTAGGTTTTGGCCGTAGTCAAGTTCCCATATTTCTTCGACTTGCCCATAGTATTGCCTCCTCTGGCCCGTGGACTCTTCTTCGCCCTCATATCGAACACCACAGTTCTGTGCCGAGCTCTTCTTGTCCTTGTCTTTCATGTGGAACCTGTAGCCCTGGACGTCATACCCTTGCCATGTGGTGATTTGGCTAGATGGGCCTAACACAAGCCTCTTAATGGTCTCCGTATCTTCATCAGGGCATCCTTCAAGGGGTATGTGTTGCTCTTTGAGCCACTCTATGAAATTGCTCTTGTGATGGTTCTGGACCCATGCCTCCGTGCGTTGTCCGTCATTAGCGGTGCAGATCTCTTCTAGGTGCTTTTCAATGTATTTCTCCATGCTCACTAACTAATGAAGGATGTTGTAATGAGCTTCTTGCACCGTTCGGTTTGCCACATCGGTGCGTACTTTTCGGCCTGTGCACCCCATCCCTGAGGTTTTGCCTTCGTGGTGATGGATAGGCAGCCCAAACACCCTCCCATCTCTTATGTACCTCATACACCAGTTCACGGCCTCCTCCATTGTGTATGCCTCGATCATAGAGCCCTCCAGGTAAGCACGGTTATGGACGTATCTATTGAGGGTGGACATGAACCGCTCATACGTCCACATCTGGTGTAGGTACATGGGGCCTAGTTGATGGATCTGATCGACCATATGCATCATTAGGTGTGGCATAATATCAAAGTAAGATGGTGGAAAGCACATCTCGAGCTGGCAAAGGGTCTCCACGATGAACTCCTTCAGGGCAGGCAGCTCAGCCTTATCAATGACCTTTTGGGTGATGCGGTTAAAGAAGTATGACATCCGTGTGATGACCATCTTCATGTACTCTGGATGGATAGCCCTAATCGCAATTGGTAGGAACACCATTAGCATGACGTGGCAGTCGTGTGAGTTGTAGCCGGTCATTATGAGGTCTTTCATGGAGACCAGGCTCTTGATGTTGGAAGAGAAACCAGTCGGCACCTTGATACCCCTAAGCAACTTAACAAAAGCCATCCTCTCGTCTTGTGTTAGGTTGCAGGCCGCACCTGGGATATCGACTTTACAGTTCTGAGGTGGTCCCGGGTGAAGGTCCGGCCTGATGCCCAGATTGACAAGATCTGTCCGTGACTTGATACCATCCTTTGTCTTGCCCTTGATGTCCAGCAGGACACCGATCGTGCTTTTGAAGACATTTTTCTCTAGGTGCATGCAGTCGATGGCATGGGGTGTATTCAGTGTTTTCCAATACGACAGGTACTTGACGAAAATTGACTTCTTCTTGAAAGGAACGACGGCGGGGACTTCCTCCGTCTGGTCCCGCTTTCGCTTCCTTGTCTGCTTGGTCCCCTCTTCAGGCGGCTTCTTCTTCTTTCCAAACTCCACCTAATCCATGTCCTTGACCATCTCATACACCTTTGTCCCCTAACTAGTCTACGTCGGTTGATCACGCTGCGGCTCGTCCTGATTATCAAAGTATTTGTTCATAATACTTCTTCTATACCTGTGATTTTTGGTGAGGAACCATCTATGTCTCGTGTACACCATCTTATTGGATCCCTTAAGGTAAGTGTAGCAGGTCCTGTCGATGCAAATTACGCAGCCGATCTTCCCTTTGATCTGCCCCGACAGTGAGAAGAGACCGAGGTAATCGGTGATGGTGACAAAGATGATTGCTTTTAGTGTGAACTTCTCCTTGCGGGATGCATCCACCATCTGGACCCCAATATCAAATAGTATCTTCATTTCCTTCATGAACGGCTCTAGGAACACATCTATATCGTTGCCGGGTTGCTTCAGTCTGGAGATAAGCATGGTCAGCATAAGGTACCTACGCTTGTAACATAGATGGGGAGGTAGGTTGTACATGGTGAGCACGATGGGCCAAGTGCTGTGTGAGCTACTAAGCTCACTGAATGGGTTCATCCCGTCAGTACTCAGTGCAAACCTAACATGCCTGGGCTCCTTGCCAAACTCTAGGTAGGCCTCGTCGAAATCCTTCCACTGCTTGCCATCGGATGGGTGCCATAGCTTACCATCGTCTTTCAGGCGGTCAGCTGATGCATGCCAGGACATGAGCTTGGCATCGTCTGGGTTCCCGAATATTGCACGCAGGCGATCAGTCATGGGCAGGTACCACACCGACAGTGCTGGACTTTTCCTGTGCGTGTAACCCTCTTCTTCATCGTCCTGCTGAGCTGAGATCTGTTTGGCCGCACTGCTCTTCTTTGCCCCCTTCTTGTTCTTCTTCCGACCACCCCACAAGCCTCCCTCGTCTTCTGTATCCATGCGACAACCAGCATTTTTCTTGTACTGACTAAAGCCGCAGTGCGGACAACTCGTCAAATTCTCATACTCATTGCCCCGATACAGGATGCAGTGGTTAGGGCATGCATCAAACTTTCTAAGCTTCATCGCCACTGGCCGGATCAGCTTCTTGGCCCGATAAGTATTGGCGGGCACCTTGTTAGCCGTTGGGTACGTGGTGGCAAGGTAGCTTAACAACTCATTGAAGCTAGTGTCAGATCAACCATGACGAGCCTTCAACATCAACATATGGAGGTTAAAACGGAGCGCCGTGCACTCCTTCGGACAATCGCCGCCGTCCTTATAGAGAGGATCAACTGCCACCTGCTTCAACTCTCTGAAATTCTCCAACCACTTTGGGCAACCCAACACAACGTCGTCTTCATCGAAGTGTTTGACTAGATCTTCAACAAGCTGCACATCCTCGGGTTGGCTCACAGTATCCTGACCATCCCCACCGTCGCCGGCTTCATCGGCCATGTGTTGCATTAGATCATCCACCGTGATGTAATCACGACAACTGTTGTCACTGTCGGCTGGCGCAGCTGCTGCTGAAGATGATGAGGAGCCGGGTGCTCCTAAAGGATCTTTATTCACCGGTGGTGCTGTCGTCGTCGGCGTCGAAGAGCTCACTCCAGATGCACCGCCACTCGCACCAACTCTTTCGCCGTGAAATGTCCAGACTGTGTAGCCCTCGACGAAACCATACATGATCAAATGAGTTTGCACCTCGCTGTCTCGGTGGGCTTTCAGGTTCTTGCAACGAGAACATGGACATATGGTTGTCATCCGCTTCAGTCTCTCACGGTGAGCTTTACCAGCAGCAATAAACTTCCTTAATTCAAAGAGGTACCGCGGATCATTCACTCTATCGATCCGGTACATCCATTCCGACTTATCCTTCATACCTGCGAACATTATCCGTCACAATCAACAAATAAAGAAGAATTAGGAGAAAATGATGATTTTTACGTCCAAAATCATGAAAAAGAGAGGAAATGATGATGTGAAAGATGAAGCATGCATCTATGATGAATCTAAAGTTAAAGAAATACATGACATCATTTTTTCCATTAAAATTGATCTAGATCTAGATCTAGATCTAGAGAGAATTCTAGGTGATGGAAATAGAGAGAGAGGATGGAAGGAGAGAGGGAGAGCCTTTATGAACCTCTTATGATGTCCTCCTCCCTCAAATCCAAGCCCTTCAACTCAAATCAAAAGTTTCCTTAAATTTTAGGGCAAAGCCCCCCCTGAGTTTGAGAGAGGAAGACCCGTGGAGAAGATGAAGGGGTGGTGCTGCCCGCCTCGGCAAATCAACTCTTTACCGCGGCGGGCAGTTTAAAGAGCCCGCCACGGTAAATCATATTAACTGCGGCGGGCGATTCATACCGCCCGCCGCGGTAAATAACGATTTCCTACGGCGGGCAAGTAAGGTGGCCCGCCGCGGTAAACCCTTTTCCCGCAGCGGGCGACTCGGTGGCCGGCCTCGCTGGCCGGCCACCGGTTAACCGTGGCGGACAAAAGAGGTGCCCACCACGGAGCCCATTTTGACCACGCTGCGCAAATTGATTCCTGTAGTAGTGAAATTAGCTATTAGTATTTTGTAACTGCAAGTTTTGAAGTCATGCGTGCATGTATAGTTTTTCATTTGACCCTGAGTGATTTCATTTGTAAACGTGGGCACACTCCAGGATTAATATGGCAAAAAAAAAGTGCAGTCTATTTAATTTAATTTAGACAAGTTTGAGACGACGCTGGCCTTGTGCTGTTTTTGGACTATCCAACCACTCACTATGCTAGAAGTGGAGGTCCTTGCACGTACCCCGAATATAAATAGGACAATATATACTAGTGAATGCCGCGCACATTCGTGCACGCCAGTAAGGGGATAAAGCTCAGGTTTTGAATGTACAATTCTCATGCCATATATGATTTGCTGTCTTCAGGGATGTAATAAGTTGGAACTTGCAGGATGGATATATTACATGCGAAAGGTGTGGCAAAGTTCATACACTTTTCACCGACTAACAAAGCAGATACTGACAGGAACCATTTTGCATGGTAAGTTTGTGAAAACTATCCACACAGAGGTCACAAAATGATGCCGTGGACGTCTTGTTCGGTTGCAGCACCTGGTGAGAGGAAATTTTTTTGGTTCAATCAATAGATGATAGATATACATCAGCATGTCTATAGCAAACAAAGAAGTTCCTAAAATCTGCCACATGCATGGGGACGGTATATATTGGACCTGCAGGATTTTTTTAATATGTTCATGGAATGAATTGGAGCAACAAAGTCATTAAAATATGGTTGTCATTGACTGATTTCTGAATTCGTAAATGGTTTTCTTTGGGTAGCTTTCGATAAGTAGCTTGTAGACTAATAATTACAAGACCTGTACATGAAAAGTAGGCTTGTCTTTGGTAACTCAACTAAGCTGAAAATTAAGCAGGCACCATGTATTTACCTATTTTGGGGTCCTAGTTAGGGAGGCCCTATGAGTAGTTTCTGTCGGAGGGTTCTTTGAAGACGTTGCCTTGTCTCTGTAATTTGTATATGAATGGATGATCCTATGCAATTGTCGAAGCATGTTAGACTTCTGTGGATATAATGTAGCAGTCCCAATGTTTTCTAGAAATGATGATTGACCTGAATTTTCATAGTAGCCTGTTTGGTAACTTGTGGAAATGAGTTGATGAATGCACTGAGAGGAAGAAAGCCACTGGAATGCAACACAAAGCAAAGTATCAAAGTTACAGATGCGGTACTGAAAGACGAAAAAGATGACCAACTAAACCTATAAATCACTACAATGGAAAAATAGCAGGAATTTAGTGAATAAGGGTGGCTTCAGAAAGAAACGAAATGGGATCATCTGATCTCTTGTATTTAGGCACAATGGAATGCACTGAGAAATACCATCCTTTGTAACAATCCAAATTGGGAGCACATACAGCAAAGATGGAAAACTGTAGCCAAGTATTACCCATGCACAGAGCATAGATCTTCCATAAATTTCGAGGAAAATGTATGAAAAGCAAAGGAAGTTGACTGGAACCGAATAAAGCGAACGTGTACAACGCGTGCAACTAATTGAATTGGGATTTTTTTTCTAAAGAAATCATATGGGAAAGGAACATTATTTGTAGTAAGGACGAAAGTATATCCTTTGGCTGTGAAGGCATATTCAGTAAGCAAACAACTGAGGAACCTATAATTGCAATTGCTACTTATGCATCTTCCTTAATATGTTGTCTGGACAGCTTCTAGCATTTGCAGACAAGACCTTTAATAGCCTGTTGAATATCGTCTTTTACCTATATTTTTGTAATCAAGTTGCAGATATAGAAACCCAGTGACCATCTAGAAGCTCTCAACCTGCACAAGGTTTTGATAGCCAGTAGTAGGTCCTGAAATCATCCAAATAGCGCGATATGTTGTGCCAGCTTCTAGAATTTATAGTGATTTCCTTGTGATTTTGAGGCAGGAAGGAGGAGTATTTCATTTGCGTGGCACAGTCTTCCTACGCCAAGTACTCCTCCATATCTATTTTACAATCCAGGATGTAAGTTAGATATCATATGCAAGGTTCAACTCTGTCGATATCTTTTACAGTCCTAACTAAATTGGAATGAACTCTACATGGAAATTACAGGATAACATTGTAAATGTATATAGCACTCAAAAGCTTGTATTTTAGAGGTGGTATAATTTAGAGTACACGTAGATACATGTCTATATTGCACTCCAGGTATTAATATAAGAAGTATGTCACTAAAAGAAATAGATTGACAACTGCAGCGCAACCAAGCTAACACTGTGAAGGTGGAAAATGCATGGGATAGAATGATAACTGAAAGGAACTTGCATATCCATGATTAATTAAAGACAGAATTATTTCATCCCTGGATGCGAAGATGAGTTTTGCCACGTGCATTAATTAAATAAGTAACTCAAGCGGCAAATGACATAAAGGGGATTAGTGGGGAACTAACGTGTACTGCCATGAAAACGAAGAGCAGCTCTACAAATCAGAGCTACACAGGTGTTCCCAATGCAGGGAAGCAAATAGATATATTGATATGTGCAGCAGTGAGTAATAGATGGATAGATGGGAATGGAGATTAAGAGTAAGCACCTGGCTTTCCTTGTACAAATGGAATGAATCCGTCAACCTGCAGCATAGATCAGAAGAGGAACGCAGAGGAAACCACAATAGGAGCAACAAACAGGAGAGGAATGGTCTTGCTTCAGCTGGGAGACGGCAAGAAGCGAATGGAGCAGAGGGGGTGCCACCGTGTACGCGTAGAGCAGAGGAAATAGCTGTAGCGCGCGGGGGGGGGGGGGGGGCTGGCCGCGCCTGCGGCGAACGCCGCACCATTGCGCAGCCGTGCCGTGGGCGGGCACGGCCAGTGCGCCGCCACCCCGCCCGCGCCGGTTTCGCGAGGGAGAGGGGATCTAGGGTAGGAGCCATGAGACGAGGGAAGAGAAGAAATGGGTGACATACCGCTAGATTCTGCCGCCGAGCGGAACCGCCGGCGCGGCCGGCGAGGAAGAGGCAGCTAGGGTTTTGTCAAGCCCAAGCAGATCAGTGGGAGGAGGCAGCGCCGAGGGGAAGCCACGCAGGCGGCCACCGTCTCGGCCCGGTCGTGCCGCTCCGTGGCCAGGAACGGCGGCCGTGGGGGCGCAGGCGTCGTGCATGGGAAGGGCGCCGTCGCTGCCGCCGCGTCGGGGAGAGAGCGAGAGAACGAACAAAGAAGAGAAGGGCCGGGAAGCAGAAGTTTCAGGAAGCAGAAGCAGAAGTCGTGTATATATATGTTTGATCAGCTTCGGACGAGAAGCTGCTGAAGCAAAAGAGAAGCAGGAGGGAATCCGGGGAAGTGAAGGAATAGACTGGGAAACCGCTCCCGGAAGAATCCACTCCACGTGATCTGGGCCGTTGAACCGAAGATCTGACGGCCATGAGATTTTGGAGTGACGTGGCCAGGCGAAGCATCGGCCAAACCAAACTGCTTTGATATATAGAGATGTCCATGAGCACGTTCGCTTGTTTTCTTATTGTAATATGGTATATGGAAGTTTGCTTTTTATTGGCAAGTTGTTTTCGTATTCTAATTTGGGTGCACTTGAAGTTGTAGTTATTAGTATTCTTTAAAAAAAACACAATACCACTACTGAAAATAGGGGCTTGTACCATCGGTTATTAAAAATATCATAATATCGTAGGTTACTAAGAAAACATCACAATGCCATAGGTTTTTTTTTTTACTCTCCGATGACGTAAAATCGTTTCTACTATCGATTTCACTATAAAGAAGCAACGGTATAAATTGTGTGGGCCACAGGGGACCAACGATGAGCACTTCTGGAAAACTAAACCGATAGAGATTAACGAAATCACGGACAGACAGAGTTTCGTTGTTTCTTACTGGAATAAATATGATAAAATACACAAGGAACTCATGTCCAGGTTCCCTCTATTTGAAATCTAGCCATCTACACTCAGTTAAATGCCCAATGCCGCACTTTTAATTGCAAACTTTATAAATTAAAACGGATGATTATTAATTATTCCGGACGAGAATAGTAATTAACAGTAGCAAGCTGCATATATCATGCTGGCAAGGAGTACTGGTCTACTGGATGCATGCATCCAGTTGTGCATGACAGATTGACAGCGACAGGGCAATGGTACAAACGTACCTAAACCCATATCTGGGCACAAAGCCCGAGCCCGTGAGCCCGGCACGGAGCCCGCTATTTAGGCCCGGCCCTAGCCCGGCCCGGCCCGAAGGTCAATGGGCCCGGGCTGGCACGGCACGGGGGTGCAGGCCGTGCTTGGGCCGCACCCTAGGCCCACAGGCCGGCATGGCACGGCCCGTAAGCAGGCAAGCAGGCCGGCGGCCGGCGGCCCAAGAACGCCCCCTCCCCTCCTGGCCTCCTCCCCGGCTCCCCATATAACCGCGACCCCCCCCCCGGCCGGCCCCCACCCCCACCCTAACCCTAACCCCATTCGCCTCCCAACCGCAGCCGCACTCGACACCCGCTCGGTCGCTCGTCGCTCTCGCTCGTCGCCACTCGCCTCCTCTCGTCGATCCATCTTCGCCGCCGGTGCGACCGTCGTCCTTGGATCCGGTGATATCGCCGCCGCTCCATCACCTCTCCCTGAGTTCTCTGCTCCCTCAGTCCCTCTCCGTCTTCCTTTTTACTCCTTCTCCTCTGTTTGTCGATGAACATGTGAGTCCGCCTCCCCGTCTCTCTTCCGCCGTCGCTCGCCGTCCTTCTTAATCCCGTCTTGCCCTTGTGTGGCCCTCGTCTTCTCCGGCGCCGGGCTCCGGTTGCGCAGGCAAGTCCATCCCCATTCGTAACCCTAACCCTAGCCCCTAGATCTATACGTTTCTCAGTGTTTTGATTCTATTTTTGGGATCATTTTCTCATCCGGCTCCGGTTGCGCAGGCAAGTTCATCCCCATTCGTAACCCTAACCCTAGCCCCTAGATCTATACGTTTCTCAGTGTTTTGATTATGTTTTTGGGATCATTTTCTCATCCTTTTCTTCTTTTCGTGTTCTTTTTCTTTGCAGGTCTGCTGCCGATGCCTCATCGTCAACTAGCCTTGGCGTAGACGGACGACGGGCAATGGCACCGCGGCCAAGCCGTAGTCATGCACCGTTGAGGATCGGTGCTGGAGTTCAGCCGTCCGTGGCCGAGGGCCCTGTGACTGGCGACGATGACTTGGTCGCGGCTGGGCTATCCCCGGAGCACGACGACGACGGCTGTGACCCCTTTGCGGTGTTTGATGACGCCACCCGCGAGACACAGCCGGCGATCGACGTCGATGCCATCGATGCAGGGGCAACGGGGACAGGGACGGTGGACTACACCCACTCCAACAGCACTGGTGTTAATGGTAATGTTGATGGTAATGGTACTCGTACTCCTTCCTCTGGTGCTGTTTCTGGACTTGGTAAGCGCAAGTCTAAGTGCTGGGGTGACTTTGAGGAGGTTTATGAGAAGATTAATGGTGTCGATGTGCGTGTTAGAGCTATATGTAAGATGTGTAGAACTGTGTTGAGTGCTAGATCTACTGCTGGTACTGGTCACATTCTTAGGCACCAAAAATCTTGCAAACAGAAACTTGATAATGCTTCTAGGGTTCAGTCTCGACTAGCTTTTAATGCTGATGGGTCTTTGCATAATTGGAACTATGACCCTGTTGTTGCTAGAACTGAACTGTGTAGATTGATTGCTAGGCTTGATCTTCCTCTTGGTTTTGGTGACACTGATGCATTTGAGGAATATATTAAAAATTCTCATAACCAAAGATTTGTTAGATCATCTAGAAGAACCACCACTAGAGATCTGGATAAGTTATTTGCTGAACGTCGTGCTATGATTAGGAACTGTGTGCATGCTTCTGCATCTGTTGCTTTGACTTCTGACATATGGTCTGGTAATGCTAAAGAGGATTACATATCTGTTGTTGCTCACTATGTGAATGCTGATTGGGAATTGCAAAAGAAGATTGTTGGTCTTAGGTTGATTCAAGTTAAGCATTCTGGTGAAAACATTTCTGCTTCCATTGCATCTGTTGTTAAGGAGTATGGTTTGGTTGATAAAATCTTTTCTATCACTTTAGATAATGCATCTTCTAATGCTAAGGCTATGGAAACTTTGACACCCATGTTTGCTGGTTATCTTGGTTGTAATCCTGCACCTGATGATCCTACACCTGGTTACAGTCTTGTGCATCAACGCTGTGCTTGTCACATTATTAATCTGATAGTCAAATCTGGACTAAAAAGAATCAAACCTTATATAGAGGATTTTAGAACTGCAATTAATTTCTTGAACTCCTTTAATCAAAGAATTGCTATGTTTAGAAACTACTGTGAAGCTAAAGGTATGAGACCTAGAAAATTTGGCTTAGACATGGATGTTAGATGGAATGCTACTTATCTCATGCTAAAACACTTGGTTCCTTATAGTGAAGTATTTTCTGTGTTCATAAATTCAAATTATGGTTCTGCACTGTTGTCTCCAGCCCATTGGCACGTGGCTAGGAAAATATTGGAGTTCCTAGAAGTATTTTATGACTCTACTGTTACACTGTCTGGTGTTTATTATCCTACCAGTCCTCTTGTGCTGCACCATGTTCTGGAGATTGCAACCCATTTGCATGCATGTGAAAGGGATGTTAATCTTAGACCCTTTGTGTACCCTATGTAGCATAAATTTCTTAAGTATTGGAAGGACATTCCTCTCTTATACTCATTTGCATTCATTCTTGACCCTAGAGCTAAGCTCAGAGGTATGCAAATGGTCCTCCATTTACTTACTGAATATACTGATACTGATTACACTACTTACTATGCTGATTTGAAAACTGAGTTGCATAAAATGTTTGAGAAATATTTGAGAAAGTTTGGTGCAACCAAGTCACAAAGGGTTGCTGGTCCTACCCCACCCACTGGTAAGAGAAAACAGGCTTGGGGGTAATTTTTGGAGGATCAGGTCTGCCTGGTCCTTCCAGTGGCACTGCCTGTTCTTCTTCTCACTCTACTGCTTCTGAACTTTCAAGCTATTTGGACAGCAACTGTATAACTGCTTATGAGGATGGTTTTGACATTCTTCTATGGTGGAAGGACCACAAACTAACCTATCCCATCCTGGCTATTATGGCCAGAGATATCATGTCAGTTCCTGTTTCCACTTGTTCTTCAGAGTCTTGTTTCAGCTTAGCAGGGAGGATCCTAGAAGAACGGCGCCGGAGCTTGAAACCAGAACATGTTGAGATGCTGACCTTGTTGAAGGACTAGGAGCTACGAGAGAAGAGGGAACAACAAGAAGCTGCTGATACCAAGGAAATTGAAGATGCATTCGAGAATCTGTTCCTGGATGAACCAGAAGGTGAAGATGATGCATCTGGTGGCTGAGAGTGGCATTGGTTGGCTGGGAGTGTTGGAGTACTTTTGTGTGAGTTGAGAGTGGATGTGTCCCTCACTCACTTGCTTAGTTTTTATTTGAACATTTGAACAATGGTCTGTAATAACTATGTAAGATTAAGACATTTGGAGCTAGCTGCACTCTTTTTTTCTGCCTAGGGTTTCTCGCAAGGGTGAGTTTTACCTAGGTAGGTTTTTGATGAGGCAGCATTGCACAAAACATCTCTTTTTGATATTTAAATGGATTGAGATGTTTATTTGGAGGTGTTTTAGATTTAACAGGCTGTGGGCTGGCATGGCCTACTATTTTTGCCGTGCCTCACAGGCCAGCACGGCACGAAAAATGGCCCATAGGCCTATGCCTGGGCCGAAGGCCAGGCCCGTAGGCCGATGAGGCACGGCCCGCAGGGCACGGCGTGCCTCCTTGGCCCGATAGCCATCGTGCCGTGCCGGCCCGTGACCGTGCTGTGCCGGGCTGGGCCGGCCCGATGCCCAGGTATACCTAAACCTGGGCATGAATATGGATGCAGCAGTACCATCAGGAGCTATACATACGTACCTAAGGAAGCTGGGCCGCTGGCCAAGTTGTTGGGTGCACGCGGACGGCGACCGGATATATATATATATATACATACTACCATGTAGCTAGCTACAAAATAACTTATTCTATAGCCACTTTGAGTTACGATAATTACTATGTTAATTTATGAGATTATAGTAACTGCTTACTAAGTGGTTTACTATAACGTTATGGTAAATATCCCCATGTGTTATAGTAACCCAACTATCGTAAATATGTATTGACATTATCGTAAATTAGTATATAAAATTACCGTAAATGGAGGTGGCTACAGAATAACTTATTTTGTAGCTAGCTATTGAATATACTTGTCGGTGTTTTGGGTCCGATGGGTCCTCAACCGACTAGTGAAAGTGTACTGCGTGGCCCTAATCCCAGATGGTGATGCAAAGAGACACAAGGTTTACACTGGTTTGGGCAATAGGTGCCCTACGTCCAGTCTGAGAGAGCGATCTTGTATTCCTTGCACCGAGGTACTTGTAGTAGGGGCTTACAAGCTAAGCGAGAGAGGGAGCTAGTCCTAGGTCTCTGCGTGGAGCAGCGTGGGTTGCTTGAGATGTTGATCTCTTGCAGTGAGGAAGAGTGTGTGTTATAGAGCGTTGTGCGTTGCTTGCATGTGTGTCTTATCTCTAGAAGCGGCCCTGTCCACTCCCTTTTATAGTGGAAGGGAGGCACAGGGGCGGTACATGAATTTGTTACATGGCGTTTTGTGAGCAGAGGCGGTATGTCCGAGCCCTGTAGCTCGTCACTGTGGTGGCATGGTCGGTGGAGCGGCCTTGTCCTTGGTGCACTGGAGCAACGCGCCGGTCACACCTAATCCTGTGCGACGTGGGAGCTCCTGTGATGGCATGCGCGCCTTCTTCTATTGGAGGCGTGCTGGTCGCTGTATGTTTGATCGGCGCGGGGAGCCGAGATTGGGTAGAGGCGACGACACGGGTGTGCTGACTCCAAGGATACAGGAGCTTGGCCCTATGCACGACGTGGGAGTTCCTGTGGCTTGACGCAGGGTATGGTGCGTTCTACGGATGATGTGACGGTCGCTGTATGTTGACAACGTAGAGAGCCAAGGCCTAGTCGGTGCAGAGGCTGAACCATTATGGGGGGCTCGGTGGGCGCGAGTCCCAAGGCTACAGGGCCCAAAAGCGGATAGCCGAGGCTCGGAGGGAGCAGTTGGTCTTGTACGTCGATTCCGAGGCTACAGGGACCCGGACTTGACTCTCCATGCCATGCTGTCCTTGGAGCAGGGGTTAGGCAGTACAGTCCGGCATGGGTGTTAGTCGTGGACACAGTGTCGAGCACAGCGGCCGGTAACTCCTGCCCCGTCCTGTCCTAGACGGCATGGCGTCGATGTGACTCCCATCTCGTCGGCCACTCCGCTGTATCGAGCCGTTGTTCGGCTGACGTTGCGGGAGTGGTTGGACGCGTTGGTTGGATGTGATGTCCTATCAGAGAAGTCGGTCAAGGCGGAGGTGATGGGTTTGATGCCGAGCCGGCCTCGAGCGAGTCAGAGAATCGGTACCTCATCCGAGGCCTTACGGGCGGGGCCTCGGGCGAGTCGGAGAATCGGTACCTCGTCCCAGGCCTTACGGGCGGGGCCTCGGCCGAGTCGGAGAATCGGTACCTCGTCCGAGGCCTTACGCGCGGGGCCTCGGGCAAGGCAGAGAATCGGTACCTCATCCGAGGCCTTACGGGCGGGGCCTCGGGCGAATCGGAGAATCGGTACCTCGTCCGAGGCCTTACGGGCGGGGCCTCGGGCGAGTTGGAGAATTGGTACCCCGTTCGAGGCCTTGCGGCGTGGGGCCTCGGGCGAATTGGAGAATCGGTACCTCGTCCGAGGCCTTGTGGCGTGGGGCCTCGGGCGAATGGAGAATCGGTACTTCGTCCGAGGCCTCGTGGTTTCATTTTGGGCTGAGCCGCTTCGGATGAGCCCGGATATTGTTCGAGGTGGGCCGGGTGGTCCGGCCGGGCCTCGGATAAGGTGGGGGTTCACCGGTGGTTGTCTCTTGGCTTCGATTTTTACAAGGTCTAAGCGAATTTTTTGGTTCTCGCTTAGGGGACCCCTTTTTATGGTACCCGACAGTAGCCCCCGAGCCTTGGGGAGAGTGTGAGCGCTCTCCCTGTGGTTTTGATGAGACTTGGCTCACGGCAGCTCCTGGCAGGGTGGTGTTTCATACTCGAGGCCTCGGTGGGTGCGCACGAGTGCACCCACCGGGTGTAGCTGCCGAGGCCCTGGAGGAGTAGATTTATTCCTCCAGGGGCTTTTCTCATGTTGAGTGAGGGTTTTATCGCGTTTACCGAGCCCACGAGCATGAGTTCGGGTCGCTGGGTCTCGGCTTGGTTGCAGGAAGAGCCCCCGAGCCTTTGCTCGGAGCAAGAGGGCAATCAGGAGTTTCCCTGTCTTTTTTGTGCGGCCCTTGCGCATCCTTTTCGTTCGGAAGGAGGGGTTTTATCACGTTTGCCGGGCCCCCTGAGTGCGAGTTCGAGTCACTGGCCTCGGCTTGGTTGCAAGAAGAGCCCCCGAGCCTCTGCTTGGAGCAAGAGGGCGATCAGGAGCTTCCCTGTCTTTTTTGTGCGACCCTCGTGCATCCTTTTCATTCAGAAGGAGGGGTGGAGTATGCCAGGCTACCCTCGGTGGGCGAGCAGTGACACCTCCGGTGAGCTGTTACCGGGTAAGTTCGAGTGGAGGCCCATGCCCCATTCGATAGGGGTCGGCTAGCAGTCCAAAGACGCACTCCAAGAGTACCAGAGGGCTTCTCTAGTGGGTCCTAGGGCCGTTCGATTGGCCCCGGGGGCTCGGTGCCTCCCTACGGTGGGATCCCATTCAGAGACCTCCCTGCCGGTCTTGGACACAACTTAGGGCATCCCAAGCAATTGCTTGCTTGGGCCTCGGCCATGTACGGGCTCGCCCATAGTCATCCCTGACTCTGTTTGTCCTGGGGCGGCTGTCGAGACCCTCGAGGGCCCAACCTTCGAACCCCTAGACCATAACGGGCTCATTGCCCAGTTCCTTAGTCTGAAAGAAATTGGGTGGGGGATATTCCCTTCCCATCGGCTAGCGACGGCGGGTGCACCTTTTGAGGGGGTTCCTTAGGGAGACGGAACGGCACCTGCCGTCGCTGCGGTCGAATGCGACGCGACATCTACGGATGGGACGTTACCGTGTGCGCGCGATTAATAAGGAAAAGGTGGACGCGTGGGCGGTTTGGTCGGATCCGGATTAATTGCGCTAGATCCGAAGGAAACTTCCCCAGTTTCATCGCCCGTCCCTTTCGCCCCCTTCCCTCACTCATAAATACGTGACGAGCCATGCCCCACCCCTCCTTACCTTGCCTACGTTCGCCCTTTCTGCCCTCGAGCAGTTGCTAAGAACAGAGGAAGAGAGCGCTGGAGAGAAGAAGGGAGAAGGGGGAGGAAAGGAGAGAGAGAGAGATAGCGAGAGCACGCCTTACCGCCGTAGCCACATTCTCCACCGCACCCATGGCCAGTGGCGCTGTTGTCCTCTAGGCAGATCCTTGGGGTTCGCCTGACGTGTCTGCGGTGACGCTATAGTCGCTTGTCGACGATGGCCTCCTCCGCCCAGTTACCGACCCCACCAGACCAGAGTGGATTGCTCCGGGGGGCAAGCTAGAGCCAAGGCCATGCGATGGCTACATCGTGAGCTTCGTGGCCTTCCACGAGCGTGGTCTCGGCTTGTCGGTGGACCGGTTCATGCGGGCGCTCCCGCATTACTACGGCGTGGAGCTCCACAACTTCAACCCCAACTCCATCACGCAGGCGGCCATCTTCGTCACCGTCTGCAAGGGGTACCTAGACATCGCCCCCCACTGGGAGCTGTGGCTCCACTTCTTTCGGGCGGGACTCAACACCAAGCCAGCGGGCACGACGGGCACGCGGAAGGCGTTGAGGGCCGGCGGCTGCACTCTCCAAGTGCGCCAAGATAGGTAGCCCTTCTACATCCCGGCCCAGCTCGCATCGTCCAACCGCCGCTGGTACAACAGCTGGTTCTACCTACACAATGATGATGGCGGGCTTCCCCCCTATACTGGGCAGGTTGTGGAGAGCCAGCCGGAGAGGTGGAGGTACGGCTTCCCATTGGTTGATTAGCCCAAGCTATAGCCGCTCCTAAAGGCGCTGGAGAGGCTGCGCAGCCACGGCCTTACGGCGGCCGTGGTCATGGCGGCCTTCCACCGCCAGAGGGTGCTGCCGCTGATGACTCAGCAGCAATGCCTGTTCGAGATGACACTGGGTGAGCCGATCGATGGCATCCGGTTGTCCGCCGTCGCCCTTTCCAATGAGGAGGTTCTACGTCGGGTGAGAGAGATGGTGGAGGGGCGGTAGAGGAGCAGTGATCTGACCCTATTCCCGATGCGCCCGTCGCGGGGGTACTTCTCTCTGGTGAGTCACGCGTCGCTGTGGCCCCGAGGCCTCCTTGCTCCTTACGTTTTCAATTTGTTCCCTTATTTGTGTTTGCCGTTCTTGCAGGGGATGAGGGATGTGCGAGTCTCCCCGCCGCCCGTTCCCGAGGATGTAGAGCGGCGGGCGGCGAACAGGGCGCACGCCGAGGCGTACAAGGAGCGGAAGGACGCCAAGGAGGCAAAGCGTAAGAGGAAGAGCCTCGAGCGCAATGAGCTAGAGAAATGTCGCCGGCAACAGAGGCACGACGGTCTCCCAGAGGAGCCATCTCTATCACCGTTGTCGATGGACTCTTCGAGCGATGACGATGAGAGCGAGGTGGGGCGGGGTCCTCTGGACCATCTCCCTGACGTCAGGGAGATGGCGCCCGGGGTGTCAGTGAGCGGCCCGGTGTCTCTAGGAAGAGGAGGAGAGGGCGCCTCAGGGCTGGCGATCGCTTGCCCTAGGGCCGAGGCTGACATGCCCAAGACACGGGCATCGGGGAAGCGCGCCGTCAGCCCAATGGGCTCGACGATGGAGGTGGGGCGGGCAATAGTGAGGGCGACTCAACTACCTCCACAGAGGGTCGAGGAGGTATTGGAGCCTGTCAAGGGCCGGCCGGTATCGGCGGACACGGGGGCCGTGCCACCGCCGCCGCCGCCGCCATTGCTGAGGACGAGGGACGCGGTGTGGAAGCTATTGTGTCCCCGTTCGAGGTAAGTGTTTTGTCAGTGGAGTTCGTAGCATCTCCCACTCATTCTTTGGTCGTATACTAACCTTGTGAGTGTTTCATCTTCAGCCGGAAGCATTAGCCGGAAGTGCCTGCCCTAGCACCACGTAAGGTGCTCAAGGTGAGCACTAGCTCCACCGCCCGATGGGTGGTGGAGGCATAGGCCGCCATACAACGTGGCGCGGTGTCGGCCAGGGCCGACCCGAAGGAGCCGGTCGCCCAAGGAGAGGCTATCAAGGCGGCCACAAAGCAAGCAGGGGAGGAGGCGCCTACGTCCCACGAGGCCGAGGCCCATGAGTCAGATGAAGCTGAGGCGCCTTCAGTCGCTGAGGCCACCGAGGGCGAGGCCGAGGTGGCGGAGGCCGGGGCTTCTAGGGCTTCCGAAGCCGAGGTGACGGACACCGGGGCTCCCAGGACCACTGAGGCCGAGGTGGTGGAGGCTGGAGCCCCTGAGACCACCGAGGTCGAGGCGGCGGAGGCTGGCTTGGGTGCGGCGAAGCCGGCGGCCTAGGGTACGGAGACGGAGGTGGGGCAAGCTTCGGTACTACCCCTAGTCCAAGACCCACCGCCATCGCAGGAGAGCACCCAAGAGGTGGAGGGTCATTCAATCTCCTCCGACGATACTTCCTAGGGGAAGGAGGTGGCGGATGCCGAGGCGGCTAGTACCGCGGAGCAGCCAGCTCTGACTTCTGGCGAGGGGAGCTTGGCCCTTGTCTGGGTATGACCCGAGCCCTGCGGGTGGGATAGCCCGCGTGTCTTGTGGTGGAGCCAGGACGACCCTGAGGGGGAACCTCTGTTCGCCCTCGAGGACGTGGACGAGGGGAGGCGCTGGGGCTCCTTCGAGCAATTCCACCGGCTAGCGGAGCGGTCGCTGCAGACAGTGTTGTCCGTCGTGGCTGATGACCTACCCGGCGTTGCCCAGGTGCGCACTTTCTTTCCTTGTGCTGTGTCGTTTTTTCTCAAGTTTTCTCGCAGTGCTTGATGTTTATTCTGCCTATCTAGGAGCTCGAGGCCCTGTCCCTCAGGAAGTCGATGTTCCTTCGGCGGGAGAGGGACGTCTGGGACTAGCTCCGGCAGCAGAAGGACTTGCTCGCCAATGCCAATGAGCTTCTATCGACGTGGAGCGTGGAGGTGGAGGACCTCCGCCTTCGCTGTGCTGATATGAAGGCCGAGGCGACCACGGCTTGGGAGCAGGCCATCCCTTTGGTGGCATGGATCAAGGAGCTAGAGGAGGAGCTGACCCGGGTGGTTGGCGAGCGGGACACCTTCAGGTCCCGGGCCGAACAAGTGGCGGTCTCTGCCAAGGTCGTCGCCGGGTAGCTAGGGGCGGAGCAGGGTGCACACTTGCTGACGAAAGGTGCCCTGGCGGAGGCTATCAAGGTGGCTGAGGCGTCCTAGGTCGAGGCCTTAACCTAGAAGGAAAAGGCCAAGGGTGAGTCCTGTTGAGCCACGCCCCTTGTTTTATTTGTTTTTCTTGCGTTCGACCCCTAACTCCCTGATGCGACGCAGAGCTGGAGAGGGAGGCTTCCAGGGCAGCTGAGGCCTCTCGGGTTGAGGTCCAAAACTAGAGGGAGAAAGCCGAGGGTGAGTCTCATAGGCTTGCGCCCCTGTTCAGCTTGTTTTTCTTTCGTGCTTAACCCCATCCCGCCTGTCTTGGCGCAGGGTTGGAGAAGGAGGTCACCTGGGTAGCCGAGGCCTCCATCGCAGTGCAGGCAATGCTCGAGGCCAAGATCTGGGAGCACAACACGCTGTAGAGCGCCGCCCGTATCGCCTGCGAGGCCCTGGAGGTCAAAGGGGTTGAGTCGGGCAGCTCCCTCAGGAGCCGCTTGATCGCGTTGAGCGGCCGAGTCCACGAGCGGCTTCGGGGGGTGCTACATATGGGCGTCAAGCGCGCCCTAGCCATTGTCTCCTCACACTACGCCAGCATCGACCTCGAGGCCGTCAGTGACGGTTACGTCATGGCTGAGGATGATGAGAAGGCCGAGGAGGAGGTCATGAAGCTGGTGGAGGCGGCTTTGGCCCTTGGCACGGCACTGGCCAGGTTGTTCGAAGAGGAGGTGGTTCCTCCTACGCCGACCGCCGACGCTGGTGACCCAGAGTTTTGACCTAGGCCAAAGGGGCCATGTAAATAGATTAGGACTTACATCATTGTACCATAACGCTCGTGGCCGATGAGGCCTTCTAAAGTACTTATGCGTATATGCTTTTTAACCGTTTTTTATTGTATTTCTGTGCCTCTGCCCTCTGTCTCGTCTTTGAACAAATCCCTTGCAAAAAACTTCCTTGGAGCCTAAGCTGCCCTTCGAGCAAAAGGTGGTGAGGGAGTTGCCGTAGCCCGGAGGCGTAGGCCGTCTCACGGCTCGGCCGGCCTTTTGGCCTTGAGACAGACTTTCGGTCCTTAGGTTTTTACAATCGATTTGTCAGAGTATGTGAGAGAATTTGGCGTAGAAATTTTTTCGAAAAATGACTAAAAACGGTGGTCTGGGACTTAGGGGGGTCCCCCCTTCTAGCCCCCGAGGGAGGCTCGGTTCTGCAGAGGCGGAGCCAAGTCTTGTTTGAGCCCCGCGGTGGGCACCTCTACAGAGGTAGAGCCGAGTGTCCCTTATAGCGTTATCATAACGTCGATCCCCCATCGATGGGCTCGGTGGGTTTCTCGAAAAATTAAAACAACTAAAGAACGCTTCTTTATTGTATTTCGAGAAACAATGTATATAATGCTTGGGAATTTAAGGGTAGAAGCAACGTAGCTGTTCTATGTTCCAAGCGTTGGTGAGGATTTTGCCCTTCTCGTTGGCTAGCTTATCGGTCTCGGGCTTTAGCACTTGGGCGACGATGTATGGCCCTTCCCATGGCGGGGTCAGCTTCTGGCGGCCCTTATTGTTCTGCCTCAGTCTCAGCACCAGGTCGCCCACTTTTAGGTCTCAGCTTCAGATGCACTGAGCTTGATAGTGTCGTGGGGCTTGCTGGTATTTGGCCGAGTGTAGCAGCACGACATCTCGGGCTTCCTCCAGTTGGTCGAGGGCGTCCTTGCGGGCGGTGCGGTTGCTTTGCTCATTGTAGGCCTGTAGCCTCGGGGAACCGTACTCCAAGTTAGTGGGGAGGATGGCCTCGGCTTTATAGACCAGGAAGAACGGTGTGAACCCCATGGCTCGGCTCAGAGTGTTCCTCAGGCTCCAGATGACCGACGGGAGTTCGGCGAGCCATTTCTTGCCAAATTTCTTCAACCGGTTGTATATTCTAGGCTTGAGACCCTGTAGGATCATGCCATTGGAATGTTCTACTTGGCCATTTGTCCTAGAGTGTCCTACGGCCGACCAGGCCACACAGATGTGGTGGTCGTCGCAGAACATCAGGAACTTGTGGCCGGTGAATTGTGTCCCATTATCAGTGATGATGGTGTTTGGAACCCCAAACCTATGGATGATATCAGTGAAGAACAGCACTGCTTGCTTGGATTTGATTCAAGTGATCAGACGAGCCTCGATCCACTTGGAGAACTTATCGATCACTACCAGCAAATGGGTATAGCCCTCGGGGGCCTTCTGTAGAGGCCCAACCATGTCCAGCCCCCACATGGCGAATGGCCATGTAATGGGGATGGTTTGGAGGGCTTGGGCCGGGAGGTACATCTGCCGCGCATAGTACTAGCATCCCTCGCAGGAGCGTAACAGCTTGGTGGCGTCAGCAACCGCCGTTGGCTAATAGAACCCTTGGCGGAAGGCGTTTCCGACGAGCGTCCAAGGCGCTACATGGTGCCCGCAGGCTCCCACGTGCAAATCCCAAAGTAGGGCTTGGCCCGCCTCGGTGGTGATGCACCGTTGGAGGACGCTAGATGGGCTTCATTTGTACAACTCGCCATTGCTGAGGACGTAAGTTTTGGCTCATCGTGCAAGCCGTCGGGCTTTGGTCCTATCTATAGGAAGCTCTCCTCGAACGAGGCAATCAAGGAATGGGACTCGCCAGTCCATGCCCTGGTCAGCCTCGGGAGGCTCCATGTTGATTTCCATGGCCTTGGGCTCGGCCGCAGGGGTCTCGGTGATAGAAGGGGCCTTGGGCCCTGCGGTGGGCTCGACCAGTGGGCCCTCTTTCGCCGCCGAGGCGTAGTCGATGGAAGGCTTGTGGAGGTCTCTAGCGAAGATGTTTGGGGGGACCGGGGCCCATGCCAACGCCATCTTTGCTAGTTCATCCGCGACCTCGTTGAATTTGCGCACAATGTGGTTGAGTTCGAGGCCGTCGAACTTGTCTTCTAGGCGACGTACCAACTTGTAGTACGCCTCCATTTTGGGGTCATGGCAATTCGACTCCTTCATCACTTGATCGACGATGAGCTGCGAGTCGCCCCGTATGTTGAGACGCCGTATTCCAAGTTCGATTGCGATCTGCAAGCCGTTGACGAGGGCTTCGTACTCGGCTGCATTGTTAGAGGCGGTGAAGTGGAGCCAGATCATGTAGCGCATGTGCACTCTGAGGGGTGAGATGAAGAGAGACCCACGCCTGCCCCGGTCTTCATTAGGGACCCGTCAAAGTACATGGTCCAGCATTCCGCCTGGATTTGAGCAGGTGGCAGTTGGGTGTCGGTCCACTCAGCCATAAAATCGGCCAAGACCTGGGATTTAATTACTTTCCAAGGCGCAAAAGATAGGGCTTCCCCCATGAGTTCGATGGCCCACTTGGCTATCCTACCCGAGGCCTCCCGGTTCTGGATTATCTCTCCAAGAGGGAAAGACGACACTGGTCACCGGGTGGGACTCGAAGTAGTGACACAGCTTGCGTCGAGCCAAGACTATGGCGTAGATCAACATCTGGATGTGGGGGTAGCGCGTCTTAGTCTCGAAAAGCACCTCGCTGATGAAGTAAATAGGTCGTTGGACGGGTAGAGCATGCCCCTCTTCCTGCCTCTCGGCCACTACGGCCACGCTGACCACTTGGGTCGTTGCGGCGACGTAGAGTAAGAGGGCCTCACCCTTGGTCGGCAGCACCAGGATGGGAGGATTGGTGAGCAGTGCTTTGAGCTTGGTGAGGGCTTCTTCAGCCTGGGGGTCCAAGAAAAGCGTTTGGATTTTCTCAAGAGGTGGTACAGAGGCAAGCCTTTTTCGTCAAGGCACGAGATGAAGCGGCTTAGGGCCGCAAGGCATCCCATAACCCTTTGCACTCCCTTGAGGTCTCGGATTGGTCCCATGTCGGTCACGGTCGAGACCTTCTCTGGGTTGGCCTCGATGCCGCGCTCCGAGACTATGAATCCCAAGAGCAAGCCTCGGGGGACCCCGAAGACACACTTCTCAGGGTTGAGCTTGATGCCCTTCTCTCTGAGGCATTTGAAGGCTATCTCCAAGTCATCGATGAGATCACTGGCCTTTCTGGACTTAACCACGATGTCGTCCACGTAGGCCTCGACGGTTCGCTCGATGTGCTCGCCAAAGACCTAGGTCATGCACCGCTGGTATGTGGCCCCTGCATTTCTGAGGCCGAATGGTATAGTCACATAGCAGTACAAGTCGAATGGAGTGATGAAAGAAGTCATGAGCTGGTCGGATTCTTTCATCTTGATTTGATGGTAACCGGAATACGCATCAAGGAAAGATAGGGTTTCGCATCCTACAGTGGAGTCAATGATTTGGTCGATTCGAGGTAATGGGAAAGGGACTTTTGGACATGCTTTATTCAAACCGGTGTAGTCTACACACATCCTCCACTTCCCATTTTTCTTCTTAACTAATATAGGATTAGCTAACCACTCTGGATGGGACACTTCCTTGATGAATCCGGCCACCAAAAGCTTCTACACCTCCTCGCCAATGGCCCTACGGTTTTCCTCGTCGAATCGGCGCAGGCGCTGCTTCACCGGTCTGGAGCTGGCCCAGATGTCCAAGGCGTGCTCGGCGACCTCCCTCGGTATGCCCGGCATGTCCGAGGGACTCCACGCGAATACATCGGCATTTGCGCGGAGAAAGTCGACGAGCACGGCTTCCTATTTGCTGTCGAGGGTGGCGCTGATCCTCAGTGCCCGGTTGTTGGAGCAGGTGGGGTCGACCGGGATGAGCTTGATGGCCTCTGCGGGTTCGAAAGTCCCGGCACAACGCTTGGTGTCAGGCGCCTCGCTACCAAGTCGGTCGAGGTTGACGATGAGGGTCTCGGCCTCCATGAGAGCCTCGACATACTCGATGCATTCGACGTTGTAGTCGTATGCATGCTCGTACGTGGACTCAACAGTGATGACGTTGTTGGGGCCCGGCATCTTGAGCTTGAGGTAGGTGTAGTTGGGGATCGCCATGAACTTGGCGTAGCATGGGCGCCCTAGGATGGCGTGATAGGTCCCCTTGAACCCAACCACCTCGAAGGTGAGGACCTCCTTGTGGTAGTTGGAGGGAGTGCCGAAGCAGACAGGCAAGTCAATGCGCCCGAGGGGTCGTGTGCGTTTCCCTGGCATGATGCCGTGGAAGGGCGCGGCATTGCCTCGGAGCCGTGACTGGTCGAGCTCCAGGAGTTTCAGGGTGTTGGCAAAGAGGATGTTGAGGCCGCTGCCTCCGTCCATCAACACCTTGGTGAGCCGGGTGTTGCCGATGATCGGGTCGACGACGAGTGGGTACTGCCCGGGGTTTGGGACATAATCGGGGTGGTCATCCCAATCAAAGGTGATCGCCTCCCGAGACCAGTCGAGGTACTAGGGAGCAGCCACCTTAACCAAGAAGACCTCCCGGTGCTCCTTCTTTCGTTGACGCGCCATGAGGCACGCTGAAGGCCCACCAAAGATCATGAAGGCGTTGTGCACCTTGGGGAACCCGTCGTCCCTATCGTTGTCCCTATCGCCGGCGTCCTTCTTCTTGGCACCGTCGTTGGGGAGCCAGTGCTTGGCGTAGTAACGTCGGAGCATGGTGCACTCTTCGAGGGTGTGCTTTACCGGGCCCTAGTGGTAAGGGCAGGGCTTCTTAAGCATGTCATCGAAGAGCCTAGGGCCTCTGGCGGGGCCTCGGGGATCCTTGCGATCTGTGGCCGCGACTTGATCGGCCTTGAGGACCTCCTGCTTCCCCTGGTGACCCTTTTTTCTTTTTCATAGGGAGGTGGGGGGCTAAGGCCCTGGGGGCCTCGTCCCTCCGCTTCCCCTTAGCGTCGTTGTCGGGGAAGATGGCCCCGATAGCCTCTTCGCCCGAGGCGAAGTTGGTGGCGATGTCGAGGAGCGCGGCCACCATGGTCGGTATGTTCTGGCCTAACTCTCAGACCAGGTCTTAGCAGGAGGTGCCAGAGAGGAATGCCTAGACAATTTCTGAGTCACCAACGCGGGGCAACTCGGTGCATTGCTTGGAGAAGCATCGGATGAAGTCTCAAAGAGACTCGTCCGGCATCTGGCGATAACTCTTGAGATCCCAGGAGTTCCCGAGGCGCACGTATGTGCCCTAGAAATTCCTGACGAAGACCTTTACCAAGTCGCGCCAGTTGTTAATCTTCAAGGGAGGGAGGTGTTCGAGCCAGGCTTGCACCGAGTCTGATAGGAACAAGGGGAGGTTGCGGATGATGAGCAGGTCATCATCCGTGCCTCCTAGCTGACAAGCCAGGCGGTAATCAGCCAGCCACAGCTCAGGGTTGGTCTCGTCGCTGTACTTTGCGAGGTTGGCCGGTTGCCGAAACCGGGCCAGGAAGTGAGAGCCGCGGATGGCCTTGCTGAAGACTCAAGGGCCAGGTGGCCTAGGAGAAGGACTGCGGTCCTCCCCACTATCGTAGTGACCCCCTCGGTGCGGGTGGTAGCCTCGGGTGGGCCCATCGTTGTCGTGGCGCCATCGCCTGCTGACCACATCGTGGTCGCCTTGCGCCTCGCGTCGATCGCTGAGGCGGTCGTGCACCGAGGGGGCCTTGTTGGCTTTTGGTGCCCGGGCAGGCTCAGGATGAACCGAGGCCTCTCTATCCTGCCGAAACAGTGCCGTGGGTAGTTTCGAGGCGCCCCCACACCATCGAGAGGCGGAACTTTTGGCCTGCTGTACCACGACGGTCTCGAGGAGATCTCAGAGCTTGCCGTGGGCCCGTCGCCCCTCCGAGGTAGAGGGCTCGGGCATTGTCTGGAGTAGCATCGCTACTGCCGCGATGTTCTGGCTAGCGTGATTGAAGATAGGGGGTTGCTCGCCCCCTTTGTCGTTGTTGATGCAGTGGTTGACGTCGTGAGCCCTCCGCCAGGCTGCTCCGCCATCACCGCGACCCTGCTGCTCCTGCTTGAGAGTGTCTCAGAGCTACTGCAGAAGGAGTCGGTCTTGTTTGACCTTAGCCTGAAGCTCATGGAGCTGCTCCAGGTCTAGGCGTCGAAGTTCCTTGGGGGCAGGGTTCTCGTTCTGTGCCGCCGGGGGCTCGACGCGTGAAGGTGTGGCGTCGCCTGCCCCTTTGTCCTCATCGCCCGCGCTTGGCATCCCGAGCTCGATGTTGAAGCACTCACGAGTGGGATCGTAAGTGTCTTCGTCATCGGAGTCAGAGTAGCCAAAGCAGTAGTCACTCACGGCCACGAAGCGGCGCATGGCTTCAGGGTCGCGAAGCCTAGAGAAGTCTGCTCCGTCCCACGCCGCGTCCTCCTCCGAGGAGTCAGCGTGGGCGTGGGTCGAGGTTGTGGCGATGAGGTCGAGGGCAAAACGTTGGTGGTGTCCCGGGGGCTCTACATGAGCGGAAACATAGGCGGAAGCGTAGGCGGTGGCGGCATTGCCCAACCCGAAGGGATACGGGGATGGTGTCGTCGTCGGGCTCCGCTCCACCGGAGTCGACTCCTCAGGAGGTGGCGGGGCAGAGCTTGGTGATGGGGCGTTGCTGCGCGCCACCGGCGTCTTTCCCTTGCCCAGGCTTAAGCTAGACAGGTCCTCAGCCAGGGACTCTGCACCAACAGCCGGGTATGGGATACTGGCGGAGTGCGGTGCATCACCCTGAGCTCACGCGGTGTTGGGGTGGTCCCGCCCGCATCGTGCTTGGCGAGCGCGACGAGAGCGGTGGCCTGGGCGCCGCCTGCGCCTATGCTACTGGTGCGTGATGTCATCGTCGGTCGATGGGGCTCTGGGTGGGAGGAGTACCATATCGTGCTCATATCCTAGAGACATGAACTCTAGGCTCTCGAACCAGATCACCGTGCCATGACGTAGTGGTCGCACGGGGTCTGCCATCTGGAACTTGTTGGAATGACTAAGCTGACACACAGTAGGGCCCCTACCTAGCGCGTCAATTGTCGGTGTTTTGGGTCCGGTGGGTCCTCAACCGACTAGTGAAAGTGTACTACGTGCCCCTAATCCTAGATGGTGATGCAAAGAGACACAAGGTTTATACTGGTTCGGGCAATAGGTGCCCTACGTCCAGTCTGAGAGAGCGATCTTGTATTCCTTGCACCGAGGTGCTTATAGTAGGGGCTTACAAGCTGAGCGAGAGAGGGAGCTAGTCTCAGGTCTCTACGTGGAGCGACGTGGGTTGCTTGAGATGTTGATCTCTTGCAGTGAGGAAGAGTGTGTGTTACAGAGCGTTGTGCGTTGCTTGCATGTGTGTCTTATCTCTAGAAGCGGCCCTGGCCACTCCCTTTTATAGTGGAAGGGAGGCACAGGGGCGGTACATGGATTTGTTACATGACGTTTTGTGAGTAGAGGCGGTATGTCCGAGCCCTGTAGCTCGTCACTGTGGCGGCATGGTCGGTGGAGCGGCCTTGTCCTCGGTGCACTAGAGCGACACGTCGGTCACACCTGATCTTGTGCGACGTGGGAGCTCCTGTGATGGCATGCACGCCTTCTTCTATTAGAGGTGTGCTGGTCGCTATATGTTTGACCGGCGCGGGGAGCCGAGGCTAGGTAGAGGCGACGACGCAGGTGTGCTGACTCCGAGGATACAAGAGCTTGGCCCTGTGCATGACATGGGAGTTCCTGTGGCTTGACGCAGGGTATGGTGCGTTCTGCGGATGACGTGCTGGTCGCTGTATGTTGACAACGTAGAGAGTTGAGGCCCAGTCGGTGCAGAGGCTGAACCATTGTGGGGGGCTTGGCGGGCATGAGTCCTGAGGCTACAGGGGCCCAGAAGCGGATAGCCGAGGCTCGGAGGGAGCAGTTAGTCTTGTATGTCGATTCCAAGGCTACAGGGACCCAGACTTGACTCTCCACGTCGCGCTGTCCTTGGAGCAGGGGTTAGGCAGTACAGTGCGGCATGGGTGTCAGTCGTGGACACAGTGTCGAGCACAGCGGCTGGTAACCCCTGCCCCGTCCTGTCCCGGACGGCATGGCGTCGATGTGACTCCCATCTCGTTGGCCACTCCGCTGTATCGAGCCATCGTTCGGCTGACGTCGTGGGAGTGGTTGGACGCGTTGGTTGGATGTGATGTCCTGTCAGAGAAGTCGGTCAAGGCGGAGGTGACGGGTTTGATGCCGAGCCGGCCTCGAGCGAGTCGAAGAATCGGTACCTCGTCCGAGGCCTTACGGGCAGGGCCTCGAGCGAGTCGGAGAATCGATACCTCGTCCGAGGCCTTACGGGCGGGGCCTCGGGAGAGTCGGAGAATCGGTACCTCGTCCGAGGCCTTACGCGCGGGGCCTCGGGCGAGGCAGAGAATCGGTACCTCATCCGAGGCCTTACGGGCGGGGCCTCGGGCGAGTCGAAGAATCGGTACTTCGTCCGAGGCCTTACGGGCGGGGCCTCGAGCGAATCGGAGAATCGGTACCTCGTCCGAGGCCTTACGGGCGGGGCCTCGGGCGAGTCGGAGAATTGGTACCCCGTCCGAGGCCTTGTGGCACGGGGTCTCGGGCGAATCGGAGAATCGGTACCTCGTCCGAGGCCTTGTGGCGCGGGGCCTCGGGCGAATCGGAGAATCGGTACCTCGTCCGAGGCCTCGTGGTTTCATTTTGGGCCGAGCCCGCTTCGGATGAGCCCGGATATTGTTCGAGGTGGGCCGGGTGGTTCGGCCGGGCCTCGGATAAGGTGGGGGTTCGTCGGTGGTTGTCTCTTGGCTTCGATTTTTACAAGGTCTAAGCGATTTTTTCGGTTCTCGCTTAGGGGACCCCTTTTTATGGTACCCGACAATACTCTCCCTATATATACATATATATATACATATATATATATATACATACATATATATATATATATAAAGAACTAAGCTGGCTACAAAATAACTTATTCTGTAGCCACTTTGAGTTACGATAATTACTATGTTAATTTACGAGATTATAGTAACTCCTTGCTAAGTGGTTTACTATAACGTTATGGTAAATATCCCCATGTGTTATAGTAACCCAACTATCGTAAATATGTATTAACATTATCGTAAATTAGTATATAAAATTATCGTAAATAGAGGTGGCTATAGAATAACTTATTTTGTAGCTAGCTACTGAATATACTCTCCCTATAGGTGGCTACAGAATATATATATATATATATATATATATATATATATATATATATATATATATATATATATATATATATATATATATATGTGTGTGTGTATATATATGTATATGTATATATATATATGTATATATATATATATATATATGTATATGTATATGTATGTATGTATATATGTATATGTATGTATGTATGTTGAAAGTAGAAGAATTCTCACTTTTGTCACACGTTATTAGCCAGGCAAGTTTAATCAGCTTACAGTTTATTAGAGACGATAGAGATTAGAGAAGGAGACTGGCTATACATATTAATATATACATGCAACAGACAATAGGATCTAGAAAATGCAATGTAAAATACATGCATGACACAGACGACAAGTTAAGATCTATACATACTGTAAATTTTGTAGCTTAAAAACCTGAATCACAGACGAGCACATGAGCTAGCTAGAAAATGCATGCATGCATATGCATGATGCCTGTCGAGTGAGTGACAGTGAATTAATGCCGCCAGATCTAGGTCATACGTGCACCGTGCATGGGGCGCGTACGTACGTCCCCGGTGGGTTCATCAAGGCACGCAGCCACGCATGAGAGAGAGAGAGAGAGAGGGACCTGCATCTGCATGCATGCATATGCGTCGTCGTCGTTTCCGGATCCAAGGGCTGCTCGCATGCTTGGCTGCAAACGCGCGCGGAGGAGGAGAGCAGATGGCCGGTCGTCTCTGTGTAGGGCCGGGTACACGAGCGCTTGCTGCTTCGGAATCCATCGGATAAATGGCCCTGGAGGCGCTGGACATCCTTGTCAGGCTCGATCGATCGGGCCAGTGCATGCAAATGCTCCAAGGACGACGAAGCAGGCAGCGCCATGTGCATGCCGGGCTCTGGCAGCCACAGGTTGCTGCACGCCATGTGGCGCCCGCGTGCCGACGGGGCCCCTCCTTACCTGGCTGCTGGCTCTGCCTACCGTGCCGCCGCGCGCGACTCTCGATCCGTCTCTCCAACTCAGCATACAATGGTCTTTCTTACACTATCTCCAACAACGACACCTAAAATACAATATCTATTTAACGTTTGGGTAGCGCTATAGTCAAATGATTCAATATCCATTCGATATCCTTTCCAACAACATGGTCCAAAAGAGAATCATTTCTATAAATGAGTTTCCAGGTGAGAGGATACTCATATTTAGGTTGTGCCTATCAGACAACCCAAAATAAATCTTCCATATAAATATTCTATTGGAGACTAATTTTAAATCTCAGGCTACATATTTTAGATTTGGGTGCCGTACGGATCACCGGTTGGAGACGGTCTTACTCTATCTACTCCGTCCATCGGCCGGCGGCTAGATCGCCGCATGCAAGGACGGATCAGGGCCCGGCCCGCAGGAATCCGTGCTGCCTAGTGCTTGGATAAGAATCCACCATGCATCGCCCGTACCTGCATGCTGTCACCTGGTTTTATTTGTCCGGTTTTCTTGTTGCTTGCTTAGGACACGCGCGCGCGCGCCCATATATATATATATATATATATATATATATATATATATATATATATATATAGAGAGAGAGAGAGAGTGTGTGTTTAGTTCACGTCCAAAATTTATTAAGCCAAAGATTTGTCAAGCCATGATTTTGACTAATATTTAGTTGGCTACTAAAACTTACCAACTTTTCACATTTGGCTTGCATCTAAATGTCTACTCCAACTTTATCTGAACGTACTATGAGAAATCACATTTGAGAAACACAAACTAATTGTTGCTTCCATGCGCTACATCTTTAAGGAAAAGTGTGAATGCAGTGACATATCGATCATTACGTATGTTGACCCATGCGCAGTGACATCGCAAGCAAAGATGGACATATGCTCAGTCTTTGCCTTTTCGCCTCTGCGGTAAGGCGTAAGGTGTCTAAGGACGAACCAAGAAGCCCCCCCACCCCCACCCACCCCTGTCAGCGCTGTGCCTGTGCACCAACCGGCAACAGAGGCTGATCAGGCAAGCTCCGAAGGCAAGAAGAAGGCCCAGGAAAAGAAGGATCGCCAAGCTCGGCCCAAGTCCAGGAGTGTGCGCTTCTTCAGCCCAGAGTGGCGTCATGAGTGAGCCTGTGCGTCATGTGTGTGCGTGGCCCAGGGTGGCCCAACGTGGCATCATGTGTGTGCGTGAGTCGCCGTTCGGCTTATATGTCGCGTAGAGAAAAAGGCAAGGGGTATGAACATTGTATGAACCTTCTTCCCAAGTAATCGAGATTCATCCGTGCTCGTCCCTGTGCTCTGCTTCCCTCCCCAAACTCCGATTCCTCCCTTCCAATCCTGATAGTTTCCTCCTTCTCTCCGATTGTTGTTAACAATTGGTACTCGGAGCCACCTTCCGCGGCACTACTCTCGCTCTCGCCTTGATCTGGGATCGTAACCCCCATCGGCAGCAGATCGCTGAGTCCTCGCTCCGGTGAGGAATCGCGTGAACCATAGGTCCGATCCGAGGCTGATCCGGTCGGCGTGAATCGAAGGTTGTTGCCCGCCCATCCCTACCCTGGAGCCCCACCAAATAGATCACGACCACTTCACCCGCTTTCGCTAAAATCTGGGAGCAATGGAGCCCAACTTCAAGCTGATGTTGGATGAGATGAAATCCATGCAGACGGCCCTCGAAGGCAGCATCGCGGCGGTCAATTTGTCGCTGGGCACACGCATCGGTGCCGTGGAGCGCACCATTTCCGACCGCTTCGGACGCCTGGAGGATGCAGCGAAGGTGTTCGACGAATGGAAGCCCACTGTCGACGAGTCCATGAAGGAACTCCGCGCCGAGGTCGGCGCCATCTGCAAGTCTAAGGAGGCCGTCGACAAGCTGCGGGAGGAGATGACGGCCTTGCGCAAGACGGTGAGCCGTGCGGCGTTGGATGCAACTCCAAGCGTTGCGTCTGGCGTCCTGTCTCCGCCCGTGGTGTCCACGGTCAGGGCCACGTTCGGCGTGTCCTGCCCAGGGGTGGCCGCGACCGGAATGCAGTTCGGCAAGCTACCTTCCGTGATGACCATGGCTGGAGCGTCGTGTTCCGTCAACCTCCTCCAATGGGGTCCACGGTGGGAGTGTCATCCTCCACTGGTCCCAAGGTTACTGGCCCGTTTGTTGGGCACGGCGTCGAGCACCATCACTGGGGATTCGAGTTCCAAACTCTGTCCCCGGTCAAGGGTACGCACAGTCACTTCCCTCCCTTTACCCAGCCTCATCCACAGTCTCTTCCTCGTCCTACTTTTGCCCTGCGTAGATCATACTCTAGTTCCATGCTGGATACGGGTCAGGATGCTGTGGAGCTAGGGTTGGGAACACAAGAGGCACCTGAGCTCTGGGATCCTAACCAATCCAATGACAAACTCCCTAAACTGAATTTTCCCAAATTTGATGGCAAAAACCCACGCCTTTGGCTTCGCAACTGCACTGATTATTTTGAGATGTATGAGGTGGCTCCGTGTCGCTGGATCAAGGTATCCATGATGCATCTCACAGGAGCCGCCACGCGCTGGTTTCCCACTGTTGAGCAGCAAGTGTCCATAATGTCTTGGCCCCAATTCACTGCCTTAGTGATGGAGCGTTTTGGCAAAGACCAGCACGAACTGCTTATCCGTCAGCTCTTTCACATCAGGCAGACGGGTAGCGTGTAGGAATATGCTAACAAATTCACTTCTATCGTTGATGGCTTAATAGCTTATGGCAAAAACACTGACCCCATCTACTATGCTATGAGATTTGTTGATGGCTTGTGCGACGAGATTCGTATTGTTGTTCATATGCAGCGTCCTGGTACTTTGGATACTGCCGTGGTTCTCGCCTTGTTGCAGGAGGAAATGCTGGACTCATCACGGAAGAAGGAATTGCGTCGTCCGGACACGTACCAGTGGGCCAAGCTGCCCCCGCGCGTGCCACCACCTCCGCTGGTGCCCGCCGGGCGCAATGAACGGCAGGAGCGTGCGGCGGGAGCTGTTGTGGGTGATGATGTCTGGTGTGGGCGTGGGGTTGATGCCAAGCTAAACACCCTGCATGACTATCGTCGAGCCTGCGGCCTCTGCATCAGATGTGGCGAGAAATGGTCTCGCGACCATCGCTGTCTGGAGCAAATTCAGCTGCACGTGCTCCAAGAGGTTTGGGATCTCTGTCATGGTGATGATTGTGATGATCAAGCGGTGCCTGAGGATTCTGATACCGATGCTCAGCTATTCATGACTCTTTCTTCAGCAGCAGTGTCCGATTGAGCTTCCACTAGTACAATGCAGTTCATGGGTGAAGTTCAGGGCAAGCAGATCCGTATATTATTGGATTCTAGCAGCTCTAATACATTTGTCAGTGCTTCACTTGCAGCTCACCTTCAAGGCAGTTCTGATTGTGATCACCCCACCCGAGTGATGGTGGCAAATGGTACTCAGATGTGGTGTGATACGGAATTCAAGCAATTGCAGTGGTCAGTACATCAGTGCTCTTTTGTTTCCGTGGCCAAGGTCCTTCCTCTATCTCAGTACGACCTCATCGTGGGAATGGACTGGCTCACGGCGCATAGCCCTATGGAGATTGATTAGAGATATAAGTGGATGACTATCACATATGAAGGTACTCAGATGCATTTGCAAGGTCAGTTGGACTCCCTTCCAGTGGGTGCAGTTTTACAAATCACGATAGTGAAGGCAAAAGATTTAGAAGGCAGCTCATCATCTGCTCCGTCGGAATTAGCAGCTTTATTATCTGAGTTCAAAGATGTCTTTGACCCACCCCAAGGCTATCCACCGGCACGCCACTGTGACCACGAGATTCCTCTTGTTGCTGGTGCCACTCCAGCGCAGGTTCGGCCTTATCGTTACCCTCCGGCCGTCAAGACTGAGATTGAACGTCAAGTTTCAGAGATGCTGCATTCAGGCCTCATCCAGCCAAGCAACAACCCTTTTTCGTCTGCAGTGCTCTTGGTCAAAAAGAAAGACGGATCCTTTCGGTTCTATGTTGATTTCCGTCAGCTGAACGCCATAATAGCTAAGTGCAAGTACCCTGTTCCGGTTATTGAGGAATTGCTGGACGAGTTACAAGGAGCCTCCTGGTTTTCTTCTCTGGACCTAACTGCCGGCTACCATCAGATACGTTTGCGTCCAGGAGAAGAACCCAAGACGGTGTTTTAGACCCATTCTGGGCAATATGAGTTCTGGGTGATGGCTTTTGGGTTATCTGGAGCTCTAGCCACTTTTCTTAAGGCCATGAACACCACGTTGCATCCTCTACTTCGCAAATGTGTTCTGGTTTTCTTTGATGACATCCTCATTTTCAGCAAGTCTCGTGAAGAACATCTCGTCCAACTACGCTTGGTGTTGGAGCTCCTCCGCCATGACAAATGGCAAGTCAAGATGTCTAAGTGTTCCTTCTTGCAGCGACAACTCCGTTATCTGGGACATGTCATCTCTGAAGCAGGTGTGGCTACTGACCCTGAAAAGATCATTACAGTCCAGCAGTGGCCAGTGCCTTTGCCTGTCAAAGATGTGCGCAGTTTCTTGGGGCTTGCCGGTTACTACAGGCGTTTCGTCCAGCACTTTGCAATCATTGCTAAGCCATTGACCGAATTACTCAAAAAGGGTGTTCCCTTTCATTGGACCGAACCACAAGCTAACTCCTTTTAGGCACTGAAAGATGCTCTTACTTCAGCTCCAGTTCTGGCTCTTCCTGATTTCACGAAACCATTTTGTGTGGAGACTGACGCCAGCGGCATAGGCATTGGCGCTGTACTGATGCAGGGGGGACACCCATTGGCATTTCTCAGTAAGGCTTTGGGTCCACGGTCTTTGGGGTTGTCGACATACAAAAAAGAGTATATGGCTATTCTTTTGGCGCTGGATCAGTGGCGTGCCTATCTGCAGTATGGGGAGTTTCACATTTTGACTGATCAAAAAAGTTTGAGCCAGCTGACTGAACAATGGCTTCATACTCCTTGGTAGCAGAAGGTCTTTTCTAAGCTCTTGGGCTTATCTTACAAGATTGTCTATAGACGAAGGGCTGAGAATCGAGCTGCTGACACCCTCTCGCGCTATCCAGTCGGCTCCTGTGCTGCTATTTTAGTAGCTGAACCCCATTGGTTATCTGAGGTGATCAAGTCCTATAGTAAAGATGAGCATGCACAGTCTATCATCACACGTCTGACTGCAGATGACCAATCGGTACCCCACTTTACATTCCACAACGGCCTTCTGCGGTATAAATCTCGTTTATGGGTAGGGGCCAACACTGACATTCAGCGCCAGTTGATATCTGAGTTACATTCCAATGCTATGGGGGGGCATTCTGGTATTCCGGTTACTCTCCGCCGACTGAAGCAATACTTTTCATGGACTGGTATGAACACAGCAGTGCGTGATTTTGTCGCTGGCTGTCAGGTGTGCCAGCAGGCCAAACCGGACCGTTCCAAATTACCAGGTCTTCTTCAACCCCTCCCCGTTCCAGATCATGCTTGGCGGATCATCTCCATTGATTTCATTGAAGGGTTGCCAATGTCAGGGTCTGTTAATTGCATTTTCGTCGTGGTTGACATCTTTTCTAAGTATGCCCACTTCCTTGGATTGACGCATCCGTTCACTGCAAGCTCTGTGGCCAAGCTCTTCTTCTCCAATGTCTTCAAGCTTCACAGACTGCCCCAAGCTATTGTGTCGGACAGAGACCGCATCTTCACGAGCAAGTTTTGGCAGGAACTCTTCCAGCTGGCCAAAGTGGACCTGCGCATGTCTACTGCTTATCACCCGCAGTCCAATGGCCAGACCGAACGAGTCAACAAATGTCTTGAGACCTTCCTTCGCTATTACACACATGCATGTCCTAAGCAGTGGAGCAGATGGTTGGATTTGGCTGAGTATTGGTATAATACTAGCTTCCACACTACAGTGGGTTGCTCTCCATTTGAAGTGATGTATGGCTATGCCCCTGATGCATTTGGTATTGAGGCTGCTCACAACTCTTCTATCACTGATCTGACCTCTTGGTTATCTGATCAAGCTCTCAACACTGAGCTGATCTGGCAACACCTGCTACGTGCCAAGCAGCGCATGAAGAAGAATGCGGATCTGCACCGCTCCGAACGGCAGTTCGAGCTCAATGACTGGGTCTACCTCAAGCTCCAACCGTATGTTCAATCTTCTCTTGCTGAGCATTCCCATCATAAGTTGGCCTTCCGGTTCTTTGGACCTTATCGCATTATTGCCAAGGTCGGTTCTGTGGCGTATAGATTGGAGCTTCCACCCTCGTCTACCATTCATCCAGTTTTTCACGTCTCCCAACTTAAAAAGGCGGTGGGTGCCGATCAGACTGTAACTCCTGAACCTCCATCAGAAGCTTCGGTTTGGAGTATTTCGGAAAGGATTCTGCAGCGGCGCTACCTACGCCAAGATACAGCTTCTGTTTTGCAGGGTTTGATCAAGTGGACTCATCTTCCGGAATCGCTGGCAACCTGGGAGAAGCTCGCTGATCTTTAGCAACAGTTTCCTCGCGCTCTGGTCTGGGATCACCCAGGCGCGCACGAAGGGGGGAGTGTCAGCGCTGTGCTTGTGCACCAACCGGCAATAGACGCTGATCAGGCAAGCTCCGAAGGCAAGAAGAAGGCCCAGGAAAAGAAGGATCGCCAAGCTCAGCCCAAGTCCAGGAGTGTGCGCTTCTTCGGCCCAGAGTGGCGTCATGAGTGAGCCTGTGCGTCATGTGTGTGCGTGGCCCAGGGTGGCCCAACGTGGCATCATGTGTGTGCGTGAGTCGCCGTTCGGCTTATATGTCGCGTAGAGAAAAAGGCAAGGGGTATGAACATTGTATGAACCTTCTTCCCAAGTAATCGAGATTCATCCGTGCTCGTCCCTGTGCTCTGCTTCCCTCCCCAAACTCCGATTCCTCCCTTCCAATCCTGATAGTTTCCTCCTTCTCTCCGATTGTTGTTAACAATCATCCCCCCCCCCCCCCCCCACCCACCCCCACCACACACACACACACCACGCACTTGCTTAGCTTTTGTAAACCAAGCTTGCCAACTAGGTAGGTTCAGATGTGCCACGATATCCTAATAAAATTATATGCCCGACCTGCAACTGTCAGAGTATCCTGCAGAGGCTACAACTGCCTCGGAAGAGAGAAAATGATATATGTGTACGTGAGAGGAGAATTAGAGCAGTGACGAGTGGCAGAGAGAAAAAAGAGAGAGGAGGTTTTGGTGAAGAAAAAAGGAAGTGCATGTATGTTTGGAAGAATAGTGGTACTAGGATCCTGTGTATACATGTCACATTGACTTTTGTTCAAAACCAACATTGTTATATACTTGCATTGACGAATGCCTAATAAGGCCACCCCAACGTGCCGAGCTGGCTTAGTCCTATCTTCCACGTATGCATGTAAGGTCCATATTACATCTACTAGTGCTTTCACATCAAGTTACTCCCTCCTTTTTTTATTTGCCGTTCTCGCTTTCTAAGAAATCAAACATACTCAATTTAATCAAATATATACAAAAATATCGAATCTATTTTTATAATAAATTTATTTAAAAATATAAATATAGTTAATATTTTCTATAAATCTAGTCAAACTTAAACTTAAGAAAGATTGATCGGGACGCAAACCATAGCAACATGTAAATATAGGGACAGTGGGAGTACGTTACCTGTAGAATCTGCCAATGTCTATCATCTGACAAAAGTTTTAGGCACTGGCCCAAGCATGCGTTGTGCAGAGTAGCAGACACACCCGTTCATGCTTTTTAAGAGGTTGAGAGAGAGAACAAGAAAATAAGCATCTGACAAAAGCTGAATGATGCAAGTGACATTTTTTTACCGTGGCTGTGAGCTTGGATTGTAAAATCGATAGCCCCAGCGTGCTCTCTGTCTACATATCTCGTTCTTATTTTTAGCTAAAGCATATGATACCGACTGCTTGTGTTGGAGCTGGCCTAAATTGTGTGGGAAAGTCACACTGCAAAATGTGAAGAGTTTTTCTTCTTAAAAAAACATAGTGCAGATGCAGTCACTGATGATGTATATACATTACATGCACAATCATATCGTCCCTATGAATCATGTGTGACAATCTAACGCCTAGTCGCCATGTCACCTATCAGCTAAATAATGATTATATACAAATACAAGCACTTGTACCGATAAGCTATAATCTGAACTTAACCAACTAAGCAGCGATCAATTTGCAACTAGTTGGCCCTCTACTCTTGATCCAATTTGCTGTAGTGTGCCATGCTTCTTCTCTAATCCTCCTGCGCTTAATTTACCAAGGCCAGGTCTACCCTCACATGGCCTCAGGGGCGAACGCAGGAGTGAATCATCATAGAGGGGGCTCATCTCCCTTCATCCAGCCCTCCTCTTCTTCTCCTCTCCCTTTTCTTCCCTTTTCCCTTCTATCATCCTCCCTCTCTGTTAACTCCATGGAGCTCCGGCAAGTAGGGTGGCTTGAGCCCCCATAGCCCCCCCACACTGGATCCTCCCCTGCATTACCTAGCTAGATATATATCTCCCCTTGGTGGTGCGGGACAGGGTTGTAGTCGTAACGACGATAATGCATGATCGCTAAAGGTTATCAAATCCTACATAAGTATTGTGTACTCGATGGCGGCGCCCTGCTAGCTAGCTCGATCTTTGTGGCTGGTTCTCAGTATAATAGTAGACTGTAAGCAGGCTGAATGCTGACGTGGAGGAGAGAGGAGAAGCGGGCTATAAACTTACAGCCGGCTTAGACATATGAACCGAGAAACTTTGTTAGAGAGATAGGTGGACCATGTATTAATGCTGAAGAGCTAACTACTATATGGATTGGCTGGCCGGCTGTATTATTAGCTTTGCTCTCATGGTTCAGAGGCAGGGCTACTACTCCCTTGCAGTGCTAGGCTTGCTCTCTTCGTCGTTCAGCCTGTTCGCTTGGTCGTAAACGATCGTAAATTTTTAGCCAGAACAGTATTTTTCTCTCACACCAAACCAGCCAACAGTAATAATCCACGATCGTATATAATCGTTTCAGCCCCAGCCGAATAGGCTGCTTATTGGCATCCCCAATTCCCCATGCCTAGATTGGTATTTTAATTTGGATGAAATTGCACTAATATATCGGAAACTAGCTAGGTAGTACTTGCTTTCACAAACCTCTAGGGGTCTATTTATGAATATTTTTTTAAAAAAAAGGGAAAAAATCGAAATGGTGTGGGAAAGTCACATTGCATTACTTCAAAAGGTGAAGACTTTTTCTTCTTAAAAAAACACATTGTGTAGATACATGCAGTCACTGATGATGTATATAGGAGTACATTGCATTGCATGCATGTTCACCCCTATGAATCAGGTGTGCGTGTGACAATCTAACGTCTAGTCGCCATGTCACCTACCACCTAAATAATGATTATATACAAATACAAACACTTGTACTGATAGGCTATAATCCGAACTTAACCAACTAAGCTGCCGGTCAATTCGTACCTAATTGGCCCCTCTACTCTTGAGATCCGACTTGCTGTAGCGTGCTACGCTTCCTCTGTTCCTCCTGCGCCTAATTTACCAGGGGTCTAGCCTCGCACATAGCCTCTACTCTTGGCCGCCAAACTGCCAAAGGCTATCACGTTGACGCCCTATTGTGCTCGGTGGACAGTGGTGGTGTGCCCCGCCTCTTCGTGGCTGGTTCTCATGGTTAGGCTTCGTCCTTGCCATCCCCAATTCAATTCCCCATGACTAGAATGGGATTTTAATTTGGATGAAATTGCTCAAATGTCTCGGAAACTAGGTAGGACTTGCTTTCATTCACATCAGAATGAGAAAGGGAAACAAGTCCACGTCTCGTCGCAAACTACAATTGTTATTAAAACTATATAAATGACCGTGCGTTGCACGAAAAAAATAATATCAAAATAGTGCTAGTATGAATGTGTTACAAAAAAAAAAAAAATTTTAAACGATTACAACTTTAGTTTTCTGAATGGCTAGAACTCCCGTAGTTGCGTTGGTAGCATCCTGCAAATATTTTTGTTGTTAATATATATAAAGCTAGAGTATTGTTGACCATATGGAGAAAATATATATTGCCGAGAGAAAGTACCTCTTTTTATAGGGTTAGAACCTATTTATATGCAATATTCTTCGTGAATATACTTTTTTTCTAGTTTCTTCTTCCTCTTTCCCTTGTTAACGTCCTTCTCAATAGGCCGTCACGATCAAGATCCTAACGTTCGATCTTGCCGTGGCTGTTGATATAGCAACACATAATTGGCCGTGCAAAAACACCGGCAAATACACCGTAACATTAGAGATAGTCTACACTGTGCCTTGTTAATCGTCATTACGAAACTCACACGAATGGGAAACTGAGAGAGGTGCTCTAGTTTTAAATTCAGTCGATCTAGACCTTTAAATTCAGTCGACCTAGACCTGAACTTATCTTCTGAAACAGTTTTTGAGATAGCCCAGGAGTCGATAAGTTAGGCCTCCATTTCAAAAGGATATGGGCATTTTAAGACGGGCCTTGGGACGAAACTAATACCGTACGGTCCAGAATATGCTCTTCGGCCACATCAGCAGAAAGCCAGAAACCATGAGTTTTTTTTTTTTGAACTGAAGAAAGGAATAATAAAAACAAACAAAAAAACGTGGCTTGCCGCAAACGCGCCCGCCAAATGGTGGGCGTTTACACAGGCTCTAAAATTTGGTTCCAATCCAATTAAGCGACAAGCAGCAGAAATACATAAGGTACAAATTGGGGCCGCTGGGAAAGTACCAGAGGCGGCTTCAAAAAATTTAACTGTTTCTTCTCGCAATAGGGTCACATGACATTCAAAATTTTAAGACGGTTAACATAAATAACCCCACGTGGTATTCTCGTATAATTTTGAAATATATGTATCAGACTAACTCTTGATTAAGAGCTATATTTTAATTTCTCTCTCTTCGATATATTAAAATGTAAAACAATATGCTATGAGTTAGCTCATAAGGGCAGTCCCAACGAAAGAAACTAGTAGTTTCTATAACATAGGATACCGCACCAAAAAAGTATTGCTTTCCAACTCATGATTTCTATGAGTAATAATTATTTTCTCTTTCTCTCTCCCAACTCTATCTTCTTCTTCCAATGAGAGTGCGACACGAGCTCCCTAGAAACTGATGGTTTCTCCCCAATGGCGATTTCATGGTTTCTTGGTGCATTGGGTCAAGAGTAGACCTGATTTCTTCATGAAGAAACCATTTCTATGATTTTTGCTCTCTTTCTTCATTAATTACGTTGCCATGTCAGCGTTTTGCCTACGTGGCAAGTCATTTAATGATGATAGAAACCATCATCAATGCACCATTGGGACTGCCCTAAGTTATCATTAGAGTTGCTCTAATATAATAGATTAAAAAGATATTTTTGTTCTTCCATCTACCTATATCCATGTGCCATCCTATAAATAGTATAGATAAAAAGAGGAAGGACGTTGTTATAGACAGAACCATCGATACATTAACATTTTACCTGCTAGATATAAACAACAACCTAGCTAATACTGTAGTTAGCCATCTTATTTAACTGATAGTTGATCCAAATAGAGCCTATGTGTGTGTATAAGAAACATTGCTTTCTGGAACCTAAGGCGCTACACTACACGTGCCATTGAAACAAGTTCTTTCCATTGTCAAATATACACACAAAAAAAGTTTGAGTCCGCATGATCTCCAACACCGGCGAAATAAACTAATGCAATAAATTAGAGCCATACAAACAATAGGATATATATAGGACCATTCCTCTGACATTTGCTTCACTTTCCTGCTCCAATTACCAACCAATACGGGAGAATCCATAGAACTGCCCTTGCTAAAAAAAGCTGAGCCTAGGTCATCAATCTCTATAGCTTTATATATAAGACTAGGTAGCGTGTCCGTGTGTTGCTACGGAACAACTAAATATTTTATACTAAAAATATACGGATCGCACGATAAGATAACAATACTATTAAATTAAATACCGACGTTAAAGTAACATTTAATTCAAAAAGCAAAGTTCGTGAAATTAACACAGTCATGAAGAGCGCGGCGTCGTAGGCTCATAAACTCTACTGTATAGACTTTTTCATGATATGGCTAAGATAATATCTTATATTGGCAGAAAGAATTATCCGATATCCATTTCTTTCATACGCCAATAAATCCATGAAAAAGTTCCACTGCATCTCCATATAATTATGTACACACAGGTTCAAGTATATATGTAAATATTAGTGCCTGTCACACAGATAATACTGCATGTCTTAAAAAATCTCTCATAAAATTTTAAAACAAAGTATGTTATACTCACCGTATAAATATGTGTGGCTTTAGGACTATTCCACACAGACATATATTGTAGAATAAGGTATCCACTTGAGTGTCTGTTCCAAGATGTTGAATTAGGTGTTGTAATTCTTAATTTCGACACATTTTTCAGGTCAAGGCAACCAATGGTGACCCTTTTCTTAGTGGTGCATAATTTTATGGTGCACCTCTTGACTATCTGAGTAAGGATAAGTTAGCACTGCAAAGGCTCAGAAAAGCTGCTGAGAATGCCAATGTTGAGTTTTTCTCCACTATGCATACTAAAACCTATGTTCCCGTTTATCATTGTCGATGCTTTTGATGCAAAATAATTCAACATTACCATGATCAGATATAATTTTGAGTCTCTTGTGAGCAATCTCATAGAGGGACTCTCATCCTTTATGTGATCTGCCTCAAGGATATTGGCAGGACGATGGATCCATGTTGGAATGTCGCACCAAAAAGTGTCCACGATTTATTTCCCATGAATACATGCGGGTACTATGATAACACTAACTACACCAAATGAAAGATTAGAGAGAATTTGTATTGCTTCTAGAAGGATTTATTTATTAAGTTCTTTGGACTCTACATGTAGTTTTGAAATATCTGTTTACATGTCTTACCTCGTATCCTAATTCAAAATTTTGTAGTTTAATTAGAATATGGGAAAAGGATTTAAAATGAACAGACCCAAGGATAATTTCAACAAGAAACAGCAAGCGAGGGTGATGAAACACGTGAGCGTGAAACCAAATGAAAAGAGGAAAAAGCTGTCCCTTTTGTAAATGCAAAGAGGGAAAGTAATTAAATGTTGGCAGATTTGGCAAGGTTCTCAGAAATGCAAAGAGGTTCATTTTGTCTTAATTCTCTTTCCTTCTGTGTTAATTCTCTTTTCTTTTGCTCGTTGCCATATATGCTGGTGCATGCAAACATGCAATGTGTATATGGATAGCATAATAATTTTTCTACTTCCTATTTTATCATGATTCCTCTATCATATGACAGGTAATATTCAATCTAGGAGAATCGCACCAAAGGACGCAGCATGCGGGAGATATCGTGGGATCGTAGACGTGGATAGACGGATGAACCAAAACAAATGTCGCACAAAAAAATGTCTACACTTTGTTCTTTTTAGTTGTAGAAGATATACACAAAGATAATGCAAGAGACAAATTAGGGTTCAGGCTCTTTATTATTTTGTCACACCAACCAATAGCACTGGTTCCAACAATTTGAATACTAGTTTTATCGAGTGCTTGCGTAACATCTGGTAACACTACCATACCACTGTGACTAGGCCTCGAAAGAGTAGAAATTTTTTTGTGGCAAGTACCATACATTTTGGGCTTTTGCCTGGTTGTTAGATGTCATCGGCCCTTGAATGTTCAGAGGCATCTAATCCCATTTGTTGGCGTGTTTGTTTGCCTGGACAGGGGCTAGATGCAGGCTGAGGGGTGCAGCCAGCCCTATTTGTTTGCCTAGACGTTATTTGGGCCCAGCCAGCACGCTGCTTAAAGCAGCCATGAGCCAGGCCCGCTGGAAACGCCCCTCCCCCTCGTTTCTCTGGAGCCAGGCTCATTTTGGCCACTCGCGGGCTCGGTTTGGCTGTTGGCGGGCTGTTGCTCTCGTCTCGCACCCTACGGTGAAAATTCCCTGCCCCCTCTCCTCCTCGCCGCTAGGGTTGGAGTCCCTTATAAGCAAGGTCGGCACCGCTCACTCGCTAGGGTTCCACTTCATCCTATCTGCTCCTCACTCCCTCCTGCTCTGCACTCTCCTTAGTGCGCTCCTCGTCCTCCCTCGTCCGGCGGTGCGTGATGGCGGTGGGGTCATAGACGGGCCTCGTGTGGCTCACGTCGGCTGCTCCTCCTCCATCTCGCTGGCGCACGGGTGGTGGTGGTCCTTGTCGTCTTCTTCTTCCTCGAGACGAGTGGGTGCTGCTGCTGGTGGCTGTGTTTGTTTGCCTGGACATGGGCCTATGGTGGACGCTACTTCGTCTTCCCCAAGCCATTGCCTGCTTCCTCTCTGGATCTGCTTCCTCCTCCCCAAGCCGCTGGCTTCTTCCTCCTCTCCATCCCCAAAGCAAGGTGAAATCTTGAAATATTGCTTACACTTGGCTCGATTTTAGCGGTCAAAGTGCTCATAGCATTGTGAAGTATTTACACTTGACCTGATTTCAGCGGTCAAAGTGCTCATAGCGCTATTTCTGTGGGATTTATGCTTGGCTCGTGACAGATCTGTGAGTTTTAGGCCCAATCCATGATGCTTCCATGTTTTCATTTCACTGTGATGCTATATATGAGCTAGGATTTACTATTTTGCATGGTCTGAGATTGGGATGTGTTTCTTGCCGGTTTATGTTTGGTCGATTTGTGAGTTATTGGTCCCAATTGATGATAGTTCCATGTTCTTGTTCCACTGTGATGATACTTATGAGCTAGGGTTAACTGATAGACATGGTTTGAGATTGGGATGTGTCTATTGCTGGTTTATTTGAGGTCGATGATGTTGAGGTGGGGCCTCTAGGATGCTGTGCTATGCACATTGCAGCCGAGGCCATGAAGCCCTAGGTGTTCTCCACTTTTATTTATTTCTACGATGATGTGCACTTAGAGGCCAGCAAGGCATGCCTTAACCTAACATCAATCTTTCATTCATGCATGTAGATGGATTTTTAGCAATAGAGATCTACCATGGTATCCCAAGCTGCCTCCATGGTAGTTGTGATGGTTGCCCTTGTTTCTTCTAAACTCAAAAGGGCTAGAGAAGAGGATGAGCCCATTTGTTATGGTCCTAGGTTAGAAGCAGATGAGCACAGAGAGAAGAACCTTTCTCTCATTTACAACTCAACTGATGCTGAGTGCATAGCCATGTCTAGGATGAGTAGAGCACCTTTTTCTCACTATGCAACTTGTTTAGGTAGACGGGTTTAGTTGTAGACTCAATTAATTCCTCAGTTGAGGAATAGGTAGCCATGTTTCTACATGTTGTTGGGCACAATCAGAGGTTTAGAGTTATCCACCAGAGCTTTAGGAGATCCATAGAGACAGTTAGCAGACACTTTCACTAGGTTTTATATGCTATTGGGGAACTGAGGGATGAGCTGATCAAACCACCATCTGGTTCAACACACGTCAAAATTCTAGGTAGTCATAGATGGAACCCTTTTTTAAGGTAATTGTTGGCTACCTTGGTTCCATTATTTTGGGTTGAGGATTGCACTTCCATACTTATGTTTTAATTTTCATCTAAGGACTGTATTGGAGCCATTGATGGCACCCATGTGTTGGCAAGGGTGCCCAGGCACATGCAGGGGCCATTCTATGGTAGGAAACAAAGCTGCACACAAAATGTGATGGCAGCTGTTGATTTTGATCTAAAGTTCACATATGTGTTGGCTAGGTGGGAGGGTTTTGCACATGATGCATTGGTTCTAGTTGATGCCATAGAGAGAGATGAGGTTTGAGTGTTCCTAATGGTAATAAATTTTTGCCATAGCCAAATTGTTCTTAAGCCTTTATGATATGTCTTGTAAGCCAATCCACCACTGCCTTGTAGGGATGTTCTATCCAGTGGATGCTGGTTATGCTTGTAGGATAGGGTTCCTACATCCATACAGGGGTGTCAGGTATCACCTGTCTAAATATGGTACTAGGCATAACCCTACTAATACCAAGGAGCTATACAACCTGAGGCACAACTCCCTTAGAGTGACCATTGAAAGGGCCTTTGGTGCTTTGAAGAAAATTTTGTAGTCATAGATAACAAGCCCTTCCATAGGTACAAGACTCAAGTAAAGCTTGTTCAAGCCTGCTGCATTTTACACAATTGGATCCTGGGATTTGGGTTTGACCATGTGGTCCCAACTAAAGCAGAGTGGGTTGTAAACCCTTGAAAGCTCTAGTTTGGTTTTGGTGAATTGATGAAACCCTAAGTGCTAACCTAGTTTATCAAAGTGATTATGAGATAGGTAGCACTACTCCAAGTGATGAAGCAATGGTGAAGATCATGATGATGGTGATGGCATGGTGATGATCAAACTCTTGGACTTGAAAAAGAAGAAAGAGAAAAATAAAAAGCTCAAGGCAAAGATGAAACTTGAAAGGAGCTTTTTTGTTTTGGTGATCGAGACACTTAGTGAGTGTGATCACATTTAGGATCGATAGTCATACTATTAAGAGGAGTGAAAATCGTATCGAAATGTGGTTATCAAAGTGCCACTAGATGCTCTAACTCATTGCATATGCATTTAAGATCTAGTGGAGTGCTAACACCCTTGAAAACATTTGTGAAAATATGCTAACACATGTGCACAAGATGATACATATGGTGGTTGGCACATTTGAGCAAGGATAAAGAAGATAGAGTTGAAAAGGAGTTAGTCGCGCTAGTCACAGAGTGACTGGACACGTCCAAAATTGGGACCGGACGCGTCCGGTATTTTATCCAGTCTTTGGGTAGTTAGACAGAAGTGATCGGACATGTCCGGAATTAGGACTGGACGCGTCCGATATTTGGACCCGAGGTGAGCGACTAAGTGAAAGTGACCGGACTCTAGCTCAGTGGAGTGACCGGACGCTTATGAGTTACTGTTCAGCGTTAGGTCAAAGTGATATAGCCTGATGCAGGATTATAGAGAGCGACGTCCGGTCGCCACACCGGACACGTCCGGTGTGAACCAGCATGTCTCGGGTTTTCAACGCAATAATTCATCGGACGCTGGGAGCGTCTGGTCCGGTGTGATCGGACACATTCGGTCAGCCTAGAGCGGCTCTGGGAGCTCTCTAGACTCGACCTGACGCTGTGTCTCTCGGGTCCGGTTATTTTCTAATAGCGCGTCCGATCACGTAGTATTACTGTGCGCAAAGATAACCGTTGGGCATCAATGGCTAAACAATTTGAAAGGGTCACATGGCGGTCAGGTTGCGTCCAGACGCAGCAACCGGACGCGTCCGGTCACCACACCGAACGCGTCCAGTGCACACAACCTGCGCGTCCGATCGTCCCGCAACCAGCCCAATAATTGAGCCAACGACTCTATTGTTTGGGGGTGTCTATAAATATCATTTGACCGGCTCTAGCTCACTCTCTTAGCCATTTGCATTGACATAGAAACCTTGTGAGCTTAGCCAAAGCCCTCCCACTCATCTCCATCTTTGATTCATCATCTTTGTGAGATTGAGAGAGAATCCAAGTGCATTGCTTGAGTGTTTGCATCTAGAGGCACTTGGTATTCGTGTTTCGCTGGGGGTTTGGCTTGTTACTCTTGGTGGTTGCCACTACCTAGATGGCTTGGAGCAGCGAGGATCATCGAGTGGAGGTTGGTGATTGTCTCTAGCTCCGATCATGGTGATTGTGAGGGGTTCTTGACCTTTTCCCTGCGGAGAGCCAAAAGGTACTCTAGTAAATTGCTAGTGGCTTGTGTGATCCTCATCTTGTGTTGGTTGTATGGCACCCTATTAAGGGTTTGGCGTGTGATGCCAATTAGCGCGTGAACCTCCAAGTGAGTGAATCGCCACAATAGGGACTAGCTTGCCGGCAAGCAAGTGAACCTCGGAAGAAAAATCATTGTGTCTTGATTATCTCCTTGGTATTCATTGGTATTCACTCATTGGTCACTTGCCATGATGGTATACCTCTCTACCACTCTATTGTATTTCATTATACATTCAATTGGATAGAGCTAGTGGTAGTTAAGACTAGATAGTGTATCATTTAATTGTATTACTCTCACTAGGTTGATCACCTAGATGTTTATTAGTGACATAGCTTTGTTGTGATATACTAGAGATCATAGAAAATAGAATTGGGTAGGTGGCTTGCAACCCCAAGTATAGTGCTAGCACAAATTTTGCTTCGCCATCTTATTGACTAATCATTTGTCTTATTGTTGTTGTAGAGATTTTTAATAGGCTATTCACCCTCCTCTAGCCATTAGGACCTTTCAAGTGGTATCAAAGCAGTGGTCACCGTGATTTGAGGCTTAATAACCTTCGGTGTAAAAATGGCTCAAATCAACAACACCAAGAAGCCACCCCAATTTGATGGCTCAAACTATCCCTATTGAAAGGCTAAGATGATAACATATATTAAGTCAATCAATAGGAAAGTTTGGAAGGTGGTGGAGACCAAGATTGAGATAGAGGATCCAGAGAACCCCACCACCACTGAAGAAGTGCTTCTCCAAAACAATGGCATTGCTCTTAGTGCCATTCATGATGCTATTGATGAGAGAATATTTGAGCAAATCAAGAACATTGAAATGGCTCATGAAGCATGGAAGAAGTTGGAGGAATCATTTGAGGGCACTCAAGCCATGAAGGGTGCCAATGCATATATCCTCAAGGAGAAGTTTGCTAGTTTCAAGATGGAGGATGAGAGTGTGCCAGAGATATTCCATAGGTTACAAGTGCTTGTCAATGATCTCAAAGCACTTGGTGAGAAGGTGGAGGACAATGACTTCTCCCATAAGTTCTTGAGATGCTTACCCTCAAGATTTGGCACATTGGTCACTATTCTAGTGAGGAGTGGTTTGGACACCATAACATCAAACCAAGTGTTGGGAGATATAATGACCGATGATACATATAGAGATTATGATGAGAAGAAAGAAAAGAAGGAGAAGAAAGATGAGAAGAAGAATGAGAAGAGTGTGGCATTCAAGGCCACATCATCCAAGGGCAAGGCAAAGCAAGAATCATCAAGTGAAGATGAAGACTTGAGCTTTGATGAGATGGATGATGAGAAGATGGCTCTCTTTGTCAAGAGATTTGGCAAGTTCATGATGAAGAAGGGCTACCATGCTACTAGAAAGAAGTCTTCATCCAAGAACAAGGAAGAATCAAGAAGGTGCTTTAATTGCGGAAGCAAAGATCATCTTGTTGCTCAATGCCCATACAATAGTGACAATAATGACAACAAGAAGAATAAGAAGAATGACAAGAAGGAAAAGAAAGAGAAGAAGGACAAGATGATCTTCAAGAAGAAGAAAAAAGGTGGTTCATATGTGGTCACTTGGGATAGTGATGCTTCCTCAAGTGATGATGATGATAGTGATGATGAAAAGTTAGATCAACTTGACACGCCACTTGATCCTAGCGACGATGCAAAGTTAGATCACACGAGTAGCACTAGATGACCAATATGCAAATAAGTTTGCCCCTCTTGATAGTACGGTCATCTATCCTAAACCCGGTCATAAACTTCTCTACACACCTATGACCAGTGAAATAAATGCCCTAGATTACACCTTTGCCTTGCGCATTCCTTTCCATCTCCTCTAATGTTGATGCAACACATGCACCAACCAAGCACCAAAATGATATGATCCACTTCATATCATCATGTGACTGTATTGGTTCAACGATCTTGACTTTACTTGCTTTTCACCGTTGTCTTCGTCCATCGGTGTCAAGTCTTGCTTAAGCTTCACCGCCACGTAGTCCATCTCTCCAAAGCCTCTGACTTGCCCTTCACGCTTGCAACCGGTCCATCAAGCCAAGTGTTGTCTTGATCTTCTCCACCTTGATCACATGACTTAATGTCATGTCTCATGTGCAATGAGCTCCTTCATTATCACATGTGTGAGCTTTGCAACATCTCCGTGCCATTTTTACCTTCATGGCATATGTTGCTCACACATATGTATCTGTGGACTAATCATCTGTGTATCTCACATAAACACAATTAGTCTACCTAGGTTGTCATTCAATTACCAAAACCACACAAGGACCTTTTAGAGGTGCTTTGTAAATTACCCTTTCTTTCATCTTTTCCTTAACCTTTGGCGGTTCTTCCAGCCATTGGTTCTTAGGACCATACAACCACTCCTTGTAACGACATTTCACCATTAAAAACACCTAAATAAGGTGACATTAGTACATGAACACATATAGCTCAATATTTCAACACATACACTTTGCACTTACTTTATGCTTGTTTTACACACAAACTCCAATGTATTCTCAGGATTTATCACAGCTCGATCTCCGCAATCGCACAGAGGAGGTTCCTCGAGTCGTCTAACTGCGGCTAAGTGCTTCTCCTTAGCCGTCATTGGAGGGGGGTTAGGGGGAGGTGGAACCCACCGCTCGAAGTGCTCTCGTGGATGTTGCCCTCTCCACCAATTGTCGAAAAGGAGGTACCTAGGATCAAACTTGTCTGCACCATCGATCCACTGAAAGAAAAAACACCTCTCATGGGCCTACACAACAAAATTCCAATAAAATATTAGTAACCTAGTAATACAAATGAAGAAAAAAACATATGGAAATAATTACTTACATTAAAACGACTACGTGTGCAGAAGCAACGAGTCGTTGTGTCCGGATATCTCAATTGAAACACGTTGGCCGGACGACCACAGTCATAGTTAGGGACAGGGAGGTCAGAAGGGACGGGGGCATCTTTGCTAGACTCGTCGGGGTACAATTCTCTAGGATAACCCTATTTTCGCCACAACTGCTCCCAAAACATGTCTTCCATCTAATAAAACGATTCAAATTAAACATCAATCAAAACAACGCAAATTAATGTAAAATATAATCATTTGCATTGCAACTCAAATAATATAACCAACGCTTATAGCAACAAAAATATACATGGTAAACATACTTCTAACTAAATAATTAACCTTAACATCGACAAAATTAAACTAATATCTTCCTCCAAACCATAGCCCTTAGTTCCCAAACATAATTTTTCTCCTAACCTTAACTCTCATTAAGGCTGGATAACGAGCCAGCTTGGCTCGTTTGGGCTCGGCTCGTTCTGGCTCGTTAAGATAACGAGCTAGCTCGGCTCGGCTCGTTATCCTAACGAGCCAGAAAGCCAGCTCGGCTCGGCTCGTTAAAAGCTCGAGCTGGCTCGTTAAGCTCGCGAGCCAGGTATAAAAAATACACAAAATATAATATTTGTATTTATTTAAAGTTTGAGAATAATAATAATACAAAAGAAATGAATCTAACAACCTTAAATCAAATAAAAAAATTAATATGCACTAATATATATACAAGTATAATAAAATACTATAGTATTCATGCATCTAACTACCTTAAATGATATTTTTTTTTCCTGAAAGCTTGGCTCGTTTAGCTCGCGAGCGGCTCGCGAGCTGGCTCGAGTTGGCTCGTTATAGCTAACGAGCTAAAATCTTGGCTCGGCTCGGCTCGTTATCTTAACGAGCCGAGCCGAGCCGAGTCGAGCCAGCCACGAGCCGAGCGAGCTAACGAGTTTCGAGTTTTTCGTCCAGCCTTAACTCTCATTCATAATATTTCAATACACCATTCAAACAAAAATAAAAAGTGCGTCATTACCTTGAACGAAGCCGAGGAGGGAGGAAGGCGGCTAGGGAATGGAAGGGAAAGGAGGGAGGGAGGCGGTAACAGAGGGCTGGGCGCCGACAGCACTTGGGAGTGGCAGGCAGGCGGGGCGACGGGCAGGCACGGCGGACAGGCGGCCAGGCGCGGCAGGCAGGCGGGACTGGGCCACGGGCCTTTAGTCAGCTCTGTCGCGCCACCGATCAAGGCGCGTCACTGTCGCGCTAAGATTGGTGGCGCGACAGACCCTGCCATATCACTGGTCAGTGCCCCGGTCGTTGCCACATCATCTCTCTCGCCGCGTCACCATGCATGACGCGGCATATGCATTTCGCCGTGCCAGAGAAATAGTCGCGGCCAAAAGTATTAGTTTTAGAGAAAAAAAATTAGATTTAAAATTAGCTTAAAAAGTGTTAAAATTTTCCAGCGGCATAGACGGGGGCGTGCGGCGCGAGGCACGTGTGAGGGTGCACGACGCGAGGCATGGATGAGGGCCCACAACGCGAGACGTGAGACGCTGGGACGCGCGACGTGAGGCGCAGCGGCAGGCAGGTCGGTCCTGTCCAAAACGGATGGACGTCCTGAGGTATCATTATCGTTCTTTGAGACCTTGTTCTTTGGGACCCTAGCAAAGCTGCCTGGTCTAGGCAGCGATGTTGTCTGGCCGCAATTGCCTGGCTCAAGCCACCATCAAAACATGTCAACGTGACATTGGGACCATATCGGAGGGCATACGTATACACGGCAGCACGGGCCCGGGGGTGCTGACTGTATGCTGCGACTGCTGTCCAGGTTCCACGCTGTTTTTATGGGCCTGACGGAGCTCCGAGATGAATGGTTGTGGTTATTGTGGCCTGTGGGCTGACAAAGACATAGAGTGGTTGCCTTATGGGCCGGCCATCTTTCTTTGGCAACGTCCATGGAGCGGTTTTGACCATCTCAATGACCTGTGGGGCCCACGCATCATCGACTCAACCCCTCCCTCTCAATCCTCACGGCCACTCCCCCGACGCCTCGTCTCTCTGCGCGCGGTAGGGCGGGCACTACTCCCTCGAGCGGTGGGTGTGCAGCACCCCGGCGAGCACAGCAGCAGAGGGAGCTCTTCCTGCTGGCCCCACCGTGCGAGCTCACTACAGTTTGGAGGAGGAACTGCCATGCGAGCCCACCCTTCGGCTACGCTGGGAGGAGGAACTGCCGAGCACGACGAGCACAGCTGCACAGCACCTCGGCGAGCTCGGCAGCACGACTTCATCTTCGGTAGCGATGCGACATCCATGCTAGGAGGCCCCGCGCGGGCCAGCAGGACGTCAGCGAGCACCTCAGCGGGCACCCCAACGAGCACGATGAGCTCCTCAGTGAGCACCCCAACGATCAGGGCGAGCACCTCAGTGGGCACCCCAACGAGCACGGCGAGCTCCTCAGTAGGCACCCCCAACGATCACGGCGAGCACCTCGACGGGCACCCCCAACGAGCACGGCGAGCTCCTCAGTGGGCACCCCAACGATCACGGCGAGCACCTCGACGGGCACCCCAACGAGCACGGCGGGCACCCCAACGATCACGGCAACCACCTCGGTGAGCACCTCAACTAGCACGCGCAAAACGCTCCTCCGCGATGCGAATGCCACGCCCTACGCCTCTCCAGCCCGCCGGCAGCCACCAGGAGGCCACGGGCACCGATGGGAGTAGCAGCGGCAACGGCAGGGCCGGGGATTGGCTCCGGCTCGGTCCATCTCGATTCCATGCCGTCCGGCACCGAGATGGCGTGGTCCGTCGTCCGCTGCTGCTACGGGCGCCGCCACGAATTTGGCCCGCACGCGAGCACGAGGTGGAAGAAGGGAGCGGGCGCGAGCACGAGGTGGTAGAAGGGAGCGGGCGCGAGCACGAGGTGGGTCGCCGGAGATGGCGTGGGGACGGTCGCCGGGGAGGGCCGGCGGAGACAGTGCTCGTCCCTGACCCGCGTCGACGGGAGCTCAATGACGAGCTAGCGCAGCAGGAGGTGCTGCTGTAGCGCGTCTGCGTCTGGCGTGACCGTCTCAGACACGCCCTGCACCAGGGTTGGCGGTTGCGATGTCGGCGCTCGGGAGGCACACCTCCAGCACACGCACGGTGGTCTTGTGTAGAACTCCGACCGCTGCGCCACCACCTTGCAGCTCGCCGGCAAGAAACCGCCGCGTGCCCTTCCGCGCACACACATAGCTCCGTCACCTTCCGTCCGCGCACAGCTCGTGCACGTGGCTATTGGCGACAAGCGCTGGAGCACACCGGCGTGGTGGAGCAGCACAGGCGGCAGGAGGCTCTAGAGCGCGACAACGGGGTACTCAACCACGGGGTGGCGGCGCTCCACCGGCGCGAGGAGACGGCACAGCGCGCCGCGGCAGAGTCAAAGGCGCGCGAGAAGGAGGCCAAGCGCGAGGCGGTAGAGCTGAGGAAGAAGGTGGCGGAGCTCGAGGCGGCCAACTACGCGCTCGCCGCCCGGATGCTCGGCACAGACATCTGCCGCTTCCAGGCGTTCCACGAGCCCGATGTGTTCTAAAGAGCTTACGGCGCTGCTCCCTTGCGCGGCCTGGAGCGCTCCCGCGCACAGTCCCACCTCCACCGCGGCTGCCGCCACATCGCCGCCACGCTTGACGGCGTCCTTGGCCTCCTCCACCGTCGCCCGCGCGCGGCGGAACTCGTGCATCATCACCCCGGCACCGCCGCCGGGCGCGAGCGCGGGCACGGCCACGGACCTACCGGCATCATCACCCCGGCGCCACCGCCCGGGCGCGAGCGCGGGAGCGGCCCACGGACCTGCCGGCCTTCGCCGCGGCGCTGCTGCGCGCTGGACAGCGCCGACGAGACGAGGAGGGCCATGCCTGCATGCGCGGCGTGCAGCAGCGCCCGCGAGGGAGCCGCGCGAGGGAGCAGCGCCCGCCCCGCTGCGCGCGGAGAGAGGAGGCGTCGGGGGAGTGGCCGTGAGAATGGAGATAGAGAGGTTGAGTCGATGATGAGTGTGCCCCACATGTCACTGAGATGGACAAAACCGCTCTACGTTGGACAAAACAACCTCACCTGCGTCCAGTTGCTAAAAGTGAACTAAAAGTGAACGGTTTTGACAGTTGGAGTACTAACGTTAGACGGTTTTACAGGGTTAAAATTAGACGAACTCAATAGTTGAGGAATCAAAAGTGGACTTAATCCTTTGAGAATCGATGATTACGCTCTGCTTGTTGCCTGCCTGGGAGGTCACTTTCACTCTTTCAGAATCCTGATGATGAGGTGTACAAAATCAGGAGGGGCAAATGCTTATGACCTGACGAGTTTTATCGGTGCAGCGGAGGAGAGAGAGTTACTCCTACATTGTACTGCTTTGAGTGTGAGTGTGAGTGTGAGTGTGAGTGATGGGGGTGGGGGTGTGGGGGGGGGGGGGGGGGGGGGGGGGGGGGGGGGGGGGGGGGGGGTAGTAAGTTCTAAGCTGATTGTTAGAGCCACCTGTGACTGTGAGGCGGTGCTCCCAGAACCTTTGCCCCCGCCAGTTTCCAAGTAGCGGCTTCCGTTGTTTTCTCGCAAAGTCGCAAAAAAAATCATTTCTTTGCTTCCAGATGGACCAGAGTTGCCATTGCCTTGCCATGGTGTGGTGTCGTCTTAATCGCTGCCCTTTTCCATCCGCTAAATCTATTTAGCACTCGAGTGATTCTCGGCATCCTGTCACTCGATTTGTGTACCGTAGATCTTGCGCCCGAACGGAGGCGATGGAGTGCAGCAAGCGTCCGTTGGGCCCAGGGGTGGTCAGATGGTGCAGGTCAGCACCTGATGCCGTGCTGTGTTTGTAGCAGTAGCAGGAGGAGCAGATTACCATGTCGTTGAACTATATTTTACTACTTCTATTTAGACATAAATTTTATGTTCAATGAATGTAAATTTATTATTTGTAAATGAAAATAGTTAGAATTACTCGAACAAATATCTGATATTTTTTTTGGTTTTTTTATTTCTGTATTTTTTATTTGGTTCGTATTTTCTATTTTGGTTCCTCTTTGGTATTTTCTAATCCGGCAAATTTGTTTGTTTTATTTGTTTAATATTTTTATAAGTTTTATTTTGATTCATTTGATCTGGATCTTATGACTATTACAATTGACCGTTGGAAGCCCTAGAAACTCTCCAAATCAAGTGTTTCCTGGGCTGCTGTCACCGGGGTGATAGAAGGCCGAGTATCACCCGGACGTGACATAGACAGCCTCTTTCCATCTCCATCATAGGTCGTATTTGGTTTCTACATGCGCTCCTAAAATTTCTATCACATCGAATGTTTAGACATATACATGAAGTATTAAATATAGACTAATTATGAAACTAATTACACAACTTGCGACTAATTTGCGAGACGAATCTTTTAAACCTAATTAGGCCATGATTTGACAACGTGGTGCTACAGTAAACATGTGTTAATGACAGATTAATTAGGCTTAAAAATTGTCTCGCAAATTAACCTCCATGTATGTAATTGGTTTTGTAATTAATCTCTATTTAATACTATTTATTAGTATCTAAACATTCGATGTGACATAAATTTTAGGAGCGACTAAAGAATCAAACACCCATATAGTCAGGAACCAAGATTCTTTTCCTGCCTCCTCTGTACTCTGTAGTCTCTCTGTCCATCCAAGAGGCAAGAGGCATTTGTTTGGGTAGTTGCCGCCCGAGGCACTCAGATTCAATAACGTTGCTCTGGCAAGTCACGGCGTGACTTTGGTGCCCACATCCAACGTTCGGCCACAATCCGACGGTTCAAGGAAATACTCCATCCTTCTCTTCACGCGTTCACGCCGAGCCGCCGCCGGCCCTCCCGCGACGCTGCCGCCGACCTCAGCGTCACGCCCCGCCAGCCCTCCCGCGCCGTGCGTCGTGCGCCGCTGCCGCAGACCTCCGTGTCGCGCGCCGCGTGCCGTGCGACGGCGCTGCCGCAGACCGCCGCGTCACGCGCCGCCAGCGCTCCCGCCCCACGCGTCGTGCGCCGCTGCCGCGGAAGCGCAAGCGCGCAATAGCTCATTGTCGTCGGTGACAAAAGGGCGTCACGTTTGCTTCTTGAGCACTAAGAGGAGTAAGAGCGTTGTCGTGGGCATGCTCCTGCGCGAGGGGATGACGAGGCGTACGAGGTTTGTGCGCCATCTCCGGCCACCGCGGCGCCAGGCTCCTCTCTCTCCTCCATGCCGTCCCCGCACGTTCGCCGCGTCGCCCTCCGCGATGGCGGCGCGCGCTCGCCGCATCCCATGTCCGCGACGGCCGCCGCTCGCCGTGCAGCCCTCCGCGATGGCTTCGCGCGCTCGCCGCATGCCGTGCACGCGATAGCCGCCCGCTCGCCTGCCCCGTGCCCACGCCGGGCGACCACTCGACACGCCGCCCCACGCGCTGCCGTGCACGCACACAGCATTGGCCACGAGGCGTGAGCTCGCCACTCCGGCCGCGCACGCTCGCAGCGCTGGCGGCAGACCTCTGGCTCCGCACGCCGTCAACGGGACACAGCAGGGAGGAGGCCTGGACGACCACGGAGCAGCTGGTTTAAACACGTGCCCCTCTCCACCGTCGCCTCGGGTCGCGTGAGGTCGCCTCCATTGTGCATTTGTGCTGCTTCCCTTCCACACCTTCGTCAGGTCCCCGAAGCTCCACTGTGTCGCCCCTGTCGTGCTCACTCTGCTGGCGCGCACCCACACAGGACGCGCTCCTGTTCCTGGTCAACGGAGGTGTGAATGGCGGCGAGGCACTAGATGGCGGTGGTGGACTGGTGGCGCGGCGCAGGAGGGCTGGAACAAGCAGCGCGCGGTGCTGGAGGGCTGCAGCGTCGCACAGTGTAGGACTTAGCGATGTGGGCGCGAGGTGCGTGAGGGCGGCGGGCGGCGGATGCAGCGGCTCAGCGTGGGGGGCCCAGCGCAAAAAGGAGGGAAGTTTTTCTTAGCCGTCGGATGATGCTTGGACGTCGGATACAGACCCAAAAGTTACGACGTGACTTACAAGAGTAACGAATCTGAGTCCCCGCCCGAGATCGAGGGAATATGCATTCGACGAAGAGTTGTAGCGCGGCCTTCAGGTTTCTTCCACAAAGTGCGCAAAACAAGCGATCCACCATCCAGAACTCATCTTGCATGAGTGGCCGTGTCCATGTTCCAAATGAGCTTGGAAAGTTGGCGACGGGCTTTGTCCAAATCTTCAGTGAATTGTTTCGGCGCTTTCAGTGCCGTCAGTAGGTAAACCGGCAGCGGACTTAAAACCACACACTACCGCCTACTCCCGCCGCCAACACAATTATCCCTCATAATCAAATACAGGCATAAAGCTCGGTGGGGTTTTATCATTAGAAGTCATGTTGGCATGGTAGTAGCCGTACGAGCAGGCTCGGCATGCTGAAGCAACCGCTTGTTTGAAGGGTCTATGCTTCCACAAATCTGTTGAGGGAGATCAAAATCTTTTATGTATTCTGACTTCTGAGTTCTCTGAATGTTCTGTTCTATTTATCGTGTACCTGAATTTGTAATGCCAGACTTTGTAGCTTCGTTGGTGTCCGGCAATTTGTCAGGGAACACACGAATAAAGGAGTTATGTTCTCCATTTTATTTAAAAAAAAAGATAAAAGAAAATTTTCAATTCTCTGTGACCACCAGCAGCCGACACGAGCACACTGTTAGTTGATCTCCACCAATAGGCCCAACGGCTTATTGGGCCCTTGTCTTTGCTCCCTAATCGGAGGAGCCCAACCCTAATATGGTTGGTGGGCCCCTGTCGCATAGCACATATATAAAGAGAGGTGGGGATCACGGCTCGCACGATGAGGTTCAACGGAGTAGTCGCCATTCCACCTACAGTAAACCTAAACTGATCTAAAGCGTGCTGCCAGCGACAGGATGCCCCACCACCGTCGTCGCCTCTGTAGGCCACAGGGACACCACGGTCGCCACTGGACTTCACGGCATCGCCACCACGACGCCTACAACGCCGCGGCACCGGCGTCTATGCTGCTGCTGCGTCGCAACAGAGAAAGGCGAGGAGGCTTACCGAATCCACGGTTACACACAGAGGTACACACAAACGATCCTAACATTGGTACCAGAGACAGATTACCAGTGTGTAACCCTAACCCTAACCGAGTAAAAGCAAAGAGGAAAAGAGACCGGGGGTGGCGTACGTCACTGGAACCCGGTCACCACCGCCACCGCGTGGGGGGGGGGAAGATGCCGCATGGCAAGAACAGAACAGATCCAGTTCGGATCTAAGGAAAGAAGAACAAAAAGGTTCTCCAAGCCTAACCCTAACTGGGTGAAGAGGAAGGGCCCTCGGCTCACAAAACCGAATCCTAACCCTAACTTGCATGAAGAAGGGGAAGGGAAGCGATTCAGATGAATTCCTAAAAGAAAAGAAATCAAAAGAAAAGTGCAAATCACGAAACCCTAACCCTAGTACCCCAATCGGTTGAATCCGTAGAAAGAAGCAGATTCAAAAGAAAAGAAGGGGAAGAGGGGAAGGGGATAATCTCAAAGATCTCGAATCAAACCAAAAGAAAACATGAATCGGGGTCAACCGAACCCTAACCCTAGATCCCCTTTTCGGGTGAACAAGCAAAAAGAAAAGAAAGAAGATACAAAAGCAAATCCGAAGGGGAAGAAGAAAAGGAACCCTAGATTCCCATTCGGATTGAACCCTAGAACAAACCCTAATTCCCCACAGTCAGTTCGGATAAGAGAAGAAAAAATCCAAATTGGAGAAGGGGGAAAAGAGAAAGGAACAAACCTCGCCGTGCGTCGGGATGGCCTTTCGCCGGTGCGGGAGAAGAAGGGCCAAACCAGGGCAGCTGCTCGCCGGGCTCAGCCAAGGGGGCGCCGCGGCCAAGCTGCTCGATGGCGGCGTGCTCACCCGTTGGGGAGCACGCGCGTCGGCGAGGGGGCCAGCGACTGCGCCATGACTGCCTTGCTCCATCGCCCGCTCGCTCGCTGTCTCACTCTCAGTCGCTACTGGATGCGCTGAGGGAGAAAGAGCGGTGACAGAGAAAGCGAAGAGAGAGAGAGAGCAAAGGAGCAAATGACCTAGGGTTTCTGGTTGGAAGCCGCGGCCACGGATTTTGTTGGAGCGAAATCGACGCGCAGCCATTGATCTCCATCGGACGGCTCAGACTGAGCGGGCCAGCTTTCAGCCCAGGCGGGCGAGCGCGCAGCGGCGCTTTGCTGGCCTAGGCCCACGTTGCGGCCTGGGAAGGCAGCGCGCGCGCGAGACAGATGGGCCGGCCTGAGAATAAGGTTGGGCCGAGCCGTTGCCGGGGCTTTGAGCCCAAAACGAAGGAGTCATTTTTCAATTTTGTTTCCCAGAAAAGGTTTTACTTCCTAGAAAATTGAAGATGCAAATTGGCTCAAAAGAAAAATTAAAAAGAAAAATAGAAAAAGGTATTTTACCTCTGGGTAAAATTCAAGAAATTGAGTTAGAGTTTTTCCGCTGCTAAAGAAAAAGTATATTCTCCAGTGATTTTGAATCGATGTGATATTTAACTGGAGAAGAGGAAAGTTTTTCCAGTAAATGTTTATTTCCTGGAAATTGATTAATGGATTAAAGAAAATAGAAAAAGCAAAAAATTCAAGAAAAAGAGAGTTTTTCCACAGTCAAAGAAAAGTTGTTTATACTCCAGTTATTTTCAACCAATGTGGTATTTAATTGGAGAAAAAGAGATTTTTTCCGCTGCTAAAGAAAATATTGATTCTCCAGTTATTTTGAACCAATGTGGTATTTAATAGGAGAAAAAGAGATTTGACATGCTTATGATGTTGTTATTTTCTGACCAACGTTGTTAATAACAATATCGTAATTTTAATGATTTATGCATTAATTCTATTTCTGCCCATCAGTGATGTAGAATTAGTGTATAAGAACAGATGTTAATTTTAATGATTTATGCATTAATTCTATTTCTGCCCAACGGTGATGTAGAATTAGTGTGTAAGAACAGTTGTAAAAGTTAAAGATTTATGCATTAGTTTTATTTCTGCCTAACGGTGATGTAGAATTAGTGTATAAGAATAATTGTATGTTTTGATTTTGATCAACGTTGGAATCAAGGCATTCAAATGGTATTATTTTTTTATGTTAAGAAAAGTTTTGACCTGGTTTTCATCTTGTCTAAGGTGGACTGGGTAGTCACTCATCGTGTTCCACTGAGTTTTGTGGCACCGGTGAGGAAGACAAGAGAGAATGATGCCACTTAGGCAACTAAAGAAAGGGATTTTGAATCCCAAAAGATGTCATATGACTTTAAGCATAGGAAATAGGTCACTACCAACATAAAATGTTTGGCTGTAATAAAGAACACGATTGAGCCTACAATTGTGGGCTCAATTCCAGAGTATGACACGGTCACCGAATACCTCGATAGAATAAAGAGTCAGTTCACTGGCTCTTCAAAAACATATGCTACCCACCTGATAAAGCAGCTGGTGACAGAGAGTCACTCTGGAAATTGTGGCATAAGAGAGCTCACGATGCGTCATCGAAATTATGGCACTGTCGTTTATGCTATATTTCGAGGGGGGAATAGAAAGACAAGTTAAGAATGATATTCTTTCTCCATTAGAGCTCTCAGATTTAAAACAATGCAGAGAATGCATAAAAGAAAAGTATATAAAGAAAAGTAAGAAAGATGACAAACGAAGCGCAGGAATTTTATAGATTATTCACACAGACATCTGTGGTTAGTTTCCTGTAAAGAGTGTGGATGGTAATGATTCGTTCATAACATTCACAGATGATTACTCCCGTTATGTCTACATTTATCCAATCAAAGAAAGAATAGAAGCATTGGATAAATGTAGATATTTAAGGCAAAAGTTGAAATCCAACGCAATTTAAAGATAAAGATGGTCAGGTCTGACCATGGGGGAGTATTACGGTCGGCATACCCCATATGGCCAAGTTCCTGGACCTTATGTAGGGTTCTTACAGGAGAATGGCAAAGTAGCCCAGTATTCTATACCGGGCGAACCTCAGCAGAATGGAGTAGCTGAAAGACACAATCGTAACAATGAATGGATATGATGCGCAGTATGATAAGTTACTCCACCTTACAGTTGAGCCTGTGAATAGAGGCGTTAAAACCGCCATTCATATTCTCAATAGAGTATCAAGAAAGTCGGTGCCCAAAACACCGTATGAGTTGTGGACAGAAAGAGTACCCTCACTAAACCACTTGCGTGTGGGGGGGGAGCCCTACTGAGGCTAAAGTATTTAACCCAAACATTGGGAAGCTAGATCCCAAAATAGTAAGTTGTCATTTCATTGGCTACCTAGAAAAGTCAAAAGGTTTTCGTTTCTACTGTCTAGAGAGATATACAAAGTTTGTGGAAACAAGACATACTATTTTCCTAGAGGATGAAAAGATGAGGGGGAGCATGGTAGCTTGAGAAATTAACCTTGAAGTGAAGTGGGTGTATGCGCCCACTCTAATGATTGATGGGCCATTTTTCTCACTACCTGTTGTCGCTGCACCGACAGTGCTAGATACTGTAGTGTCAGCACCTATTGTTATCCCACCTGTGGCAACAATGAATGACGATAAGGAACCTGTTCTTCAGGATCCTATAGAACCTATTGCCACATATGAGGGAAAGTAATAGCAGTCTCAAAACAGAAGATGTGCCAAATATAGAGGCCCCTAGAAGGTCTCAAAGAGTTAGTAAATCAGCTATACCTGCTGATTATGAAGTGTACAACACTAAGAAATTTTAAATGGAGGATGATCCCACCTCATTTGAATAAGCCATGAAAAGTAATCATTCATCAAAGTGGCTTGAGGCCATGGAAGATGAAATGAAATCAATGAATGCCAATATAGTTTGGGACTTAGAAATAATTCCTAAAGGAGCCAAAATAGTAGGCTGTAAATAGGTCTACAAAATAAAACTTGACTCTCAAGAGAATATAGAGAGATATAAAGCGCGACTTGTGGCAAAAGGCTTTATGCAAAGAGAATGGATTGATTAAAATGATACCTTTTCTCTAGTCTCATGTAAAGATTCCTTCAGAATCATAATGGCATTAGTGGCATATTACGATTTAGAATTACATCAGATGGATGTAAAGACGGTATTTCTCAATGTAGACTTAGAGGAAAATGTTTACATGGCATAACCAAAAGGTTTTGTTATGGAAGGAAAAGAACGCATGGGATGTCGCCTAAAGAAATTCATTTATGGATTAAAGCAAACTTCAAGATAGTGGTACTTAAAGTTTGATCAGACAATAAAGAATTTTGGGTTTAAAGAAAATGTAGAGGACAATTATGTCTATGCAAAGTTTAAGAATGGAAAGTTTATCTTCCTTGTCCTGTATGTGGATGATATCTTACTTGCTAGTAGTGATGGTCTACTACTGGAGACAAAGAAGTTTTGTCCTCAAAATTTGATATGAAAGATCTTGGTGAACCTTCGTTCGTTCTAGGGATCGAGATTCACCGAGATAGAAGTAAAGGGGTATTAGGACTGCCACAAAAGGCATACATAAAAAAGATCTTAAAGAAATTATGTATGCACAAATATAGTCCCTCACCTGCTCCTATAGTCAAGGGCGACAGATATGAGGATTTTAAATGCCCTAGGAACCAATATGAAATCGATCAAATAAAAAACGGTTCCATGGGCTTTAGTTGTCGGAAGCTTGCAATATGCTCAAGTATGTATGCGTCCTGACTTGGCATTTGTTACCGAATTACTTGGCAGATTCCAGAGCAATTCTAGAACAGAACACTGAAATTAGTAAAGAAAGTCTTGCGTTATTTGCAAGGAACGAAAGGCCTCATGATGACATATAGAAGATTTGATTTACTCCACATAGTGGGATATTCAGATTCAGATTATGCGAGAGATGATAGAAAATTAAGAAATGATATGTATTCACTCTCGCAAAGAGGAACTATTTTATGGAAAAGCTAAAAGCAAACCGTCACTACATCGTCCACAATGTATGACAGTCTGTAGCGTGTTATGAGGCAACGGGCAGGTGAACTGGTTAAAGAAGTTAATATCCGATTTTAAAGGTGGTTGACGACATCTATAGACCACTTAAGTTATACTGCGATTATAATCTGACAGTACAGTATGCTCACAACATAAGTCAAGTGGTGCTGCCAAACACATTGACATAGAGTATTATGTTGTGATAGATAAAGTCCAGGATCAAGTCATAAGTCTTGAGCATAGAAGTACAGAAAAGATACTCGCGGATCCGCTTACAAAAGGCTTAACACCCAACATGTTCAGAGAATATGGTGTTCAGAGAATATGTAGATAGCATGGGTTTAAGGGAAAGCCTAAAATTTCTGGACAAAAGAAGGCCCAAAGATAAGTATCTATTTCAGAACAGAGTAGCGTGTTGTAGCTGATAAGTCTATCGGCAATGGACCGTGACAATGAGACATGCTCTATGCGCTAATATGTAATGGAATGAACAAAAGTAAATAAAATTGAAAGATGGTAGTGAGATCAAGGGAGAGAATGTTAGTTGATCTCCACCAATATACCTAACGGCTTATTGGGCCCTTGTCTCTGCTCTCTGATCAGGGGAGCCCAACTCTAATATGGTTGGTGGGCCCCTGTCGCACAGCACATATATAAAGAGATGTGGGGATCACGGCTCGCACGATGAGGTTCAACGGAGCAGCCGTTATCCCACCTAGAGTCAACCTAAACCGATCTAAAGTGTGCTGCCAGCGACGGGATGCCCCACCACCGCCGTCGCCTCTGCAGGCCACAGGGTCACCACGGTCGCCACTGGACTTCGCGGCATCGCCACCACGATACCTATAACACCGTGGCACCGACGTCTACGCTGCTGCTGCGTCGCAACAGAGAAAGACGAGAAGGCTTTCCGAATCCGGTTACGCACAGGAGGCACACACCAACGATTCTAACACACACAACAAAGATAAGGCCCGCTCCGCTGGCAGCTGGCCGCTCCCTACTGCCGTCCCCAGCTCGCGCGACATGGCGCCCGCCGCCCGATGGTCCCCACCGCTCTTCCTCCTGCTCGCGGCGGCCGCGGCGACGTCGACGGTGACGAACATGACGGCAGAGCACCCGTCCGACCAGCCCCCGGCCCCGTCGCCGACGCCGTGGCCGGAGCGCTTCCACGCGGTGCTGTTCACGAACCTGACCAACTACTCGGACGCCTCCACGGGCCCGCCGCTGCGCATCACGGACCTCTACTACGACTGGCCGCGGCGGCGGAACCTGAACCTGGTGCGCCACCAGCTGTCGTCAGACCCGCTCTACGACGTGGAGTGGAACAACGGCACCACCTTCTACTTCGACTCCTCGGCGTGCCGCGTCGAGCGCTTCCCCGTCGGCGTGCTGCCGCCGTGGTGGCTCTCCGGTGGCGGCGCCGAGTACCTGGGCCGCCGCATCGCCGGCGGGATCGACTGCCACGTGTGGGGCAAGGCCGGCTTCATCTTCTACTACGAGGAGGCGCGCACGGGGCGGCCCGTGCGCTGGGATTTCGTCGATGGTATTGTAACAATTTTTTTTGGCTTGATTTGATTGCCATGAAATGAACTCACGAGGTTCATTCCCTAACTAACAATCAAATCGCATGGCATCCGCCTTATACTGATCTGCAGTGACGGGGATCCAGCAGTTCGTGATGAGCTTCGAGCCCGGAGTGGAGCTAGAGGACGCGCAGTGGCAGGCACCTGCATACTGCTTCCCGGATGACGGCAACGAAGACGAAGAAGGGAATGGAAATGACAACGCCGCAAGTAGCAGTGGTGAGGAGGCTGGGGATGGGCTTGAGGCAGGTAGCAGGTTACTCAGGAAGCTTGCAGGAGCTGCAGCAACGTCTTGATTGTGTTCTAATAGTTGTACTATGAGACATGTACTGTATTAACTAACTAATGCCTCCTCATTTTAATTTCCTATATATTTTTTCACGACCGTGCCTAAGCACGTATTTCATTAAGAGAAAGTAATTTCCTATATATTGTTGCTCCTGTCCAAAACAACAGATATATGCTCCCAATAATGAGAGGCACATCTAGAACTAACAATCTGGAAAGATTAAGTATCTTCCTCAGGTTGAATCCAGGTGTGCAGCTTCTACAACCAGTACAGGGTGTTGTTTTTGGGAAGGCTTAATCTGTGATGTGTCAGTTCAGAATCAGATCAGTAAATTGTGAAATCAAGTTGTCTGCTTCTGGATTCATGCCTCATACACCATTTTAGGCCCTGTTCGCTTGAACTTATCAGCTTCGGCCATGGTACATTCTCTCATACTAAATCAGCTTCAACCGGCTTTATCACCGCACTGTGTGGCCACAACTCATAAAATTGCCCAAGAAATGCGAACCCAAGCAAACAAACAAAAAACAGTGCAAAAGTTCAGAAGAGGCGATTCAACTTATTTTTCATCCTCGAGGACCAGATAGCTATAGGATCATTGCTGCCAGTTTTGACAATAATTGAGAGGTGTGAAAGACTGATCGATCTGGAATTGTGGCCAGTGGACCACACAAATTATAAAGAATAGTAATCTGAAGAGCATCAACAAACAATGTTGCATCAAACTAACAACATATCGCAATTGGAAGCACACAACAAGGCTCTGAATTTGCCAATAGAGTTCATCACACCAATTCAGCATAAATTGTAGGAGTAGGCCAATTGATAACAACATATCACAATTGGAAGCACACAGCAAGGCTCTGAATTTGCCAATAGAGTTCATCCCACCTATTCAGCATAAATTGTAGGAGTATGTCAAGCATGCTACACTAGTGCTGTGAAATTGTGAACCACAGAAGAGCATGATTATAATTCCGAGCACCAAATTCAGAAAACAGACCACAAGAATGCAAGATATATGCAAAAAATGTTAGATCGACCATATGATTGAACCCACTTAATTCCGACCACCAAATTCAGAAAACGACCCTCAGAACCGGCGAGCCGACGACCTGGGGGTGACCCTCCTCTCCTTGATGGCCACGGAAACGGCGCCGGACGCGGCGGAAGGCTTCTTCATCTCCTTGCTGCTCCTGAGTGACGACCTCAGCCCCAGGCCTCCGCCGTGGCCCGCCGCGAAGTCGACTGCTGGCGCAGACCTCCTCACGGACTCGGCGCCGCTGGCGGTGTAGGCCTTCTTGGCGACGCGGCGCTTGGACAGCTCGACGGCGACACAGGGGTCCTCAGCTATCACCTCGGGGTCCACCGAGGCCGCGGGCGCGAACTCCTCGCAGTAGTAGGGAAAGCCCTGCTTGCGCTTGAGCCGCTCGTCGCGGCGCGCCGAGTAGACGTCGTAGAGCCTGCCGCGCACGAAGAGCGGGCCGCCAGCCGGCGTGCCCGCGGCTATCGCGGCGAGGTTGAGCGCCACCAGCTCGCCGTGGGCGTCCGCGCCGGGCGGGAGGAGGTTCTCCTTCTCGAACCCCGCCCTCGCCCTCGCCCTCGCCGCCGGGGGCGGCGACGGCGGCGCCGCAGCGGGAAGGAAGTTCTCCTTCTCGGCCGCCGCCGCCCTCGTCGCGGCAGTCAGGTCGAGCTTGACGCGCCTTGGGGGCCGGAGCGCGCAGGTCATGCTCGCATGCATCGGGCTGGGCTCGAAGCGGACCGGCGACGGGATCGTGCAGACGGACGCGCTCATCGGGGCCGCCGCCGCCTTCTTCATCGATCCTGCAGAGTTGAGAGGAACGCGCGTCGGATCGGGAGAACTGAATCGGAACACGAAGGGGGAGGGAGGATGGGGGATCAGCCGGCGGTCGTACCTGGAGGCGTTTGCACGGAGGAGGCCGGCGCGAGGGGCGGGCGGGGCACCCGGTGCGGGCGCGGGCGGAGGCGGCGCGGGGACATGGCGAGCGGCGGACGGCGGTCCATGGGTCGATCGGTCGCCTGGCCCGACAAAGAGATTGCTTCCCGGCCTCCGCTCCTTTTCCATGGACCATGGGTTTGGAAGGCGAGGCGAGGCGGCTTTTGAAGCGGAGGCGGATGGGTGGCTCTTCCAACGGTCGTCTTGCGTCTTCCAACCCCTTTCGAAAAATCCTGCGTGCTGCTGCGTGCGTCAGCGTGGCCGTTTGTCACGGCTCGGTCACGACTGAAAAATATTGTTCTGGCTAATCGTTGTGAGAGAAAAATATTATTCGAACGTAAACAGTGCCCCCCTGCGTGGCCCAGCCAGCCCCAGCCAACTGAATAAGCCAGCCGAACAGTGTGTAGGGTGGTTGATGATGGTGGGCGCCACCGCGGTTATTTATGGTATAATCGCCAACGTATATTTTTGCATTCAGTGATTTCCTCAAATCTCCCTTGGCCAATGTACAGTAGTAGCAGGTAGCAATTGTGTTATTATATGAGGAAATGAGTTGGACGATCCATAAATCAGCCATTTCGCCATTGCAGATTAATGCCATGGCTTGTAATGGAGAATATTTCTTGTATTTACACATATTCATGTGTTCAAAGAAATGCCTTTTTTATCTTGTTTTGTATGTTCTTTTTTTAATTTTTGTTTCAAAACAATGATCCCTTTAGGGACTAGAACCAAATCCAACAAACTCCCCACCCAAGTACAAGGCTTGACTGGCGAAGGTCCACTTCTATTTCTTAAAAAAAAAGTTACATAGAAATGACTAGGAGCTCACCTGAGGAAAGAACCCAAAGCGTTTGGAATTTTCTTCTTTTTCCTCTTTTTTTCCCTCAACTTTTGGTTTTGAAACGAACCTTGTGCATTGCCATAGAATGTGCAAGGTTGTATCAAACAAGACCACCTGTTATCAAAAAAAAAAAAAAACAAGACCACCTGTGCCTCTGATTAATTCTTGACTTCGCGTACGGAGGAGACAAAACTCAACAGTTCAAAGTGGAAAATGGTTCCTGAATCCTCAGAATGTTCAATAAAAATTATACAACAGTCTATAAACCATTCCCCTCGACATTCGACGACCTAACATGAGCTGCTATATATGTCAGTAGCACAATATATCATACATTACATTTTATCTTGAGTCTGCTGTGGGCCATGTGGTTATACCTCTATATACACTACTTTTGCAAAAGGAGAAGGGGAATGGACGCCTGTAAATAATAAATGAATAAACGTTCTCTACAATCAGCAAAACTGTGAATCTGAAGGCTCAGGACATCCTCTCCCCCAGCTAGACTGCGGATCTTCAAGAGCAAAGCCTTATTATACCTCCGTTAGAACGAGAATCTGGCAAAGAATGAATTCGGTGTGGTTGTGCCATCTGACACTGCAGCAGCTTGTGAAGAAGCCACACTTGAAAGGACACCTTGCTGGCACTTCTTGAGCTGCCAGGTTTCAAACAAGGAAGCGTCAATCTCACATTCAAAATGATTAAACTGGCGATTAGTATGCATTTTCCAACATCATGGGTACAACGGTCGTAGCCGTAGCTTGCCCTAACAAAAATTTCTTTCACAAACTGAATACATAAATATTTTTTAAAAGGAGTGTTCAGCATCCCCACCACCACTGATAAAAAGGAAGGTTAGCTATGCTTTAATGAGTTAGATTCAGTATAAAAATCTTAATGTCAGCAGCTAACTATGGGTTGAGCATTCCCAAAGTCATAAAAAATACGAGATAAAGGTCTAGCCCATCATTTCACTACTTCTAACCGTTATGACGCTTTATAAATACAATGGCAGAACAGATTCTGGTTCGTGAATAAAACCAGCCAAATCAACTATAGTATGGGATCTCTAGCTTTATATACCCATAAATGAGCCCAGCAAGCACATAGAATCAATTAAACAGACCATTCTGAGCAGCAAATGAGATCTAAGCTCTCACGTTAGAAAGAAAAACATTGTAGTTATCAAAGGATATTTAACATAGTATTGATGATATGTTATGGAAACATGTTGCATGACTTTATTTTAGTACTTTGATATCCTCATGAATACCAGATGTCTTTTGTAACCCTTACAATACCTGAGATTAACTTAGTAGAATAGAACTAGAATCCTTTATGTAGTATATCATAATCATGTAAAAACAACCATATCAGAACTAAGAAGCTACATAAAAGCAAGCGGCACTGCATCAGCAGCAAGAATAAACTTCCATGAGAATCTACAGAGTTTACCTCGTCAGGACTAAACTGTAGTAACGTCCCAACCACAGGCAACAATGCCCCCACTTCCCCTGTGCCAAAAAAAAAAAATCAAATTGATAAGGAACAAGTACATTTTTGGCCCAACTCTTACGTTTATCTAATTTAACCCCCAACTACAAAACCAGGTAAATTTGGCACATCAACCATTAATACTGTTCAGATTTGACCCCTCGGTCTAGTTTTGGTGGTTTTCAAGTAGCTCGAACCCCCACCTGTCTCTCCATCTCTCCCTCCAAGCCTCCCTCTCCCAACACCACCATCCCATAGCTGTGTCCAATGTGCTCACTTTTGTGCTGCTGCAGCCGCTGCACTCGCCTCTGCTGTGTGCAGACCACCCTGCCGCCTCATACCCATGTGCAGCCATAGACCATCCCTTGCTCGTCACAGGAGATATGGAGGGAGAAAGGGCACCGCCATGCCATGGAGCACTGTCAGCCATGGGGGCAGCTGTGAGGCCAATCTCGCCGTGCACTGGACGGGAGATATGGGGGAGGGAGGGGGCTGTGGTGGAGCGTCAGCAGAAGATAAAAGGGAGTGAAGACTCTGAGCGCACGCCTCCTTTAGTGCGGTCAAGCGCAGTGCCGTGGACGTTGATAGGGAGGCAACACACCGTCTTGCATGTGGGGCCATGCTGATAGATGGGCCCAAGCCACCGGAAATCCACCAAACCCAGACAGAGGGGCCAAAATTGACCGGTATTGGTAGTTAAGGTGCCAAATTTAGCCGGTTTTGTGGTTGGAGGTCAAAATTAGACAAACGCAAGAGTTAAGGAGACAAAATGGATTTGTTCCAACTGATAATATTATATCATCTGTCAGTCTGCAGCAACTAGAGAGAATAAAAAGTTCCAATTACCTGTTTCAAGAAGCTTTAGAATCACATTTTTGAGATATGTCATATCTATTCCTTCTCGCTTTTGTGATCTCTCCATATTCCGAAGCTCGGTTTTCAACATTGCTTCCTACAATAAAATCAGACAAAATAAGGCATGCCGATATGAAGCCTCCTAGCAAAAACAAGATATATAAAAACTCAAACCAATGAATCAATAACTCATTTTCTAGTTTTATCATGACACAAAACAAATCTACCCTACCCTATAATACACCAGTTAGAATAAATCAACAGCCACACAACAAATACCTACTCCACAGTCATGACCTATGCTACATCCACACCCATGAATGCACCCAGAAAATATAACACCATCAAAACAGATGCACCAGATTATCTCTTAGCCATTCTCTCTCATTAGTCATCCAAATCCGACGGCTCTTGTTTAGTGTGTCTGCCCTCCGTCGCCCTCCCGCGTACCTCCCGCGCGCGACCAGGCACCCACGTCCACGCCAAGCAACCACGGTTCGATTCCCACCTCCACCTTGTTTTCCCCCTTTTCCGAAAAACAAAAGCTCAACGCGAGCCGGGTTAGGAGACGGCGGCAGTGCCTCCACGCGCAGGAGCGCCCGTACCTAGGGTTTGTCCGAAGGGCATGGCGGCTGCCCTCCTCCAGGCCCTGCTCGCTGTCGCTGGTGCTCCGTCCCTGTCGCGGAGCGGCCGGGCCACCATCGCGCGTCGACGATCCGTCTCCGGTATCCGGCGGCCAGCGCACGTGCTCCACTCTCGCGCACGGCATGGCGCTGGCGTGAGGCGCGTTACGAACGGGCGCAAGCACGAGCGGGCTCCGCCGCGGCCACGTGCGCACAAGCTCTGCCACAGCCTCTGGACGAACGTCGCCGCCCTCCTACGCCAGGTCTTCGTCGGCCCCTGCGACGAGCACCCACAAGGTATTTCCAGCATCTCTTCTCTTCCCTTCCCTTCCTGCAAATTCTATCGGGAATGTTGAATGCATAGTGTATTTGCCCCGCAAAAACATTGCATCAGACGAGTTCATCAGCCTTGACGCACCTTGCGAGGCTGATGCAAAAGATGAAGGGGGGGAAAGATGCGAAAGATGAAGAGGTAGTAATCCCAAGCCATCTGCTGGGGCCTGGGAACATGGATCTTGAAGAGGGGCAAGTGGAAGATATGGACCTCGCGGATGATGACGTAGTGGTTGGAAAGGATCAGCTACTGGATGCTTCCATTCAGCCCGAGATCAGTGTTGCAGCTGTGCAGACTGTGATTGGTTTTGAGGTCAAGCTGGACAAGGGTGATGGGACTGAAAATGCACCAATTTATGAGTCAAACAGCATCTCTATTGAAGAAAGTCGTATCCTATTGAATGAAATATTATGTATTTCTGCTAATATACTTCTGCAACTGCAAGTGCCTATGTTTTCTGAAGATTTATTTGTTTCCATTGAATCCTGGGAACTGTACTTGCATAAGAAGCGCAGACTCTTGGTCATACTCCTGGGACCCTACACATGTTATTGTGACTTGGGGCAAATTTATAGCTGTTGTTGTTCCTTGATATGGCATTTTTAGCCTGGAGAGGAGTTAAAAGAGCCCGTGTGGAATCAAAGGAGTCTTCTAGCACATGACATTTTGTGGTAGCAACTTTCATGCTCCGGAAAATATTTTAAAACCATTTGGTTATTTTTAATAAGTATTGGTATCTTAATATCTCAGGGAAAATGTGGGGGTACCCGGTCTGCGGCGGCGAATTCTTCCTGCCAATGCCGCCGCCGCTGCATCGGCCCCCTTCCCCGATATGGGCTCTGGTGAGTTGGACAGACCTAGATTGAATTTTTAAATTTGTCTATTGTGAGATGCGGTTTATGAGATGCATGAGCAGTGTGTTCCAAATGTGCTTGGTGTTGCAACTGAAACTATAGTATTTAGTTTTATATCAATGAATTGGGCAGCATGATTACTGTAGCCTCATTAGCACTGTCCAAGTCCATGATATATTTTGGGCTATGCAGAAAGTGACAAGTGAAAACAAGACACATTTGCATGCTATATGTTACAGATAGTACGACAGGGCAATGTCTAAATCGCAGATTCTTATGACAGAGCTGTAAAGTCTTGGAGATAAAACTTACATCTTCTTCGGTTATTGCTTCAATGAAATGACTTTAATTTTACCTCTTAACAAATGCAACAGCAAGGTCCTCCTGTTTGATTCGTTGAAAAATATAGGAGTATCTATTAGTAGCAATTTTTAACAACTCTGGAATAGAGTACATTGCCCATATCTGGTACTCCTAAATAAATGTTAACACATACTTGATGTGTTTCCAATGGAGTATTAAATGAACATCCTGGAGGCTCAACTTCAATAGTAGGAATAACTGATGTAGTTGCCTATTGTGTCCAGTACATGTAGTTTTTGGTCAGATACATGTGTGGGTGGACTCGGAGCTGGGCGGCGAGCGCCGGCATGCATCCAGCAAGCACAGCAGCATGCAGCGGGCTCTCCATCTCCAGTCCAGTCTCCACACTCCACCTGGCCGCTCATCCCCAAGTCTTCTGCGGCAGTGCACCCCTGCCATGGCTAAAAGATTAATATTCAGTTTTGTACTAAAACGATTAGATCTGCTTAGTGTTCAGAGTGATTTGCTTGCAGATAAATTGGGTGTTTTTGGTCAATCTTTTAGCGAAAAGGCTCAATCTTTTTTGATGTTTTTGGTCAAATATATTGTACATGATCTAGCGAAGTTGTGATTCCAATTTCATGTCAATCAGAATTGGATTTTGTTCTTGATTTTTTCAAATAGTGAAATAGATCGAGTTATTCCCATTCCATGTCAATTCTCCTTTCATTTGTTTTTCAGTGTGTCAATCTACAGCAGCTCAACTCTCCTTTCATTTTCAGAATAGTGGTAGTAGCTTGCTCGACTCGACTTCATTTTTTCACTTTGCAGTACTATAGTAGCAACAGCTGGACACCTTTTTATTCTGGTGCCCAGCAATTCAACAACAGCAAAGCTAAGAGAATCTTGGAATCCTTCTCAGTTGGTCAGCTCGACAGGAGCCACAGGTTTACTTTACAAATTGGTGCTCCTTTGATTCTATTGTTTTGTATTTTTCACTAAAAATACTGAATCTTTTAAATGCGTATGCAGAGATGTGAAATTTATACTTTCCTACAGCTCACAGCGTTCTGAGTACGGTTAGAATTCGATCTTCGATGGTTACTGCAAGTGTGGCAATGGGAGTGATCAGACCACTGTCAACTTGTATGAAGGAGATGAATGGGTACACTGCAGTGATCAGACCACTGCAAGTGTGGCAATGTGAGTGTGGCAATGTGAGTGATCAGACCACTGCAAGTGTGGCAATGTGAGTGATCAGACCACTGTCCATATATAATGCTTGCCTGTCTAGATCGAGAATGGGTACAGAAACATTGCCATATGTAGCTTTGCTATTGTTACTAATTTTTTCCAACTCATTTATCTATCTACTATTGAAGTACTCACATGGATGACTTAGACATGAGTGTTTGGGTTGTGCTAGACAGAACAGTATCCGATTTTTTTTTTCATTTTTCTTATTTTGTTTTTTCAGATTCTTATTTATGAAGTCCATCATTATCTTTTAACACACAATAATGCATGCTCTTATTTCATTAGTTTGTGAATTTGTGTTTCTTTTATGAGTTGATTTTTTTAGTTTTATAATTTATTTTTTTGTAGATGTCACCGTAGCATTAGCACGGGCAATATACTAGAAAAATGAAAAAAAATAATAATTTTTTTTTGTAGATGTCACCGTAGCGTTAGCACGGGATTTTTGTAAATGTCACCGTAGCGTTAGCACGGGCACTATACTAGTATACTTTAAGTATGCAAGATTACAAACACCAGAAATAATACAGATAAAAAGATTAACATCAGTAACTCAAAACATAAAAGACCAAAATAAACTGACATTACACACAGAAGCTGTTGTTGTTAAGATCTACGGTGAAATAAGGGGGTCAAACCAACATCTCAACTCGATCTTTATGTCTTTTTTTTTGGGTGGGTGGGTGGGGGGGGGGGGGGGGGGGGGGGGGGGGGACAGATCTTTATGTCTTCTACAACTAAATATCTGGAATTCTAGAGCACACTAAGGTGAATTCTGCAAACTCATCTGGATAATCCAGCTTCTTCTTAATGTGGCAAATAACTAGAAGATATGTTTATTGGTTTAAACAAGTTAAAAAACTACCCCTTGGGTAATAAATGAGTGATCACTAACGTGCACATGCTTACTTTATACTATCATTGCCTCGTGTAAAACTCACTAGATCTGCAGCACCTGGAATTCCAGAAAGCCAGTGATATTCCAGAGCTATGGCCTAAGGATCAATAAGCTTCTAGAACACCATTCGGTCCCAATGCTATGTGTTCCAACTTCTTAAACATTGTATAATTTTTTCTCTCGCTGCAGTAGCAACAACAAGGCCAAATATCCAAATTGTTTATACATGGCAAAAAACATGACTTCGGTATCAATAGTAAACACAATTAGCTAAATAAAAGCTACTTCAGGTTCCAGGAATAATAAGAGGAAATTGCGATGACATGTAACACAGATACTCTTTACATGGTATGGTGCTTCATATTGAAGAAATTTTGGTAAAGGAGAAATCAAATTTAATCCTAGTTGACATTCCATAACTAGAAGGATCAGATGCAGAATGGCCAGATCACTTCGTACAACTAATCAGAGGTATGCAACCAAAACAAAGTATTGACTATGGAGAACTCAAACCTCAAATGACCCACCTGTTGATCATGGAGACGATTTTCACGCTCGAGCTCTTCAATTTCTTGCTGAAGAAAAGAAAGGAAAACAAAAGCTTATTCACTTGACACCCAAACTGGAAAGAATGTGAAGAATGCCTGCTAAGTTGATAACATACTTGAAGCGCTAAGATATGCCTCTGTGACTGAGCCAATTCCTCTTCTCGTTGTGCTTGTTGTCGTGCGAGAAGCTGAAAATGTAGGGATGCAGTATAAGTTCATAATCTTTCTCATCTAAGCAAATTTATTCTGACAGAGTATCACTAAGCAGTCAACCACAGAAGCAATCTTCCAAATAAGACAAGTTATGGAGCGGTTCAGAGAGCAGAAGAAGGACCTACACATGGTTTTCATTGACTTGGAGAAGGCTTATGACAAGATACCAAGAAATGTTATGTGGTGGGCTTGGACAAACATAAAGTCCCATCAAAGTACGTGACCCTCATCAAGGACATGTACAACAATGCTGTGACTAGTGTTCGAACAAATGATGGTAACACAACTTACTTCCCGATTAAAATAAGACTTCATCAAGGGTCAGCCTTGAGCCCGTACCTCTTTGCTTTGGTAATGGATGAGGTTACCAAGACCATTCAAGGGGATATCCTTGGTGTATGTTGTTCGCTGATGATGTAGTGTTTAGGGTTTAGGGTTTAGGGTTTAGGGTTTAGGGTTTAGGGTTTAGGGTTTAGGTAAATAGGAAACTAGAGTTGTGGCGGTAGACCCTTGAGTCTAAAGGTTTTAGATTAAGCAGAACTAAAACCAAAGACATGAGATGTGACTTTGGCGGAGCTGCACAGGAGGAGGGAGATGTGAGTTTGTAAGGTCAAGTAGTGCCTAAGAAGGATACATTTCGTTATCTAGGATCGATGCTACAGAGGGATGGAGATATTGATGCGGACGTTAGCCATAGAATCAAAGCAAGGTGGATCAAGTGGCGACAAGCTTCTGGCATTCTTTGTGACAACAGGGTACCACAATAGCTAAAAGGCAAGTTTTATAGAACGGCGATTAGACCAGTTATGTTGTATGGAGCAGAATGTTGGCCTACAAAGATTCGACATGTTCACATGTTCAACAACTGAGTGTTGAAGAAATGCGTATGTTGCGATGGATTTGTGGTCACACAAGAATGGACCGAGTTAGGAACGATGATATACATGACCGCCTAGGGGTAGCACCAATTGAAGAAAAGTTTGTCCAACATCGGTTGAGGTGGTTTGACCATGTCCAAAGGAGACCTTTAGAGGCACCAGTGCATTGTGAAGTCCTAAGCCAAGCTAATAATGTGAGGAGAGGTAGAGGTAGACCGAAATTGACATGGGGGAGGCAATAAAAAGAGATTTGAAAGCTTGGGATATACCTAGAGATCTATGTTTGAATAGGAGTGCTTGGAAAGCAGCTATTAAAGTGCCTGAACCGTGACTAGGGGCCCTTGGTGGGTTTCAACTCTAGCCTACCCCAACTTGCTTGGGACTGACAGGCTTTGTTGTTGTTGTTGTTGTAGAGTATCACTAAGCACAAAAGTTCTCTAGTTTGAATAAATAGTTGAAATTTTTGGCTTGTTGCCATGCGAGAAGCTGAAAATGTAGGCATGGAGTATAAGTTAATAATCTCTCATCTAAGAAAATGCACTCTACCAGTGTATCACTAAGCACCAAGGTGTTCTAGTTTGAATGAATAGTTAAAGTTTTGGTCCAACATCAAAGCACTATCTCAACCAAATCAACCATAGAAAGGTGCAAAATACAGGGTAAAAGTCCTATTTTAGACTAACACCGTTGATACAATACCGATTAATCCCAATTGCAACATTTAATATGCATTTACTATTTCATTTTTCAGGGGAATGGGTGAGTACCAAAATTTGTTGCTCAGCCAATTCAACACTTGAATCCTTAACAGGTCCTGCAAATACAGGGCAATGATAATTATTAGTGGAAAAAACTACAGCCATTTAACTGAGGGGGAATACAGGCAAGATTGGAGAATAAAACATGATACAAATAATAATAAATTACCTTGACTTTGATAATCATTGTTGCTAACCTGTGACATCAATGCAATAATATCATCAACAAAATCTCAAAATAATAGGTCCTATTTTAAATTTTGTAGAATACAAAGTATCACAAGGAATGGTGAGCGTAGTTAGTAGAGCCTTAATTTGATGCAAGAGTTTTTCCGAGTTTTTGAAAAATAATGCAACTCTACAGTTTTTTTGGGGGGGTGGGGTGTGTGTGGGTGGGGGGGGGGGGGGGGGGGGGGGGGGGGGCATCAAAACTAGAAGATGCTCCGATGTAACAGATCTCTTAGTTTTAAAAACCATAGTATTGCTTAAAAGGTGGTGCTTTGTAGTTTAGAAAATCCACTCCTGACCCCTTTTTTCTAACCATATGATACTGTCTCGCTGATTTCTAAAATTCTAGTTTCTTGATACCACATCTTTTCTCAACTACAACATCCAAACAGGCCCTAAGTGCTTTGACCACATCTGGACATCGACACGGTTCTGATATGGCTCTTCCACCGCTGCTTCTCTATAGCTAACAAAGGTAGCAATAAGAGACTTAAGGGAAACAACTTACTGCTGGTCTAGCATCTAAAGACTGGTGAAGGTCCCTGTTTTCTTTGAGGAGTTTAGCTATCTCTCGTTCCTTGTCTTCAATCATTCTATCAGCAATATCACGGAATGATTGATGCTCTTCCTGAAAAAACACATATATTAAAATACTGGATCGAAGACATAATAAGGCATGCAGATAACATGAGTGATGTCCAGGAAGAAACCTTCAGTTTCTCATATTTTAGTGTCAACTCTCCTAAATTCTTTTGAAGTTCATCGTCAACATGGCCATTGCTCTGAGCCTTCAAAGACTCACATTTCACTGCACCATTGGCATTCATAATTTTTGTCATTGGTTCCCATCAAAAGAAAGGAGAGATTTCTAAAGTAAATAGATTCAGCATCTTACATCTCCAGCTTTCCTCTACATTCGCCAAGTTTTTCTCCCAGGATTCTTTTTCTGAGATGAAATTAGAAGTAACAGAATCTAACTTCTTCATTACATCCTTTAGCTTTTTCTCAGCATCAGCAAGAGCCTTATCTCTGAATGAAAAATAAATAGTGAATACTTGGTAAACAATAAAAACTCAAACGGAAAATGTTGATGGAATAACACATAATACATCAACTAACAGGATTAGCGTTGCGAACAACAGTAAGTTAACAACTAGAGTACAACACTAATAACATGCCTAGTGTTGCTGGCTTGATAAAATGCGTACTACATTTGCTAGTGACCTCCAAACATAGTTAAAGTTTAAAGAACTGCAACTGCTGCAGATAGCATATTTAACAAACTAAATTGGAGACTATAATTTCCTTTATGAAGGTTCACATGAAGAACATCAAGCACTGATGGAAGCCTGTAAGATTTAATTTTGCTGAGCAGAAGGTTTAGTGGCCCCACCTTGCCTCAATTTCATCACCATGTCTGGATTGTGCTTTTTGGAGATCATCGATTGCTTTATCTCTTTCTGCTAAAGCAGCTGCCACCTCCTTTTCAGCTTCCTTGATTAAAAGCGATAGCAAACAATCAAATCAGTCAAAATCTTTGGTTACATCAGATAACTAGATAAAAGAATGGCATTACCCTTATGGCCTCTTCATGTTCTTTAATCAAATCTGAACTTTTAGCTGCAGTAAGCTCAGCATCCTTCTTTTGCAGAAGTGCATGTGCCCGGACCTTGTATGCAGAAAATTCACTTTCCAGTCGACTAATCTGCAAAGTACAAAAGGCTTAATTTGAAGTTTCTTTTTAATTTTTTATACAACTATCAGCTGCAGCACATGCCCTATTTATATTTGAAAATGTCAATGAAAACTTGTCCTTAGCATTAGGCCTCCCCCATGAACTGATTCAAAACCATTTGAACGTACTTTTCAGGCTTAAAAATAAGCATCTGTGTGCCAAGCCAGGTCTCTCACAAGTGAGTTCTCTAACTCCAAATGTTAATAAAGTTTCGCTGCTGTTAAGGAGAAGACATCTATTATATACTCTAGTGTCCCCTTCTCTAACTCCAAATGTTAATAAAGTTTCACTGCTGTTAAGGAGAAGCCATCTATTATTTCATCCAGCATCTGAACTCTAGAGTCCCCTATGCCAACCCTCCACACAGAAGACCATGATGTTAAACCCCAGAAAACCAAATGCGCATGCAATGATGCAAAGATATGCATGACATAGCATTGTTTTCTGCCACTTAACTAAAAACATGCCACATGAGAAACATGAATACATAACTGTAGCGTAATAGAATAAATGTGCAGCTTCAACGCCCAATACAGCTTCAACGCCTAACTAGGACCCGTTTAGGTAGTTGGAATGTAGGGTCGCTTACAGGTAAGTTAAGAGAATTAGTTGATACCGCGACTAGAAGGCGTGTAAATATATTATGCGTTCAAGAGACTAAATGGAAGGCGAAGGAGGTGGACAATACAAGTTTCAAGCTTTGGTACACAGGGACAGTCGCGAATAGAAATGGAGTAGGAGTTTTGATTGATAAGAGCCTCAAGAATGGTGTAGTGGGAGTGAGAAGGCAAGGAGATAGGATTATCTTAGTCAAGCTTGTCGTTGGTGATATGGTCTTAGAACATAATTAGTGCGTATGCCCCCCAAGTAGGCCTCGACGAGAGTGCTAAAAGACAGTTCTGGGAAGACTTAGATGGCCTGATTAGAGTTGTACCTAGTAGTGAGAAGCTTTTTATAGGAGATCTTAATGGGCATGTAGGTACTACAAGCGCAGGTTTCGAGGCACTTCATGGAGGTTTTGAGTATGGTAGTAGGAATCAGGAGGGGGAGGAAGTTCTGGACTTCGCGGTAGCTTTTGACCTGATGATAGCCAACACTTTCTTTAGAAAGAGAGAATCTCATCTAGTGACCTTTAGTAGCGGACAACACTCTAGCCAGATTGACTTTGTCCTCGCAAGAAGAAAGGACAAACGAGAATGCTTGGGTTGCAAGGTGATACTAGGGGAGTGTGTTGTTTCTCAACATAAGTTTTTGGTGGCAGACTTTCGTTTTCAGGTGCGTGCCCGTAGGGATAAACTAAGTAAGATTGAAAGAACAAAGTGGTGGAAACTGAAAGGGGAGACGTCAGAGGTATTCAGGGAAATAGTTATCAAAGAGGGCTCTTGGAAGGAAGAAAAGGACATAAACAACATGTGGGAGAAGATGGCAACCAACATTCGGAAGGTGGCCTCAGAGGTGTGTGGAGTAACCAAAGGAAGTGGAGGCGAGGCTAAAGATACTTGGTGGTGGAACGAGGAAGTCCAAATGGCTATTAAGGAGAAGAAAGAATGCTATAGATGCTTGTACCATGATAGGAGTGTGGACAACATAGAGAAGTACAAGGTGGCAAAGAAGACTGTAAAGCGAGTTGTAAGTATGGCAAAGGGTAAAGCGTACGGGGATCTTTACCAACATTTGAGTACGAAGGAAGGAGAGAAGGACATTTATAGGATGGCTAGGGTTCGTGAGAGAAAGACAAAGGACTTCAACCAAGTTAAGTGCATTAAGGATAAAAGGGAGTATCTTTTGGTGAAGGAGGATGAGATCCGACATCGATGGCAAGAGTATTTTGACAAATTGTTCAATGGTGAGAATACGGACACAACCTTTCAGTTGGATGACTCTTTTGATGACACCAATAGGCGTTTTGTGCGGAGAATCCAATAATCTGAGGTTAGAGAGGCGTTGAAAAGGATGAAAGGAGGTAAGACGATAGGACCGGATGGTATCCCAATCGAGGTGTGGAGATGCCTCGGGGACATAGCTATAGTATGGCTAACCAAGTTGTTCAACCATATTTTTCGATCGAACAAGATTCCTGACGAGTGAAGGAGGAGTATATTGGTACCGATCTACAAGAATAAAGGGGATATTCAAAGTTGTACTAATTACCGGAGAATTAAGTTGATGAGCCATACTATGAAGCTATGGGAGAGAGTTATCGAGCATCGCTTGAGAGCAATAACGCGGGTCTCTATGAATCAATTTGGTTTCATGTCCAGAAGGTCAACCATGGAAGCCATTTTCTTAATACGACAAGTTATGGAGCGATATAGGGAGAAGAATGACCTACACATGGTTTTTATTGACTTGGAGAAGGCTTATGATAAAATACCAAGGAATGTTATGTGGTGGGCTTTGGACAAACATAAAGTCCCAACGAAGTACGTCGGGCTCATTAAGGACATGTACAGCAATGTTGTGACTAGTGTTCGAATAAGTGATGGAGACACAGATGACTTCCCGATTAGGATAGGACTACATCAAGGGTCCACTTTGAGCCCTTATCTGTTTGTCTTAGTGATGGATGAGGTCACAAGGGACATACAAGGGGACATCCCTTGGTGTATGCTTTTCGCGGACGATGTAGTGCTAATTGATGAAAGCCGGACAGTAGTGAATCAAAAACTGGAGTTATGACGGGAGACTTTGGAGTCCAAAGGTTTTATACTCAGTAGAACTAAAACTGAGTATATGAGATGTGACTTCGGCACTACTACTCGGGAGGAGGAAGATATTAGTTTGGAAGATCAAGTAGTGCCTAGGAAGGATACATTTCGATATTTAGGATCAATGCTACAGAGAGACGGGGATATTGATGAAGATGTTAGCCATACAATCAAAGCAGGGTGGATGAAGTGGCGCCAAGCATCTAGTGTCTTATGTGACAAAAGAGTACCACAGAAGCTAAAATGCAAGTTTTATAGGACGGCGATTAGACCTGCTATGTTGTATGGTGCAGAATGTTGGCCTACGAAAAGACGACATGTTCAACAGATAAGTGTCGCGGAAACACGTATGTTGCGTTGGATTTGCGGTCATACAAGAAGGGATCGAGTTCGGAACGATGATATACGTGATAGATTAGGGGTAGCACCAATTGAAGAAAAGTTTGTCCAACACCGATTGAGATGGTTTGGACATGTCCAACGGAGACCTCCAGAGACACCGGTGCATAGTGAAATCCTAAGCCAGAATAGTAATGTGGAAAGAGGCAGAAGAAGACTGTAGTTGACTTGGATAGAGGCGATAAAAGGAGACTTGAAAGGATGAAATATACCCAAAGACTTAGCCTTAGATAGGAGTGCTTGGAAAACAACTATTCACGTGCCTGAACCTTGATTGCTTCTGTTGGGTTTCAACTCTAGCCTACCCCAACTTGTTTGGGACTTAAAGGTTTTGTTGTTGTTGTTGTTCAACGCCCAATACAACTTCTACACTGGAAACAGACTACAATATAAGAACGGAAGAAGGTTTTCCTATCTTTTAATTGATATTGTGTACAACAAGCAAGGAACAAGACCTTAAAAAGTGGCACTAAGGAATGAACAACATGAACTCTTCCAGCTGTGCACGGCCTAGACATATATGGGTCATGCAAAACTTGCCATAAAAATATCAGGGCAAGTTCACTTTGCTTCATATTCACTAAGCTTTAGCTCATCATACCAATATACCTCATGTTTTGCAGCCGTTAGATCAGAATCTTTGGTTTGTAACAATTGATTTCGTGCTGACAACTCTAATTCCAATTGACCTGCAGAATATCCAAACAGGTTTATAGATTTAACAATTTTGCACCAAAATCAAAATAGTAAGTATTGAAAGACGTACTTTTAACTTTGGCGGATTCTTTTTCAGATCTAAGGCATGCATTTTCTGATGCTTCCAGCTTTGACCTAAGAGATTCACAAGTAGCCTCCCAGCTTTGCCTTTCTTTTTCCTGAGTAATTGTAGAAGTTAGACGAATTCTACTTAGTTCCCACATACATCATAAATGATCTTCTGACCAAACAGAAGCAAGACTAAATTAAATTCAAGTCAGGTCTACAAACAGTTTCAATCTTTTTAAACTTATAAGGCTACCGCCATCTACTAAAAATGTCCATATGTTTTGTCCGCTCTGAATAATGGGCAGTGTTTCTAAGTCACACAAGGTCACTTCATTCAGCATTTGTTGTGCGATTATGCCATCCTCAGCACGCACTAATCTCATCAATTTCAGATTATCATAGTTTATATAAAATTAATCAGCATTAGAAGTTTAGAACTAGAGCTGCTCATATGTCCGCCAGTTTGAATTTGGCATCTATGACAAGGTATGCTCAACTTTGTACAGCAATGGCATGTTTCAGTACAGAATAGAGAAACATACATGTTCATCCTTTAGATGAGCAAGCTCCCCCTTAACCTCCTCCAAAGCAGCTCTAAGCCGGGCAGCTTCACCTGTTGATGTTGCTTCGATTTCAGCTATTTCTGAGTCTTTCTCCGTTAATACCACCTGCAAAAGTATAATTATATGCAAACATTGAAGGTAAATATGATTGCTTACTCTAATTCACCATTTTTCCCCAGCATACTGAGATCAGTCTTGTTAAGCTACTCACTAGTCACTACTTTGCTATCAGTAAAGCACAACAGAAAATGGTAATGTTTAAAAGCATTAACCAAATAGACTAACACAGCTAAATACTACCTGCAAATTATAGTTTCATGATAATATTATGATGCTATTGTCAGGGACCAATACTAGGGTACCCGAAGAGGGGAGCTAATGACCATCAACATTGATTCATCCGAACAGTCAAGAGCGCGACTACAGCTCCAACCGACCCCCAGGCGCGCAAGCTCCGCCTCGCCCGACCTCTGGGGGAGGGCTCCGCCTCGCCCGACCCCGAGGCCGCGGTCTCCGCCTTTGCCCGACTTCTGGGGGCAGGCTCCGCCTCGCCCGACCCCGAGGCCGCGGGCTCTGCCTCGCCCGACCCCAAGGTCACGGGCTCCGCCCTGCCCGACCTCCGGGGACAGGCTCCGCCTAGCCCGACATCGAGGCCGCGGGCTCTGCCTCGCCCGACCTCTGGGGGAGGGCTCCGCCTCGCTCGACCCCGAGGCCGCGGTCTTCGCCTCGCCCGACCTCTGGGGGCAGGCTCCGCCTCGCCCGACCCCAAGGTCATGGGCTCCGCCTCGCCCGACCCCGAGGCCGCGATCTCCGCCTCGCTCGACCCCTCGGGTGCGGGCTCCGTCTCGCCCGATGGGGTCCCATACCGCTGCCAACCATTCCAGGTCCTAGCGTAAGGGCCTGGGTCAAAACTCTGACGCCAAGGAAGAGACCGGCACGTCCCGATGTAACTCATGGCCATGACGGGCCATGACTAGGGATTCGGTGCTGTTCCGCCTAACCCTCGTACGAACACTGACAGGCACGTCGATTCACCACGACGTCCGCCAGGACGGAGTGGAGCGCCGTGACCGGCAGACGACGCCTGCGCATGGCGCCAGTGACGGACAAGACCGCGACGTGGCGCCGTCCCTGTTGACATCTACAGTGTCGGCGGGACCCGCATGAAGGAAAAGAAGGACCCGGCGACCCTGAGGGCCTTCGGCTCTCTCTCTCGTTCTTCTCTTTCCCTCCGCTGTAACCCGTGCTTTCCCTTGGCCTATAAAAGGGAAAGCAGGGCGCCCCACGAAGGGCATCGCATCGATCCAGGCCAGACCTGATCGAACCATCAGGAACCCATCGAACCTCGAATCGATCCGAGCACAACACAAGCACCGGCAGCAACCGAGCTCTCGACACCCGTTCACTCTTTCCACCAGAGACTTGGGACCTGTCCCTCTCTCGCCCGTTTGTAACCCCTACTACAAACTTTTGGTGCTAGTAACACGAGCAGCAGCAACGAACTGGACGTAGGGACATTCTGCCCGAACCAGTATAAACCTCGTGTCCTCTTAACACACCATCCGAGCCAGACGCGCAATATTAGAAATTTACTCGTTGGTGGTAACTCAAAACACCGACAGCTATACACTGGAGTTACCTGTAGAGACTGTATGGTTTCAGATGCTTTCGTCCTTTCTGCAGAAACTTCAGCTAGCTGCGCCTGCAAGCTTTCTATTTGCTGAGGACAAAAAGCGAAGTTAGATCACCTTAATGCTTTTTGTGAAATCATTCTCTCCAAATTTCATTCCTGGATTTTTCTCTTACCTTCTGATGCTTAGCAGTGAGCTCTGAAACTATTGCCATCCTCTTATCTTCAGCCAATTGAAGGGATCCTTGAACTTTCTCTAGCAACTTTACAAACATCACATCAGTCCCACTTCTGTCCATGTCAAATAAACTAAATAAGAGAATACTATTATATTAACAGTTCTGTAGATTTGACCCTATGATACCAGTATAGCTCACAAAGCAGACAATTGCTAGTTCTGACCAAATACATCAACATCCTGTCATACAAGCAACACATTTTGGGGTTCTCTTCATAGTTTCCAGCCTGGCAGGCAGTTACTTGTGGTGTGCTTGTTCTAAGTCCGTGTGTGTCATGTGTGGTGGCAGGCAGTTGAACTAGCCTAGTATTATTATTATCTTTTCTATAATGCAATGGCATGCAGCTTATGTGCATGTTCGAGGGGGAAAAAGCAAGCAACTATATATTGGACTATTGAAATGAGCAGGAATCTCTATTACTTGCTTATTTCAGCTAAGAGATAGATGGATATAGATACCTAAACCAACATCTTAGAAATAAGTAACTGCATTCACCCAGTCAATGTCATCCTAATGCTAGCTGGCTGGAACTATGTCCCATTCCACCTTCCATATAAGCACCAGATAGAAGATCTTGGCACTCGCCTTAAGCTAATAAAAGAACTTTTAGAATTCAACCATGTGCCCTGCAACACCTTAATATCTAATTTTAGGCCATGCATTTCTACTATTTAAAAAAAGGGCGTACCCAGTGTAGAGAGCTCCCGCTCTGTGCGGGGTCTGAGGAAGGGTGTCAGTGGCAAGCCTTACCCTCGCCTGTGCAATGCGAGGAGATCGCGACTCGAACCCGGGACCTTCCGGTCACAGGCGATAAGACTCTACCGCTTGCACCAGGCCCACCCTTCGCATTTCTACTATTAACGATCACCAAAAAAAAATTTGGCAAGAAACATTACATTTGCATACCTGCTCTTTCTCAAGCACTGATTGTTGCAGTTTCTCAAGAGAATTGTTTCTGGCCTCCAAGGCAAGACGTGTCTCATCGAGGTTAGCCCTCAACCTACACATGGTTCCCATTCACTTTAATATGTATATTATGTGAAAATAAACATGTCATTTGTGGAAATCTTCAGGAAAGGACTGAAGATGTTATTTACATCAGCAATGGAGGAGCTACAGCCTACAGATACAAATATAGGATTATAACTATAATGGAGGAGCTGCAGTTCAACGTAGTCAGGATTCATATAACTATACAGTTCCACCCGCCCCAAGAAAGGATAGAAACGAAAACCTAGTGCTATTGCACGATGTTAACTTGTTAAGAGATGGTACGTGCATTGTATGATAAGATATAGGGTTATAACAATAATGGAGGAGCTGCACTTCAACATATTCAGGTTTCATATAACTATACCACTCAGTTTCACCCACCCCAAGCAAGGAGAGAAACGACAGGCCTAGTGCTATATTTGCACAATGTTAAAAGATGACACATACATTGTACAATGAGATTAATAAAGTCACTCACTTGCTGTTCACTGTCCGCAACTGCTGCCTTTCAGCATCCATTGACCTTAAGGCCTCACTGGCCTGCTGACGAGCACGTTCCAGTTCCTGCTGTGCTGCTAATTGCAGAGAAGCAGCCTGCTCAGCCTTCTGATTAACTTCATTAAACCGAGCTTCCAGGTCATCTTTTTCCTGAAAATGTGTAGGAAAAAACACTAAAGATCAACTTCTTGTTTCAATAATTCAGTATATTCACAAAACATGAGAAACAGGCAGCAAAGAGTCGATTACACCACAACAATCGTTGAATCAAATTGTACTAGTTTATTCTCAAACTAATGTGCACATAGGACAGCTGAAAAAATCCATATTTAGGGAGAGACTGAGGCAGTGAAGTAAAAGATGTACTATTTTCAAGCTAAAGTGAAGATAGGACAGATAAAAAATTGGTTACTTCTTACCTTTTGTATATCTTGTATACGTTGTTTTGCACGCTTGTGAAGCCTCTGAAACTTGGTATCCAGCTCAACATATTTGTCGTCGCGTTCTTTTAGTTCCTTTTCCATTTTTTGTTCAGCTACATGCATGGAACTAATGATGAATTAGATTCTGAAACCAAAAAAAAGGGGGGCAGCAAGGACTAGGTTGTATTACAGATTATAATGATATAGCAAGTGTAATCTGATCAAGCTAAGATACAGCAATTCCAGAGTAAAATTAAAAAAAAATAAGTGTAACCGGAACCTAAACAGAGGTTTATCCTCTTGAAGATCTAAATGTCACTTTAGTAGTTAATGCATTGTACCACTATCTGTTGGCAGATCTAGGTGGAATGAAGCACAACAAAACTGCAAAGTGATAATGTACTCACAGTCGCCTTACAATTACAATTCTCAGTTTTAAACCCTTTTAGCAAATGACCAACATGATGAAGAGTTGTAATGAACTACAAACATGACCACCTTTTCCTTCCATATGCCCAGAGGGCTCCCTCTTCTCTATCACACACATTAGCATGCGATTGGGTCAATTTATAACAATGCATACATAGTCCATGAGTCATAGCACAGAAGCTTAATCCTTAATCCATTATGAAATTGCAGTCATTACTCTATCATGCGCACATTAGCATGTGATTGGCTCAAAATTATAACAATGCATTCATAGTCCATGAGTCATATCACAGAAGCTTAATCCTTAATCTATTATGCCATTGCAGTCATTATAATCATGGTAGATATTAAAGATCAACATTGATTGTATTCTAGCCTAGAAAAGTAAAAGTAACTTTGAAACCCTAATCAGCTACTTCAAGTCGCCAACAACAAAAAGGATCCTATGTGGCTATTACATCCAACAAATATTCAGTGTCGCCAACAACAAAGGATCCTATGTGATCGCAAGAGATGAATGTGGCTGTGCTGCAGCTGCAGGAGCCCAACAACACCTCTACAGTGCCATAAGCTAACTAGCTTGCAGCTGCAGCCCAAATGGCTATAAAAAATGGCAGCCAAGCAGGCTCATTGAGATATCCGGAGCACCTTTTAAAACATTTGAGAATTTACAGAGTTTCCATAACAACAAGAAATTCAAGCAAGTTGGGGTAAGCACTGAGTTTTTATAGGCAGTTACAAAAACCAAGAACCTTAATTTTATAAGAACAAATAAGCTCTGTGGTCACAGTTCAGTCTAGTATAGATGTTTCTAGTATGGTATGGTATATGGTGTATGCCCACTCTATTGACGACCAATTTCTGAGTATAGCAAGAGGAGCAGCCGGCCAGAGGAATATATAGCACAGGGAGTATTTATATTTGTTCTCCTTCATTACAGAAATCTCTAAGACAGTAGAGAACAGATTGAGCTTACCTGACTATGTTACTAAATATGCTACAGCCAACATCATCTGTAAAAATGATCTGGTGATTCCAGGTAAATAAGATTTCTCAACTTTCATATTAACCCTTTTTTGACCTGTCTTTCTGCCAACAGAGTCATCCTGTTGGGGTATTCGCTTCATTGTTACCTTTATCGTTAACAACTTATTAGTGTATGTTAATCTGAGAAACCTCATGCCCATCAGTTCTTAATGGATCCGCTCCTCTGATAAATACAATTTTCTAAAACCAACAATCCTCTAGCCATTGTGCTTGGTGTGGATATTTTAACAGCCTGTACTTCATAATCCCAAGCATACATTAGTAAGAAAAGTTATTCCAATAATATGGAATAACAGACAAGTTGAAATAGCAAATCCACTGCCTACAATCATGATGGATAATTCAACGTAATGAAGCTGCGCCCTTGCTGATAAGTGCAGGGGAAAATTCAGTTGTTGGTTGGGTTTTCAGCTTTCACTGACAACACGCAAGGACAGGTTCTTACTCGCAATGTGGCAAACTAGCAAGGAAAGTAGGGACAAAACATAACAATAAGCTCAGCAAACGTACAATTCATCTTCGGAGCCTCAGGAGAAATGGCTGCTAACCTTGTGCCAGCTTGGCGGTGAGCTCCTGCACCTTGCCGTCGGCCTCGGCGTAGGCCACGTTGACGTGCTCCAGGGCCTTCTCCGTGGTCTCCCGCGTCAGCCGCTGCTCCTGCACCTCCCTGCTCAGCCTCTCCACCTGCTCCTTCAAGCCCCTAGCGAGCTCCGGTCCCTCGTCCGCGTCACCCGTCGGCCGGGCCCCGGCAATCTGGGACCTGAGGTACTCGTTCTGGAGGCCGAGCTCCATGACCTCCCGCGCGAGCTCCTCCTTCTCCTCGTGGGCCCGCTTGGCCGCCTCGCCCCCGCTAGCCAGGCTGCCCTCCCCCGCCGCCACTTCCAGCACCGGCGGCGGAGTTGTCTCCGCATCCCCTTGGCTCGGCGCCGGCGGGGTGGTGTCCTCGGGATCCATCTCGCCGAGCCGGATCCAAATCTGCTCCGCTCGAGGGGATTGGACCAGGAGTGTTTCCGTCCGATTGGGCGCGAGGCGTGGTGAGATTATGGTTTGCCAGGAGAAGGAAACCCGGATCTCAGGTGACCTCGGTGAAGGCGGACGGGGAGGAGAGGAGTGGGGGACGGTCGCCGTCGCCCGTCGGTGGCAAACTGGCAAGGAGAAGGGGGTGACACGACGAGCTGGATCCCGGCCGTGCCACCTGTAGCTGACAGGTGGGCCCTACGATCGAGCGGTACTGTGGCAGTGGCAGTAGCGTCTAGCGTGGGATGTCTGCAACGGTCACAGCTTTACAACCCGGGGAATGGAGGTGAATCCCGAGGTCAACTCTTACCTCCAAGTAGCAGATCAAATTTCATTTTGAAGCCAATCATGATTTGCTGAAGATGTTTGACTCCATCTGTCCTTGTTAACTAGCCATATACATTTAAAATTGAATTTAAGTATTAAAATCAAATTCATTTTTGTTAAAACACATGCTATAAAGTTTATCATTTTGCGGTTAAGTGTTTGCTAGTAATGAATAATAGAAGATCATAAGATAAAAAGAACATCAACGACCCTTACCCAATAGTTTAGATGAGGATGATATACATAGCAACCACCTATAGCTAAGGAGCTGGGTGACAATTAAGGTTATGTCGTCAATCATGTCATTAAACAACAAATGCACAAAGGACCACTCAAAAAGATACGCAAAAGAGGCTAGCTCTCATATGTTGGTTTAAGAAAATAACTAAAATTTTGTGTCTAAACTAACTCGTATACCTAATACATAAATGTTAGAATAATTTAATCTATATTCTCTTTTACCATAGTCTTGTGTCTCACAATGCACTATGATTTTTTTATATAGACATGTCTAATAGTAATAGCACCTTGAAGCCCACCTGACTTGCGTGGTTTATGGATGAGGTATGTAGGACAATGTTCCATTCTAGTTTTATAAAATTGAATGATCCGATCTCTTGTTTGGTTAGAGGGATCATCATTGCTTTATAATTTTGTGTTTGGTAGAAGAGATGGATATGGAGAGGATTCGTTAGCCATGGTTAGAGCGGGAACTAGATGCCAGCCATGTTTTCTACTTCTTTCTCTTTGCTTTTTCCCATGGAGCGGTAGAGGATTCGTAGCAGACCAGGTCACCATATCTCTTCACGCCCAACCGCCACCTAGCTCTACATGCTGCTCCACTCGGCTCAAACCGACCACGCCACTCTGCTTGGCATATCCTTCCCGCACAGGCATTGCTTACCGCAGCAACCCCTTCCCTGCTCCACACCATGGTCGTTCGTATCGAGGTCTACCCGCCCATGCCCGATTTTGCCTACCACTCCTGCTCGACTTTGCACAACTGGCCACCACCCCCGGTGGCGTTGCTGGCCTAGACACAAAGCAAGGGGAAAGTGGTGGGGTATTTTTTTCTCAAAAGATACGATCTTTAAGTACATGTTATAGAGCAAATACTTCTCAAAAGTGTGACAACGTTTGAAAGGTGAAACGAGCACTCCCCACTTTCGGTTCATATGGCAGAAAAGTGGTGGAGTATTTGGTTGTTGCCCATAATTAACTCACCAGTAACTTGGAGGTAAGCTTTGAAGACTACTTTGAAATCCAAATGGACATACAATGATTAACTACTTTTTTCATCAAGATACTATAATGCATATGAAAGAAACAATATCCTTGGGCTCTTTTAGTGGATCTGATATCGAAGCATGCTTTGTCCAAATAGGCAACCAATATAGCTAAAAACTTCTTTTTCTTTCTTTTGATTATAATGCGTTTGGTAGGGATTTATATTCATAGAGGAACACTTAAGATCCAGATCTCTTTGGAAACATTTATATAGAGAAATAGAACCACCTGCGAAACATTTATATAGAGAAATAGAACCACCTGCTACAACCATTTAGCTGGCTACCTAGATTCATATTGTGATAAGAGAACAATGTGGCGGAATAGACCAAAGTGCCTTTGAGATCGATGTGGTACTTTTTCTTTGCTATACATTATCAACATATATTTATAGAAATCAAATGCAATTTCTCATGTTATCGGTTCATTATCAACAATTCGTAAGTTGGACAACAAATTCTCAGCACTCGGGGCCTTGGGGTTAACATCAGTAGCTTGGGGTGCCTCTCATGGTGGCGACTAGTGGCGAACCTCGTGTGGCGTTGTTGTAGCTCTGGCTGCAAGTCCATATGGATCTTGGATGACGGGGATGTGCAACAACAACACGTGGGAGGCACAATGGTGGAGAACCATAGTTGTGTCGCTACAACTCCGTCTGCTAGTTAGTGCGGCTCAGCTCTGAGATAGACAAGGCATGGTGAGTACTGAATTTATTAGCAAATGTTAGGAGAAGCAAGGTGATCTCCTAATGTGAATTGATGTGAAACCACCTTTTGGCCATTTCTAGCACCGCAGACGGGAAGGTAAAATGTTTCCGCTTTTTGAATTGTTGTGCTCCAATCCTGTTTGGTTAGCACTGTTTCGGGTGATTCTGGTGAGAAACAAAAACAAATTCGATTGTCCAAACAGAAATTGAGAACTAATAACTTGCTTGGATGGTTTGATTGCGCCTTTTAGCAATCCAATCAATTTCAAAGGTTTGATGGCCTATGTGGCTTACTAATGCAACTATCTTTTTTAATGATATATAAAATATACTCCTTCAATAGTGAGACATCGTATGGTGGCTTCTTAATCTTAAAATCTTTGGATCTAGTTTCCTACATACATTCTTAGGCATAAATATGCGTGTGTGGATGCTTAAAGTGTGTTTTAGAAAAAAAAAAAGACAACACATAAGGATTGTGAATTGCCTCAATAAAAGAATGTGGCCAAACTTCCATCCTCATGAAAAGTTAGAAATCAGAAGTTCCGATTTCAAATGTGCGAGGGTGTTTGGATCCAGAGACTAAAGTTTAGCCCTTGTGATATCGGACGTTCGTATACTAATTAGGAAGGCTAAATACGAGCTAATTATAAAACTAATTGCACATATGAAGACTAATTTATGAGACGAATCTATTAAGCCCAATTAATCTATCATTAGCACATGTTACTGTAGCACCACATTGTCAAATCATGGACTAATTAGGCTTAATAAAATTGTCTCGCAAATTAGTCTCATTCTGTACAATTAGTTTTGTAATTAGTCTATTTTAATACTTCAAATTAGTATCAAACATCCGATGTGACAGGGACTCAACTGTAACCATACAGCCCGAAAGAAAATACCCAGTATATCATTTGCCAATACATTGCGCGAGTCAGGAACGCCGTGTTCGAATGTTTGAGTAATGATAAGCTGCGTGGTATTTTGCAGCAAATGATCAATGATGGACTGGCTGCTGTGCTGTTGCTCACAGCTGCAGCAGAGAATCTACCAAACCCACGAGCCACGACGTTGGGAGATGAGTAGATGACACTGCAAAGGTGCACGGCACCAACCTCCTGAATTCCTACGCAACATCTCACAGTTCCTAATTATCACAGGTGGATCCATTTTAACGTAACGTTGCTCTGGATGAACTATGATTAATACTTTTTCTTTTCAACGAAGGCACCGTCATCTCAGAAGTGTCAAAGGTACAGTGAGGGAATTTTGTGCAACCCTTTGGCATCTGGTTGAATTATGGTCAACCAAGACCGGCATCTTTATTAGCAGTAGGCTATGCTGCCCACTTTTGACTTTCTCATAAGGAGCATTTTGTTGATGAATAATTTGCAACATGTAAATATAGCCGAAGACACAATTATTACATTCAAGGTCTATGCTTTCAGATCAAGCAAACCTTCGATAATCAAATTGTATCATTTTATCAAAAAAAAAAGAGAGAGAGCTTAGATAAGTATGTCGTCATGTTTCACTCTTGTTCTTGTTACATCCATCCATATATAATCGATTCATGTCATAGTTAGGGATGGTGTTTCTCCTTGGCTCTCCGCTATAGTTACTGCGACAAGTGTCTCACCTGGTAAAATTGGCACCCTTATGTACCTTCTTCTTTACATCAATTTCAAATATTGGCCCTGTTCGGCAGGACTTATTGCTGCTGCGGCTAATTTGTAGGGCTAATTTATTATGAGAAAAAATATTGTTCTCATTGCTGAAAAGTAGGACTGATTCTGGCTAATAAGCTCAAGCGAACAGGGCCATTGCTTCGCGCCTGATATGATACTATGATATAAGCCACCACATTGACACCATAGTTGTCCAAATGTTAACACACAGATGATGTACTGTAGTTCTAGCTATTTCGCTGACCAACTAATGCCCCCCTTGTAATATGACATTTTCTGACTTAGGTCCTCTTTGGCAGGGCTCCCTCTGGCTCCGGCTCCATGCTACAGTGCCAGAGGAGCCAGAGCCGGAGGAGCTCGAAAACGTGGCTTCTCGGGCTTTAGTTCATTTCGCGAGGAGAGAGAAAAACAGCTCCCTACTACAGTAGCCAGTTCAGAGGAGCCGGAGCCCTTAGAAGCCTTGCCAAACAGGCTCTTAATGTAACGTGCTTCACAGAGCTAAATCACGCATGGGAATGGACTCTAAAGTGAGTAAAAAAATGACAGAAATCAGAGGGTTAATGTAAATTGCATTACAAGTTACGCTTTTCAGAAAAAAAAAAAGAGGCACATGATGATCTGCATCTGCTGATTGTTCAGGATGGAAAAGATAGAGAAATTTCGAAGAACAGGTTGATTGGGCATGGGCAATGGGATACGGTACGGTGGGGGATGTTGGAATGGAGAAGCTGTCGTCGTGAGTGACCGTACATCCAAAATAGGAGGAGCGACGTGGGAAAGCTCCCCGCGTCCTCCTCCTTTCCCTTTCTCTCGTCGTCCAGGGAATGCTCGCTTCCCGTCCCTCCGCCCCTCCCTCCCCCATCACCTGAGAAAGAAAAAAAAAAGTTTTAACCAACCAAACCCACAACCGCCTGCCTACGCGATTCCCAGCCCAATTAACCCGGAACACAAGAGAAGAGCTCGCCACGCCACCGGTGGGATCGCCGGACACCTACGCGCGCGCCTTGCCTTGGAATCCCCGGAATACACGGGGGCGTTGGAGGGAACCGAGGAGGAGCATGTCGCGGGTGGCGTCGCTGTCGCCGTCCTTGTCAGGCGACGAGGTGGAGGTGGAGGAGGAAGAGGAGGACGAGGGCGTCGACGGCTACCGCAAGGGCGGCTACCACGCCGTCCGCCCCGGGGACCAGTTCGCCGCCGGCCGCTACGTCGCCCAGCGGAAGCTCGGCTGGGGCAACTTCTCCACCGTCTGGCTCGCCTTCGACGTCCAATCACAGGTAGGAGCGGCGCGCCCTCTGCTGGCCTCTTCCGCATGAGATCGCGCGCGGCATCTCCCCGCTCGTCTCCCCGGAGATCGAGGAGGGGCTCAAGTTCGCCCGCCTTCCCCCGCCGCGCGATCGCTCCCCCTCCGCTTCGTAATGCGATTGCCCGCCTAGAATAGATCTCGCGCTTTGTCGATTAGCGGCGCACCGATCGATCGCTTGATCGGATCGCAAGTACCGCTACCGCCTCGCGCGCCCTGCCCTGCCCTCGGGCCCCACGCGAGGCCAGGGGAATGGGCTTGGGATTGGGATTGCGACGGGGCTGTCGGATACTCACTCGGATTTTATAGGCTTCGTTTCACTAGACTAGGGATTCGGTTTGTCGTTTCTTTCCCCATTTGGGAGTTTGGTTCATCCGTTTGCCGCTGCCATTGGGAAAGCCTTTACTCTTTCGTAATAATACAAAACAACCAGAACCACAGGTGGGTTCAGGTCAGGTCTTACACGCTGGAGCTGGAGGGAAACAATGCCAAATTGAATTTTTCATTTATTTTCGAGCAGTACAATACAAAAATAAATTCAGTTGCCAGTACCAGGGGCAAATTCTTTTAGTGTCCCTCTTTTCTCGTACTAGAAATGTGGCTTACGTTAAACTATAACCATGATTAACTATAATATAACAATGATTGTAATTATTGCTCTGGATACTCTGGTGTCGTTGACTAGAGTTATAAAATTGGACAAAAGAAAAATTGAACATTGTTTTCACAAATGGTATTCTCCTTTCTGCAGAGATACGTGGCCCTGAAGATCCAAAAGAGTGCGCCTGAGTTTGCGCAAGCTGCTCTTCATGAAATCGAGTTCCTGTCAGAGATCACCAAGAGGGACCCGTCGAACTGCAAATGCATCATTCAGCTGGTAGATCACTTCAAGCATGCGGGGCCGAACGGGCAGCATATCTGCCTCGTCTTCGAGTTACTGGGAGATAGCTTGCTTAAGCTGGTACAGTACAACCATTACAAAGGCATCGGGCTTGATAGGGTGAGGCAAATATGCAGGTCGATTTTGGTAGGCCTTGATTACTTGCACAATGAGCTTGGCATCATCCACTCAGATTTGAAGCTTGAGAACGTTCTCCTTGTCTCAACCATTGATCCCTCCAAGGACCCCATTCGCTCTGGGCTTAAACCTAACCTCGAGAGGCCTGAGGGAAACCCTAATGGTGAAGCTGGCCTTAACGCGATTGAGAAGAAGCTAAAGATGAGAGCAAGGAGGGTGCTTGCAAAACTTGCTGAGAAAAGAAAATCAGCTGTGGAATCTTCGCGCTCAGAAAGGAGCTTGGATGGAATTGATCTTACATGCAAGATTGTGGACTTTGGGAATGCTTGCTGGGCCGACAAGCAATTTACAGATTTTATTCAGACAAGGCAGTATCGGGCGCCAGAGATCATTCTAGGTGCAGGATACTCGTTTTCTGTTGACATGTGGTCATTTGCGTGTATCGCTTTTGAGCTCGCAACAGGAGAAATGCTATTTACACCCAAGGAAGGCCATGGATACAGTGAAGATGAGGTATATATTGCATTCCTCATGAGCCTAGCTATTTCGTTCATCTTTGAGTTGGCTTCAATTACGCAGTGCATGCCCGTAATCCCACTATAGACTTATCCAATTTAATGAAGTGAAAAAGTAAGCACTGACATGGACACAAAGAAGTATGTCCAAACTCAGAAAACAACCATAGTCAACATGAATATGCTTAGCATTAGAATTTGGAGCTGGACAATTTTTTTTCCATTACTCCTGTAATCCTGTTTACCTCGAATAGCTACAACAAATAATATGTGCACCCAAAAAATATCAGGGGAATGGTTTTCCTTTCAGCCTTCATGATAAAAAACTGCTAATGTTCTCGACTTTGAATATTAGATTAATCGACAATATTCTGAAATGCCAGTTCCAACTTCCAATAGACATTGAAACTTCAGTTACATTTGGCATATTGACATTATCATGAGCACTGAGAGCATGAAAGCTAAACCTTGCAAACTCTAGTTGATTATTATCTTTTAGCCCTTTAGTTACTTTTATTGAGGACTGAAGGTTGTCTGCAGGATCACTTGGCTTTAATGATGGAACTACTTGGCAAGATGCCGAAGAAGGTTAGCCCAGCATTCCTTTTGCAGTTCAATTCTTTGTTTCTGAAATATCAAGCATTCCTTTAATGATGGAACTACCTGTACAATTTTCCAAATGAATTCAGATTGCAACCATGGGAACACGACCAAAGGAATATTTTGACCGCCATGGAGATCTGAAGCGGATAAGAAGGCTGAAATTGTCATCCATTGAACGTGTCCTTGTTGACAAATACAAAATTTCTGAATCTGATGCCCGGGAATTTGCCAGTTTTCTTTGCCCTTTACTCGACTTTGCACCAGAGAAGAGGCCAACAGCTTTAGACTGCCTAAAGCATCCATGGCTTCGATATAACGAGGATAAAACTTGTGGGCCTCTTAACAATAATGATGCCAAGAACATTGATCTGGCCCAAAGCACAGGGAGTATCACCAGTGGTGACTGTACAAATATTGATTTGACGAGCAAAAAAGGCGGCCCCACTGGAACTTGTGATAAGACTGCTGATGCAAAATACAACACCAGAAGCATTACCAGCAATGCTTCCATGAACACTGATGTACAGCCCAATACTGGAAGCATTGCGAACGGACTTGCCAAAAATGTTGATGTAAATCCGAACATTGGATCCATCACTAATAGAGATGCCAAGACTTCTGATATGAAGCCCCACATTGGAAGCATCATCATCAGTGATGCCAAAAGCTCTAATGCAAAGCTGGATACTGGTAACATCACTGATAGAAATGCCAAAACTGTCAATATAAAGCCCAACTCTGATAACATCTCCAGTAGAGATGACAAGAGCAGTAATGTGGACACCACCACTTCCAGTGTTGTCAACAAAGATGTGAAGCGCAGCATTAGAAGTGTTGTTAATTCTTATATCAAGAACTTTGATGCACAATGCAACACTGGAAGCCCTGCTAACAATGATGCTCGGAACTCATCAGATATGAAACCTAGCACTAGAATTGTTAGCAGTGCTGATAATGCCAAGTGTATGGACATAAAACCGATCAGCGGAAGTGCTAAGAGCAATGACACCAGTGCTAAGAGCAATAACACCATCAATGCTAATGTGAAATCCAACACTGGAATTGTTGCAAACAGTGATGCCAAGAACACCGATGCACAGACTAACATTGGAAGTGTCGACAGCAGCGATGATTACAGCGTTGACTCAAAACCAAACATTGGTCGGGTTGCTGCAAGCATACAGAGGTTGGAGAGCAGCATGAGTAAAGTGCAAATCGGGAAATACAGGTGATACATCACATGCTAGTTCTGACGAAATACCTATTTTCACTGGCTTGGATATATGTTCATTGTGGAGAGGCTAATTCTTTTGCATTAAATTTCTACTATTGATTTGATTGATGAGGATAATAACTACTTATCCAGGGCCAACCTTCCTCAAGATTGAGGATCTGGCAGGTACCAGCTGGCGTTATTGTATATCTCCATTCCCGCTGACTGTACAAAGTTTTGTATTTGCCCACAGAACTTACACGGAAGTAAATATTCCCTATACATGCCCTGGAACAAATTGTATTAATGCTCACAGATTGACTGCACTCAGAATTACATAGCATTCTTTTGGACATTTTAGTGGGTAAATATGGAATCTCTTTGGGAATATACTTGTATATGCAGTAGCAGCAGAAGATTGCTGTTCCTATTATGGTGGATGCACTGGAAAGGGAAGAATTATACTCTGACCAGTCACATGGCATCTCTCTTGATTATGTTCATATTCTGCTCTCAGTGAAAAAGAGATTTCAATGTCATTTAACACGGATCACCATTTATCCGAGCAGGGGTGTCTGACATTTTTGTTTGGTTTATTTATGGTTTGAGATTTGCTTGTAAAAAGCGGGACAGGTGTTGTATAAAACTATTCTTTGATGTTCATTTTGTAGTGAACAATCATATAGATAGATTTTTTTTTCCACTTTATGTGTTCAAACTATATTGGTGCTCAATTTCTCGAAACAGTTTATTATATTCGCAGAAGTCATAACTTTATTAGCTTGAGCATTTGCTCGTCAGTCTTACTCAATCTTGTTGTGAATTGTGGGTTGTGGGATGTTAACTGGTACTACTAGGAAGGATTCAAATGGAACGATGATTCATGTATAGTTTGTACTCTACATATATGACATTCACCTAGTCCTAAAAATTAACTTCGATTTTGGTAACCAACTTTTGTTGTACAGTTAATGTATTCATGAAACAGCAAAATCATACGATTATTGAACTACCTACAAACAATGAACTTATAGTTCTCAAATTCTACATCAAACGTAATTTGTGATCAAAGCTTGTATTAGAGGGCCATAGCAACAAAAATATCACTTATTCTTATCTGCAATTCGAGGGCCGTAGCTAAAACAAAGATCACCTATTTATATTTGTGAATTGTGATTGAGGAGAGTAATTGGTTCTGGCCTTCTTTGCTTGAAAAAAAATGCCTAAACTTCTAAAAATATGATTGAAGTGTCCATAGCCATCGATCAGCACATACCATTCATACCTTGGACAGTTGGGCCAGATGGTATAACTCATTTCTAGAGGCTGGGGTTGCACCTACCCGCCTTTAGGAAGATGGGTCTCTGTCAATCAAATTTGACAGAGGTTATCACAATTGCCGCTTATACAATTCCCATTTGTGATTAATATTAATATGGCCGGCTACGTAAATAGATTAAAAAACAAAAACACCCCTCCTCACTACCCCCTCCTGCCCACCACTGACGTGCTTGATGCCATCACAAGCGATGAAGGTGTCGTTGAGGCCTGTGATATCGCAGCTAAGAACACTTAGGAAACTTTGCGCTCCGTAAAAAGGTAGAGGAAAAGAGTCTGTCTACTGAACAACCATGTGTTTTATACAGTTTTAACATATGATTTTTTTTGCACCATAGAATTAAGATCCAACAGCCTCCACACTCTTTCTACCTTCAGCCTCCAGTATTCTTCTACCTCCAGACAATCACAAGATCACAGATCCACGGATCACGAGAAATAATTTTTTTTCTATGGAAGGACAAATCACAGAGGAGGAAGAGGAGAGGCCTACTAGCACCACGCGATAGACCGAGTGCGTCACGGTGCGGTGCGCAGCTTCGTCGGAGGACGTCACGGTGTGGGCGGGGGCGTCGGCAGAACGTCACGGTGCGGCAAGGTGCGGGCGGGTGAACAGCTTCGTCGGAGGACGCGTGCGTCAGCAGAACGGAGGGAAGGAGAGAGAAAAAATCCATATGTTTTTTTTGCGCTAAAACACACGTGCGTTGTATAACATTTCGAAAAAGGCAACAACAAAATAGGTCGAGCAACGGCTTATTGAGCTTGAGCTCCATATCTTTGGAACTGGCCCTCGCGTTCGCGTTCGTGTTACCGCCACCGCCACCCCTTGAAGTCATCACCACTTGCAACAACGAAGGAACCACATGTGCATTAGCTGAGATGGATTGGGGGAGGCACGATTCAAGCGATATGAATCAAGGGGGCCATGTACCTAGGGTTTTGGCCACAAATCAAGCTGGCACACCACAACTATACCACAAGTGTCGCTGTTATTGAGGTTGTCGTAGTGCTTTGCAGGCGCGCAGAGACCGCGTGCCCTTAAACCCGGCTTGATCTGCTTCTTTTTTTATCCGGAACAGTGTTTTTCTCTCACAAATTCCTCCAGCATTCCTCCAAACCATCCAAATTCCTCCAAGCGAACAGGCCTAGGGTGCCCCCTCCACCATGGAACCGCCGAGACGGCCACATATCTTCAACACGCTATTGCTGGTGTCATGCTGGGCTCCCAGATATCTAAATATCTGAATGTTTTATCATTTTTATCTAAGACGACTATATATCTAAATGTTGTGGAAGAGAGTATGAACAGTATGGACATGGGTGAACTTGCATTGAAATTAACTTGAAAGTGGTGGACAACTAATTTGAATATCTAAATTTTTCATCATGTTGTGGGATAGGCAATTTTGGCAAAATAGTCACAGTTAGTAATATGCAAAAATCTGATTCGCTCTTAAACCAAAACCTAGTTCACTGGCTAAAGCATTTTTTAGATTGATTGTGAAAGGATCAAGATGCCCAAGAGGGGGGGGTGAATTGGGCTAATTCTAAATTTTATTGCAATAATCAAATCCTACGGTTAGCCCAATTAACCCCTTGTGCCTAGAAAAGTGTTTCTATTAACTTAACGCACAACGGACTTGCAACCTATGTTCCAAACTTACTTTAGCATGGCAATTCTATGAATGTAAAGACAAGTATTGAATTGCTCAAAGTAAATGCTCAAAGGAAATAGAGAGAGAGAGGAACGCAGCGATGTTTTGCCGAGGTATCGGAGAGTCGCCACTCCCCACTAGTCTTTGTTGGAGCACCCGCGCAAGGGTGTAGCTCCCCCTTGATCCGCGCAAGGATCAAGTGCTCTCTACGGGTTGATTCTTCGACACTCCATCGCGGCGAATCACCCAAAGCCGCTCACAACTTGAGTTGGGTCACCCACAAGCTCCGTCGGGTGATCGCCAAGCTCCCAATCACCACCAAGCCATCTAGGTGATGGCGATCACCAAGAGTAACAAGCACAAACTCTCACTTGACCACTCGAAGCCTAATGAGAAGATGGATGCACACTTTGCTACTCTTGATTCACTAATGAGGCTACTCTCTTGGATTCTCAAATCTCAATCACCTCACTAGGACCTTGCTCTTCTTGGCACTCACAAACGTGTTTCTCAGCTGTTGGAATGAGCAAAAGTGACTCCACACACGAGTGGAGCTTCTATTTATAAGGCAGCCTGAAAAACGAACCGTTATGAGCTTCTGCGGGGTGACCGGACGCTTCGGTCATGTTGACCGGACGCTCCGGTCAATTCAACCCGCATTCCAGTGATAATGTGTTGACCAGACGCTGGCAGGGTCCGATCACCACTGACCGGACGCGTCCGGTCGCATTAAACCCTTACTGGAACCATACTGTACTCGACCGGACGCTGAACCCCCAGGGTCCGGTCAGCACTGACTGGACGCGTCCGGTCGCAGATTCCCTTCTCTGGAACCTTACTGGAGTCGACCGGACGCTGCCTTTCAGCGTCCGGTCACTTGACCACTCCAGCGTCCGGTCGCATCGAACGCAGTCACTTGATCAAATGAACTGACCGGACCCTGCGGCCAGCGTCCGGTCGCACCGGAGCCAACGTCCGGTCAACATTTGACCCTCCATTCACTTCCAACTCTCGATCATATGTGAATGAAGTTTGCTCCAATGGATCTTAGGCATATTGAGGAGCTACCTAGTGCTAGTTTTAACAAATGTGCACCACACCTAACTCACTAGACTCACCTAGGTCAAGCTACCCGTTCATACCCCCCTTAATAGTACGGCCAAAGGAAAAACAAAGTCCTAAACTACTCTAAGTGTTTCTCCAACTCCAATCGACACTTAGAACTAGTCATCCTTAACCTTGTCGTCCATCCTTTGAAAACCGAAACGATTTCCATCGTAGGGGCATGACCATCTCGATTGCCCAATCGATCTCCATTACCATGACCTAACTCATTTGCCTCTGCAAAACACACGTTAGTCATAGTAATCTTGTATTGTCATTAATCACTGAAACCCAACTAGAGGCCTAGATGCTTTCAATCTCCTCCTTTTTGGTGATTGATGACAATACCACCTCGAGTATGTGAAAGAGTTAGGTTTTTGATGGGCTTGGTTCATATAAGCTTTTGTCGATAAGAACAAAAGAGTTAGTCAAGCTTATATGACCCAAGCCAACACGATGTACTCAAAGGATATGAATTAAGCAAGAGTACAAGTAATAAAGCTCATTTGCATCGGAGTATAAACGCGGAAGCAAAGCAAATGAGCATAACACAAGTGATATGACATACCAATGAATACAAAGTAGAGAGCACACATGTCATGTATCACAATCACGTAGATAACACTATCACATAGATATAATAATATGCATAAAAGTAACACACGAATGCATAATAGTAATAGTGTATAACATAAATAAAACTCCAAATGTATATAATAAGCTAATGCTAGATAACTAGCTCCCCCTAAACGTCGCTCCCCCTGAGTCTACATACTCGAACCCTCTCCCCCTTTGGCGTCAAACACCAAAACCTAAGGGTCGGTCAGCGGGGCTACAGCGGACGAGCCGGGCACTGAAGTACGTGGAGCAAGATGAAACTGAGCGCCATCATCATCTGACCCGGAGCTCTGTACTGACTGACCCTCTATGGCAGGAAGTGTCGCTGAAGCGGTCTGGGTCTGAGCTAGGGTAGGTGTTGCCTGTGATGCTACTGGTACGTCTGTCATAGGATCTGAAGAGGCGACAGACGAAGGGAGCCTCTGAGTAGTCACAACGACAGGGGCTGCTGTAGAAGGACCGGTGGTATGCATATGTGGTGGTGTAGGCATGCCGATCAACTCGCTGAAGGATGCTCCAAGACTCCTAGAGACTAATGTGTCAGGCACAAATAGCAAGGAAGACTGATCTAGTGAGAAGCCTGTATGATATGGTGTGAACTACGGGGCTACCACTGGTGAGGACAACCATTGGGACACCTAAACTGTGGGTGAAGCAAATGGAGCTAGAGGCTGTCCCTGACTCTAAAGCCCACTGGACTGTACTGCTAGAGTCATCGTAGTGGTGGCAGGCTGAGCAAGCTAGGGCAAAGGCTATGGCTGTGGGGCCCCAAGTGCTGTTACTACATGCTGCATGAATCCCATAAGTTGCTGCTGCATGAGTAACTGCTGCTGATGCATCTGCTGCTGCTGCTGCTGAAGGAGCTGCTGCTGTCGCTGGAACTCGTCCTAACAAGCCTGAAACTGTGCGAAGTTGGCAGCGATCTCCTGAGCCTGTCGTGCCTGATCCTGCTGCATCCGCTCAAGAATAGCAATCGGAGCGGGGTCTGTCTGCAGTGTAGGTGGAGCTGAGCTGGAACTACCGGCCTCTACATCATGTCTACGTGGAGGCATATGAGGAATCAACAGATAGTCATCATCCAAACTATCACTAGACTCTGTCGCCTCCTGCTGTGCCTCAAGCTCCTCCTCCTCAGTAGCGGCTATGCCTCTGATGATCTCGTCTTGCTGAGCCGCTGACTTTGGAACATCTGGACGACGACTGGGCTGAGTGGGTGCCTGTGGTGTGCTGTGCCTGATCCTCTGTGCCATGTTATAAGCTGGAAACTCTGTGGTGGCACCTTTGTACTCGGCAACCATCTCTAGGGTCCTAACCTACACAGACTGGAGCATCAAGAATGTAATCCAATGTGCATATGGAAGCTATCTGCGACCCTTGAAGCCCTCAGCTATAGTATCCTCCATCTTTGATAGAAGGATGTCCCAAATGTTGAACATAGTCTGCTGCATCAGGGCGTTGAGGAGCCAGAGCTGTAAGCGAGTCAGACCCTCTCTGTATCCCAACCTAGGAAGTAGTGTCCTCCTAATGATAGCCTCTAGCACATGAGCTGTAGGAGTAAGGTCACTAGGGTTCCTCCTCGACCCCTCACCAAAGGGCTCCTTGAAGCAATGGCGCACAAGATCTATAGGGGGCACCATCCCTCCATGAGGATGCCTAGGAGGCTCCTACTGTCCATAACATACCTCATGCAATCCGACAGGCTGATCCTATAGCCTCAGTATCTCCTGGGCCCTGAAACTCATCACCCTGTAATCTCTGCCGTTGAATGCAAAGTATATGGAGTTATGATGCAGGTCAACGTAGAGCGATGCGTAGAACTATCATACCCAAGATGGTACATACACTCCTGTTCGGCCAATTAGATCTATCAGCCCCAACAAATATGACAAGCAGGGGCGGATATGCTCTCTGGCTGCTGCCACAATAGACTCTATACTGCATACCCGCTGAGATCTGAACACTGCCCCACTGTTGAGATAAGCATTATAGAAATCCTCCTGGAGCGGTGTATAGAAACCCTCTGCTGCTCTCTCATCCCTCCTCGGAGGGAACCACACGTCAAACTCAACAAACCTCAGCTGGCGAACCTGCCTGGCCATAGCGGCCCTTAAGTCAAGATGTACCACTGGAGGTGGATCCTATGGTCTAGGCGGTGGGCGTGAACCCCTGCGCTATGTAGCTGGCCTCGATGGAACTATAGCACTGGTACAACCAGAGCGGCGTAGCTAGGGTGCCGGCTCGGTCTCCTCGGCCTACTGGCCCTCCTAAGTCTCCTGAGCTGGCTGAGGCTCTGCTGGTGGGGGCTGCTGCTGTGGCTCCTGCTGAGACTCCCCCTGACGTTGAGGCTCCTCAATAGCCAGACGACGTCCTGCCATCATGACAGTCCTAGGTGGACTACCATGAAGTCACTCAATCTCCCTAAGTCTGCCCTGCGCGTCTGGTGCCAGATGATCTGCTATGCCAACACCACTGCGAGCACCTCCTCTCTTGGCACGCTCTGTGGCCACAGCAACTGCTGCTGCTCTCGTTGTCTCTGCGTCGGGGTACTTGCGCTTCTTAGATGTCACCTGCTTCGTTGCCTTGCCTTTTGGTCCTACAGGCTAGCGAGGCGGGGGCCTCCGATTGTCATCTCCTGGACCACCACCAACATTCTTCGTGTGAGCCATCTGATCTGACAAGAGGATGAACTGCCGCTGACGAAGATCAACTGTCAAACTAACACTCCCGAGGCTTGGCCTCGATCCGTACTCACGAGCTTGGCTCTGAGTTGTCTGACAACTGCCACAAGAACCTCAACGGCACCGACTCGCTGCACGATGGAGTAGATAGATATACAAATAAATACAATATATATTTAATAGATGCGAAAACCCTAGGAAGCAAGCAATGTAGGTACAAAATTGAAGCGACGAGCATGCTACCCGACGATCCGCGATCCAAGAAAAGAAGAGACGTCACGTGGGGAACCTCAGAACTGGCTAGGGTTAGGGTTTGCGAACCACTTCGATGAATCGGCGGCCCTGGATGATTTGAAATCAATGCTTGGAAATTGATCTAGGTCACAAGTGAAGCAAATTGAGAACAAGGATTTGGCCTTACCAACGAGGAGGCAGGGCTAGGGCACAAGATGGCGCTCGGTGCTCAGGAGCCGACGGCGACGCACGTGGGCGACAGAAGATGGTGTGGCAAGGTGCTTGGCGTGGGCTCGGCTACGGCAGCGCGGTTGCGATGGCGCACGGTCGCGGGAGGCGCGCGACTGCAGTGGCACGAGGTCATGGAGCAAGGGCAAGCACGGGCAACCAGCGGTGGCGCATGGTCGTGGGAGGCACGGAGGAGCTACAGCGGCGCTGGCTAGGGCTCGGTCACGGCGGCGTACGGGGTTAGGTCAAGAAAAACTCGCGACGACTGCGGTTAAATGAGGACCCCACGCGTAACAGAGAAGGAAACAGGGAAAGAGATCTGATTCTGCACGTTCTCTACTGACCGGACGCTCCAGTGGTAGCGATCAGACGCTACCACCCAGCGTCCGGTCAATTCTAGAGAGGTCCAATTCCTCTAGAATCACGATCGAACGCGTCCGGTGGTCCATGACCGGACGCAGGCAGGGTCCGATCAGCTCAGCCTATTTCCTTCAAACGACCGGACGCTAGATCCCTTCTTGACCGAACGCACAAGCACAGCGTCCAGTCACTTCTTTAGTTTCTATTCACCTCCTGTGAACTGACCAGACGCTGGACAGTAGCGTCCGGTGCAGCGTCCGGTGGTCCTTTTCCAGCAAATCTTCAAAGATCCTTCGCGCTGCCTGTTCCCAATCAAGTCCCAACTTGAATAAGATCCAAATAAGCACCAATTGGGACTGATGTGAGTGACCTCTCTCAAACCCTCATATTTTTCAAAATATTTTGCCTTAGGCTATAATTCTTTTTAAGAAAATAGGCAATAAGAGGGCAAATGGAACAAAAGGACAAAACAACATCCATGCATATGCAATACTTTGTAAGTAAATCTAGTTGCTTGTCAAGTTTGATCCAAGGTTAAGCTTCTTCACACGCTTTTCGGCGGTTATCTTAACCATGTTAGACAAGCCCTATATGCATTGCCAAAAATCAAGCATGTTGTATATTACAATGAATGCAAGGGACAACACAAGCTCAATTTTTAGTGAAGTTACTAAAGTCAAGTACATTGAGCTCATTCCGCAATCTATAAAATGTAGCCTCATCTAGCGGTTTAGTGAAGATATCCGCTAATTGATCTTCGGTTCTTACACATTCTAGTGATATATCATTTTTAGCAACATGATCTCTTAGAAAGTGATGGCGGATATCTATGTGTTTGGTGCGAGAGTGTTGAACCGGATTATTTGCAAGTTTTACCGCACTTTCATTGTCCCACAAAAGAGGTACCTTTTCTAGAACTACACCATAGTCTAGCAAAGTTTGTTTCATGTATAAAATTTGTGCACAACAAGCACCCGCGGCAATGTATTCCGCTTCGGCGGTGGACAAAGCCACACTATTTTGTTTCTTGGAGGACCAAGACACAAGTGATCTACCAAGCAAATGGCACCCTCTGGATGTGCTCTTTCTATCCACTTTGCATCCGGCATAATCCGAATCAGAATAGCCAACTAATTCAAATATAACTCCTTTGGGATACCAAAGGCCAATGCTTGGTGTGTGCTTAAGATACCTAAGGATTCTTTTTACGGCAATTAAATGTGTTTCCTTAAGATTAGCTTGAAATCTAGCACACATACACACACTAAACATGATGTCAGGCCTAGATGCGGTTAAATATAATAAGCTACCAATCATAGAACGGTAGAGAGTTTGATCAACCGGGTTACCTCCCTCATCTAGGTCAAGATGTCCATTGGTAGGCATTGGTGTCTTGATTGGCTTACATTCATCCATCTTGAATCTCTTAAGAAGATCTTTTGTGTATTTCTCTTGAGAGATGAAGATGCCTTCTTTCATTTGCTTGACTTGAAAATCAAGAAAGAATGTAAGCTCACCGATCATTGACATCTCGAACTCCTTTGACATCAATTCACCAAATTCTTTGCATGAGTCTTCATTTGATGATCCAAAGATGATATCATCAACATACACTTGACAAATGAAGATATACCCATCAAGCTTCTTGATGAATAGTGTGGTGTCGACCTTCCTAATGGTGAAGCCCTTCTCAATGAGGAAATCCCGAAGGCGCTCATACCAAGCTCTTGGGGCTTGCTTAAGCCCATATAGTGCCTTGGAAAACCAAAAAACATGATTAGGATATCTAGGGTCTTCAAACCTGAGAGGTTGATCAACATAGACTAGTTTATTAATAAAGCCATTTAAAAATGCACTTTTCACATCCATTTGATATAGTTTCATTTCATGATGTGATGCATATGCTAGAAGGATACGGGTGGCTTCTAATCTTGCAACCGGTGCAAAGGTCTCTCTAAAATCCAAACCTTCAACTTGAGAGAACCCCTTTGCAACTAGTCTTGCCTTGTTTCTCACAACAACACCTTGATCATCTTGCTTGTTGCGGAACACCCACTTTGTTCCAATGACTCTTACGCCTTTTGGCCGCTCTTCAAGAGTCCAAACTTCATTGCGAGTAAAGTTGTTCAACTCTTCATGCATGGCATTGATCCAATCCGGATCTTTGAGAGCTTCTTCTACCTTGGTAGGCTCATAGCAAGAGACAAAAGAGTGATAAGCAATAAATGAAGCAAGTTTTTGAGATCGAGTCATTACACCCTTTGATGGACTCCCTATGATGAGATCTTGTGGATGATCTTGTAGGAGAGGTGTATTTCTTCTATTGACCACTTGAGAAGGAGATTGTGGAGCATCAACATCTTGTGCTTATACCACCATTTGCTCATAGGAGATATGAGTATCTTCATTTTCTACTCTCTTATCTTTTTCACCACCTTGTGGCACACTTGATGAAGAAGGTTGATCAATGACTTGTACATCATCTTCATCATCTTTTGGCTTGATGTCTCCCACCAGAATATTCTTTATAGCCTCCCTCAATGGTTCATCACCTACATCATTAAGATTCTCATGTGCTCCTTGGGAGCCGTTAGATTCATCAAATTCCACATCATATGTTTCTTCAACCAAGTCGGTGGCATGATTAAATACTCTATATGCTTTGGACTTTGATGAGTAGCCAATAAGAAAACCAATATCATAACATCTTTGGAACTTCTCTAGGTGTTGCCGCTTCTTGTAGATATAGCATTTGTAACCAAACACCCTAAAGAAGGAGATGTCCGGCTTTTTTCCATTGAGCAACTCATAAGGTGTCTTGCTAAGAAACTTTTAAAGGAATAGGCGGTTTGATGCATAGCATGCAGTGTTGATTGCTTCCGCCCATAGAGCTTCGGGGGTGTTGTACTCATCTAGCATTATCCTTGCAAGAGTGATCAAAGTCCGGTTCTTCCTCTCAACTACACCATTTTGTTGAGGAGTATAAGTCGCGGAGACTTTATGCTTGATTCCAACTTCATCACAATAAGCTTCAATGTTTGTGTTGTCAAATTCTTTTCCATTGTCACTTCTTATCTTCTTGAGCTTCACTTCAAATTCATTTTGTGCTCTCTTGGCAAACTTCTTGAAGCAAGATGCAACTTCGGATTTGTCATGAAGGAAGAATACCCATGTATACCTTGAATAGTCATCAACAATCATAAGACAATAGAGATTCCCTCCCAAACTCTTATATGTTGTTGGTCCAAATAAATCCATATGTAGGAGTTCTAGCACTCTTATGGTTGATATGAAAGCTTTGGTTGGATGAGTATTTGCAACTTGCTTGCCGGCTTGACATGCACTACAAAGCTTGTCCTTTTCAATCTTCACATCCTTCGACCCTCTCACCAAATCATTCTTCATAAGCTTATTGAGTGAGCTCATCCCAACATGAGCAAGTCTTCTATGCCATAGCCACCCAAGTGTTGTTTTGGTGAATAGGCAAGTCTTCAAATTTGCATCTTTGGAGGTGAAGTCCACTAGATATAAGTTGTTGTATCTAAATCCATTGAATATCACTTGATTGTCATCTACTTTGGATACAACAACCTCCTTCTCGGTGAACAAGCATTGGAAGCCAAGATCACACAATTGTCTAATGGATAGCAAGTTGAAGCTCAATGAAGCAACATAGAGCACATTGAAGATGGAATGATCATTTGATATTGCCACTTTGCCCAATCCTTTAACCTTGCCCTTTGAATTATCTCCAAATATTATTTTCTCTTGTCCATCTACCTCTTCATCTAGTGAGGTGAACATACGAGGATCACCGGTCATATGTTGAGTGCAACCACTATCAATAACCCAATGACTTTCACCGATCTTGTAGTTCACCTACACACAAGAGATTCAAGCTTTAGGAATCCAAACTTGTTGAGGGCCCTTCACCTTCTCAACAAGTGACTTAGCCACCCAAATCTTCTTAGGCCTATTCTTATTAGGGGGTCCTAAGAACATGACTTTCATCTTTCCACTAGAGTCCTTTCTAAGCATGTAGTGAGCATTGAAGGCAAAAGGTCTAGCATGCTTGGGCAAGGGTTGTGGCGGTGGAGTTTTGCACTTATGAGCAAAGTGGCCTTCTTGTCCATACTCAAAACATCTCTTTGGCTTTGGCTTTGGCTTTGATTATTGTTGTTGAACTTGAGCCTTCTTCTTCTCTACACTTGCCACATATCCAATGCCACTTCTATCCATCTTCATGATGGTGTTCATGAGTAGCTCACTTTTGAGGTGCTTGTCTCTAGCAAACTTGCTCAACCCAATCTTGAGATGCTCTTTCTCCAACTTGAGCTTCTTATTTTCTTCCTTTAGAGCATCATCTTTCTTCTCTTCCTTGAGCTTCTTATTTTCTTCTTTGAGCTTCTCATTCTCAAGGATCAACTCTTTGTCATGATCAAGAGTTTCTAGCACAATGGTGTTGTGGCTTTTCATTTCTTCAAGATCTTTCATGAGCTTTTCATTTGTGTTCTTGAGCTTGACATATTCATCATAGTCATTGCACTCAACCACTTGCTTGCCTTTGCCACTAGATCCTTGCTCAATGCTCTCATCAATCAAATCATCACATGATGTAGCTATATCAATCTTAACAACATGGTTAGTAGCATCATGTGGCTCATTTGGTAAAAATTCTTGAGCAATAACAAGAGTATCATGATTGATCTTAAGAGTTGTATATTAATCTTTTAGCTTGTTGGGGCTAGTGATGAGCTCATTATGCACCCACTCAAGTTTATCATGTTTATCTTTAAGCTATTTCTTAGAAGATTTGAGCTCCTTGAGTTTGGATAATATAGCATCATTAGTTTCTCTAAACTCATCATTAGCCTTTTCTAATGTGTCGCACTTTGCTAAGAGTGAATCATTTTTAGCATCAAGCTTTTCATTTGTAGCTCTACTCTTTCTAATGATCTTAGTGTATTTTCTTAGTATTTTGATAAGATCATCATATGAAGGTGAATCATCATTAACGCTATCGCTATCATCATCACTAGCTTGCTCATCATCACTACTATCATCATTCTTAGTTACCTTGCGTTCACCCTTGGCCATAAGGCATAGGTGTGTAGAGGATGATGGCGATGGTGGCGGTGAAGATGGAAGATCAATAGCAATGGCGGCCACCTTCTCATTGTCACTATCATCATCGGATGATCCACTAGATGAATCAATGTCCGAGAGCTAATCACTGACGATGTAGGCCTTTCCACTCTTCTTCTTCTTGTGGAAGTCCTTCTTTTTGCCATCTCTCTTCTTGTATGGCTTGTTCTTCTTCTTCTCATCTTCATCTTCATTACTTGAATCATCTTTCTTGCCCTTGTTCTTGTTCTTGAACTTGTCTTTCTTGGGCTTAGGGCATTGATGTGCTAGATGACCAAGTTCACCACAATTGAAGCAATCCATTTCGGAGATTAGCTTTCTTCTAGAGCTTGTGAAGAACTTCTTCTTCTTGCCATCGAACTTGATGCCACTCTTGTTTAGCTTCTTTAGCATCTTGGCGGCTTTCTTCACCATGAGAGCAAGGTTTTCATCTTCATCTTCATCATCACTTGAGCTCTCATACTCAAGTCTTGCTTTGCCCTTGTCTTGACTAGCTTTGAATGCTAAGTTCTTCTCTTTTTTCTTGGTAGAGGATGAGCCATCTTATGGCGTGATGTGCATGTATATCTCATGAGCATTGATCTTTCCTAAGATTTGTGTTGGTATAGAGGTGGAAAGATCACTTTGGTGTAGCACAGTCATAATATGCCCATATTTGTCAATGGGGAGGACACTCAAGATCTTTCTCACAACGTCGGATGGTGACATTTGAGTAAGTCCAAGCCCATTGACTTTCTCTACAAGAACATTCAAACATGAATACATCTCATTAGCATATTCTTTGGGAAGCATCTCAAATGAATTTAGCTTTTTAATCACAAGATGATAGCGTTCCTCACGCTCACTCTTGGTTCCCTCATGAAGCGCACAAACATCCGACCATAGTGCATGGGCGTCTTTGTGGTTCCTTACGCGGTTGAACACATCTTTGCAAAGGCCTCTAAAGATGGTGTTGCGAGCCTTTGCATTCCATTTTTCATAATTAACCTCATCGCCTTGTAGGTTAGTAGCATCTCGAGGTTTTGGGAAGCCTTGTGAGGCGGCTCTAAGAATACCAACGTCTAGAGCTTCTAAGTACGCCTCCATGCGGATTTTCCAATATGAAAAGTCATCTCCCTCAAAGATAGGAGGAGGTCCATCCCCGTGAGACATCTTGCTCTAAGCGGTTAAGCTTAAAAACGTGAGCATGAGTTTCTGATACCAATTGAAAGGATCAAGATGCCCAAGAGGGGGGGGGGGGTGAATTGGGCTAATTCTAAATTTTATTACAATAATCAAATCCTATGGTTAGCCCAATTAACCCCTTGTGCCTAGAAAAGTGTTTCTATTAACCTAACGCACAACAGACTTGCAACCTATGTTCCAAACTTACTCTAGCATGACAATTCTATGAATGTAAAGACAAGTATTGAATTGCTCAAAGTAAATGCTCAAAGTAAATGCTCAAAGGAAATAGAGAGAGAGAGGAATACGACGATGTTTTGCCGAGGTATCGGAGAGTCACCACTCCCCACTAGTCCTCGTTGGAGCACCCACGCAAGGGTGTAGCTCCCCCTTGATCCACGTAAGGATCAAGTGCTCTCTACAGGTTGATTCTTCGACACTCTGTCGCGGCGAATCACCCAAAGCTGCTCACAACTTGAGTTGGGTCACCCACAAGTTCCGCTGGGTGATCACCAAGCTCCCAATCACCACCAAGCCGTCTAGGTGATGGCGATCACCAAGAGTAACAAGCACGAACTCTCACTTGACCACTCGAAGCCTAATGAGAAGATGAATGCACACTTTGCTACTCTTGATTCACTAATGAGGCTACTATCTTGGATTCTCAAATCTCAATCACCTTACTAGGACCTTGCTCTTCTTGGCACTCACAAACGTGTTTCTCAGCTGTTGGAATGAGCAAAAGTGACTCCACACACGAGTGGAGCTTTTATTTATAAGGCAGCCTGAAAAATAAACCGTTATGAGCTTCTGCGGGGTGATCAGACGCTTCGATCATATTGACCGGACGCTCCGGTCAGTTCAACCCGCATTCCAGTGATAATGTGTTGACCGGACGCTGGCAGGGTCTGATCACCACTGATCGGACGCGTCCGGTCGCATTAAACCCTTACTAGAACCATACTGTACTCGACCGGACGTTGAACCCCCAGGGTCCGGTCAGCACTGACTGGACGCGTCCGGTCGTAGATTCCCTTCTCTGGAACCTTACTGGAGTCGACCGGACGCTGCCTTTCAGCGTCCGGTCACTTGACCACTCCAGCGTCCGGTCGCACCGAACGCAGTCACTTGATCAAATGAACTGACTGGACCCTACGGCCAGCGTCCGGTCGCACCGGAGACAGCGTCCGGTCAGCATTTGACCCTCCATTCACTTCCAACTCTCGATCATATGTGAATGAAGTTTGCTCCAATGGATCTTAGGCATATTGAGGAGCTACCTAGTGCTAGTTTTAACAAGTGTGTACCACACCTAACTCACTAGACTCACCTAGGTCAAGCTACCCGTCCATACCCCCTTAATAGTACGGCCAAAGAAAAAACAAAGTCCTAAACTACTCTAAGTGTTTCTCCAACTTCAATCGACACTTAGAACTAGTCATACTTAACCTTGTCGTCCATCATTTGAAAACCGAAACGATTTCCATCGTAGGGGCATGACCACCTCGATTGCCCAATCGATCTCCATTACCATGACCTAACTCATTTGCCTCTGCAAAACACACGTTAGTCATAGTAATCTTGTATTGTCATTAATCACCGAAACCCAACTAGGGGCCTAGATGCTTTCAGATTAATACGACATCCAATACCCACCTTTCCAAGATAGAGGAGTTGGCTAGTTTAGCATTCTTATTTCCAAGTCCACCCATGATGCAAAGTTACATTTCACAATTTCTAAGAATACCACATCATCTACAGAGTTTCCAAGAATTACTGATGCACAGTGACTGGCCTAGCATAGCCAATCTATGCTGACTTGTTTTATAGTGGTGCTAGAAAATATAGAGCATTTGGAGGTTATTAGATCCATTTTTTTATGTGTTCATATATTTTATTTTTGAGAAAATGAGTTATTTTTGGTCTATGCGATCACACATCCAAGTTTGTGTTCACATATTTTTGAGAAAAGGAGTTATTTTCGGTCTATGGAGTGTTTGGTTTGAGGAATGATTTCATTCTAGATAAGTGTGTCATGAGTCTATTTCTCAATTTAATGAAATGACTCTATTTCTCGTACTATGAAATGACTCCATTTTCGGTTTATGGAGTGTTTGGTTTTAGGAATAATTATTAGTTTACGAGGAATGGGGATGGTGATGGATCAACTCATTGTATTCTACAAACCAAATTAAAAACTAAAGAGGAAGATGAAAGTGTATAGGTGTATGTCATGGAACGCAGGAATTAATTTTTGTTTGCTAATGCTAACTAAAAATTGCAAAGACTCGTAAAAAATGTGCACGCCATACTCACACACTGCATGCATTAGCAGAGTCCTTTTTACAATTTTCTGAACCCAACCGTCCCCACTCCCCAGGAGGCAGGAGCCTTCCGCGCCGAACGCGGCTCGCCGCTCTTCCTCCTCCTCCCCTCCCGTAGGCGCCTTCGTCGTCCTCGTCCCAGCCTTGCGGACGCTGCTGCCGTGGAGCGCAGATCGACCCTAACTCTGCCCGATTTCTTCTCTCGTCGGTAAGGAAACTCGGCTGGAAATGCTCGTTCATTCTGCAGACACTTTTTATTTTTCTTTTCTTCGTCTCCAGCCCTCGATTCCAATGTCTTCGTTTCTCTCTGACCCGCCCACCTTGTCGCGGATTTGTTTGATGCCCGCATTTCTAGATTTGTTGGTTTCCAGCAACTTCGATGGCGCGCCTTATTATATAGTGATTAGAATAGAACCATCATAATTCGTAAATCATAAGGTGATGCAGCAAATTTGTTCCGTCAAAAGAATCATTTCCCGCACAAAATATGACAGCCAAGCTCGTCGCACGGAGAAATGTGGCCATTCCTGATGGAAGCTTTCAATCCGAGCGGGGCGGCACAAATCGGTAATGCATTGGTAATGTGAGAAATCGGTTGTGTAACCAGCTGCAATGTGATTCTTTGGGGATCAGGTTATTTGGAAACTAGGGCGTAAAAGCAGTATATTTTAGATGGCTTCCCCATGGTGTTTCCTTTTAGCGTGCATGGAGTTTCGTTCTGTTGATGTAGTATTCTTTTTCTTTTCGAATTAAGTACAGACACAGACGTTCAACACGCACGCACACCCTAATGTCAATGTATTTTTTTTTTGAAAATAAGCCTAATTACATTGGGTACTGATGGTACTTTAAAAAAAATAATAAAAAAGGATCATCGGACACTAATTGGGAGCAGTAGCTTTTAAGTTCATTCACATGACACCGTTTGAATGGGTTCAGTTCAAATCAGAAGATTTGGTATGTAAACCGAAGTGTGCAAATAAATATACAACCGATGAAGATTGAGTTGGAACAGGAATGCAATTGCTTTACTGTTCAGAAGAACTGTAATCATTGTTTGAGTGCAAAGCAGTAATCACATAAATACTAGTGTGACTATTTATTAGTTTTCTTGTGCAAACGTGCAACATCTGAGATTTACAATCACAAAATAACTGTTTCTTGTTGTGCTTTATAAATCTTTTCAGATGCTAACATAGAAGGTCATTTCTTACACATTGCAGAGCGTGGAAACCCTGCAATGAAATGGAGAAATATTTTGAGGGAAATGGCACCACTGAGGTCCACAGGCAGATTCTTTCGATGCCATCCTTCAGCTCTCTGCTTACTGATTTTCCTACTTGTGTTGTACAAGTACTTCTTTGGCTGGTTCACCCTCATCGTGACCACATCACCTATCTTCCTAATCACTGGCGTCTTTCTTGGAATCATCCTGGCGAACGGGGAACCGAACAATCCTGAAAAAGAAGTACCTCTTCCTACAATTGAGAATGCTTGGAGTTCGGATATCCATGATAGCAGCAAATCTCTTAGGGGTGTACCTCTTCCTACAATTCCGTCCGGTGAAGAGAGAGTGGCGAAGCACAAAAACAGGGTTAAGAAAATTAGAAAGCGATCTCATGGTGTAGCTTCTTCTTCGGAACCAGGATCAAGTGAGTCAGGTGGTTCAGATACTGATACCGCTCCAATGCTCCACGCATTTCGTCATCTTGGGTCGGGCAGCAGTTCATCACAATCCTCTCAAGATGGTGACTCCAATGACAGCAGCACTGAAGATGGAGCGGAAAACCAACAGGGCAATGATGGCAATGTACGCAAGGGGAAACAGCATGCTAAAGTTGTAGCATGGACTGCTGACGACCAGAAGAACATGCTGAAAATCGGGTGCTTGGAGATTGAGCGTAACCAAAGGTTGGAGACCCTAATTGCTAGGCGTCGGGCAAGGAAATACGCAGACAGGAACTTGATCGAATTTGGTAGCACTGATTCCTTACCCACTATTGAAGAACTATCAAAGTTTAATGTTCAAATTCCTGCTGTTTTCGCTCCTAGGAAAAATCCTTTCGATCTTCCTTACAATGAAGATAACTTCCCAGATTCTGCTCCATCTGCGTTGTTGGAAACAGGAAACCCATTTGATCTACCAAGTGAGCAAGCAAATGAGAGCAGCTCCAATGGAGGAGCCAACTCAAGCCATGCTGAACCTATTCCTGTAGCATGTCATCTACAGAGGAGTGCACTGTTGAGGAGGCATGAGAGCTTCACTGAAGGAGCACCATTCCTTAGTGAATTTTTGCAAGATACGCAGCCTTCCCGATTCAGACCATACTTCATGACAGAAAAAATGGCTAACGAGGAAATGACAGATCCAGTTCTTGAAGGAGAAACTAGTGAAAAGAGCAACTCCAAGGCCAGTTCTGCTCAAGACTCGGCTAGTACTTCTTCAGTTGCCGACCAAGAAAGCCAGAAGGATGTTCTGGAGGATTGCTCAAACCAAGGACAACAATCTTCTTTCTCTCAAATGGAGGAACATGCACATATAGCTCGGCATGTAAGGGAGGTTTCTCTTGCCCTTGACATGGAGCCACCTGTATTAATTAGTGATTCCTCTGATGATGACATATCACTGTCTGGTGAACATATAAATGATTGGGAGGAAGCACAACAGAGTGAAAATTTCAGTTTTTCTCAGAATACATTGCTAGAGGATCCTAGTGTCATGCAACACCATCAAGAAATAGATATGACAAGCAATGGATTGAATCAGATGTCCCCACATTCAAATGATCTCGAGCTGACGTCGTCATCAACCGAAACCACTGATGATCCTTTTGAAGTGAATGACATTGAACCACCAGGTACCATATAGTAATATATCCTTTTTCAGCTAGCGATTTGTATATGAATCCCACATTTTATAAGTGTTTTCCTACTTTCTAGCCAAGGAAGTGGTCGTCATTGATGATACCCACGTTCTGGATCCTTTATACGATTCAAGTCCTTCGGGAAGCGAGAGGCCCGCACCTATTGGTTTAGTAATTGATGGACCTGTCTTGAAAGATGGTAACCAAAGACTACAATGAATTAATCAGTTCTAATCATGACATAACGCTGTCATTCTTTTTTCCTAAAGTTCAGAATCAAATTTCAGGTCATGCTCGTACTGATGCTGAAGCAAGCATCGAAGAAGGGGTTTCACCATCAAGAATGGAGGCTTCTTCCAGTGAGGTAGCTGGACCTAGTTTGAGTTCTGTGGACGAAAGCAAATTTCTAGAGAAAGAAGCCTCTGAGATAAGAGAGCAGTCCATGGTTGGCCATGTCGAAGTACATGGAGGTTCTGTCAGTCATGCTGATCCTTCAGTATGTGATAATAGTTCTCAGCCAAGTACTGGAAGTTCAACAAATGGTAAATCTCATTGATTAGGATCTTTTCACCTGAATCTTGCTAACCTACATGAATTGAGGTAGTTATTGTGGACGGGGAGCATTTAAGCAAGGTCACAATAAGTATAGAAAAAGAAAAAGGTGCCTCCAAATCATAGTTTTGTATAAAATATATATATTTATTTTTTTGTGGGTAAAATATCTACATTTCTGGCTTTGCAAAGGTTCTTCTCAATCTTCAGTACATCTGGAATAGTAAAACAAAACAGTTCTATAAATTAAAAGTGAACACTATGCCAAGCAAACTTGTTGTAGCTGCACCTGAGCATATGCATTATGTGATAAGAAACAGCAGCAACACTAACAGACAAATCAACCGCGTCAAAGATGGACGACGATTAGACACATTAGGTTCCAGATGAACTGATGTTTATGGATTATGATGGCAATTCAGCTGATAGCATGCAGTAAGTTGCTGGGACAATGACTCTGCATATTAGGATCCAGCAGCACAGTTCATCTTGATAAACTCTCTGCCAATACACTAAGCCAATACACTAAGCAACTACCTACGGGCCGTGGTTGTAACACATGTACTTACCTTCCTCTGATTACTTGTTGGAACAGGTGATTCTGGCAGTGGTGTCACACCATCCTCCACAAACGCAGTTCTTTAGTTTCTTCAAAAAAATGACGGTGGCACCGAGCATCAGGTTGGACGTCTTCGGCAGTACTCCAAGGCAATTTTTGTGTGGGGCGAGTTCTTTCTGAGTAATCACTGGGAGGGAATATGTTTCTTGCAAGGGATTTCTTAGTGCTTCAAAGGGACTAGGCAACATGTTGGACCTGTATAGTCTGGATTTACTGGAGAAGATGTGCAACATTAGCATTAGCACTTCACTGTGAAATGGCTAGATATGGTTCTTTTGGTCTCTCTCTCGATTGTGAATACCTTGTGGACTGTCAATTTTGTGCCGCAAGTTGTCAGTCCGCTGCTTCAAGTACCATAGTTTATGAATTGCTTTTGGAACTCATACTACCTGGTGTGCATCAGTTGCCCTAGCGTCTGAAGTTTACCTTGCGTAGTTGCTTCTAGTTCCAGGGATCTGTAGTGCTATGGTGTTCCTCCGCAGTGTCCTGCGCTTAGCTGTGTTTGCCGTCTTGTTGGGCGTTGTGTTGGTCGCCAGAGTCCTCTAGTGTTTTACATGTCATTTTGATGCGTTGCAACACTAACAAATCCTCTTGATAAAATGCGTGAAATTTGAAAAAACCCACCCCCTAAACATACTAACATGAATGTGGGGCAGATCTGATTGTTCATAGCATATTGAGATGCAACTGAAATGTCTAGATATAAATTTCCCCATTTCAAATGGTGATAACTTCTCCATGAGAGCTTGGATGAAGATAAAATTTATATAAAAAATAGAGAGCTTGATATCTATTTTCTTCGGCACCAAGATGGTTATAAACAAGGACAAAGGGGTGATGGACTACGAAATTGTGATAATCAAATCTGCACTTTTCGTAGAAACTTTATCTCCATTCAGCTCATATAGAAATTGAAATCTATATTGTTAGAAACGATAAGCAATATAAACGACGAAGAACAGTAGATCAAACACAGGAGACATGAGATTTTAACGTGGAAAACCGGAAGAAGGGAAACAACCACGGGCACCGGCCATCAAATTTCACTATATCAGGTGAGGTTACAAACGTTGGGGATTTACAACTTTTCTTATCCCAAGACGACGGCTTACATGAGGTATATATAGAGATGAAAAACCCTAATAGGCGACGATCCATACCGTGGGGGCTCCGCCCCCTCGCACCCCCCGAGGCGCGGTAGGGAAACATGATGGGCTAACTTCAGCCTCCGCTTCGCTTCGGCCCAAGCCTCCCGGCGACGAGCCTCACTTCGCTCCGGCAGAAGTTAGCCTTTATCTTGTACATAACTGAATTTGGATCACAGCTCAACGTATATCTCGTCGTTTGAAAAGATGAAGTGTACATCTCGCCCTCTTGGTCAGTGTACATTCCTGCAAAATTTTCATTTGTGCATTTATTTTTGCAAAAACCGAATTAATGATCACGGAGCGTAGGCACAAACTTTCCTCTTGGGCCCTCCAGTACTGGCCCAGTAAAATGGGGTGTTATGGAGACAAAAAAAAAAGTCAATGATCAAAGCATGGGCCTAAAAATGTGGCGCATTCAGCCCAGAACGATTAACCATGCGGCGACGAGGTCTGCTCGTCGGCTTACTCACTCTGAGCAGTGGCCCCCACTGGCCTTAAAACCTCTTGTCACTTGTCTCCTTCCCCCGACTCGCCCATGATTCCCTCTGCCCCCTGCCCTCCGGCCGCCGGCGCCGGCGGCGGTGCCGCCGTCACCGGAGCGGGCGCGCCGATCGTCGGCTCCCGCTCCAGTTCCTTCACTCCTCCTCCCCCCGCCGCCTCCCGTATCCACCTCCCCCGCCTAGCCCCGCCACCTTCTCTCTCTTCCTCCAGCACCCCCACCGGCCCCTTCCCCAGCCCCGCCTCCTCCGCCCTCCAGCCCTCCGACGAGGCCCTGTCCTCCATGTCCCCGCGGCAGCAGACCTCCCTCCTCTCGCGGCAGCGCTGCTGGCGCCGCGCCCGGGACCTCTTCAGCCGCCTGCTCGCGCTCCCCGGGTACGTCCCCAACCCCGTCCACGACGCCGTCCTCCTGCGGCACCTAGCTCGCGCGCGCCGGTGGGACGTGCTCCACCGCGCCTGGCTCGGGATGGTCCTCCCGCCCTCCAACCCGGCATACGCAGCCCTCGCCGACGCGCTCGCCAAGGCCGGGTTGGCGCGGGGAGCCCTCCTGCTGCTCTGCCACATGCGGGCCCGGGGCGTTGCGCCTGATGAGGTGTCCATGAACACCTTCGTCCGCATCCTCAAGGACGAGGGCCGCTACGACGACGCGCTCGCTCTCTTCTACAATTGGCGCGACGGCAGGTTCGAGGTCGATTTCCTTGATCTTGACTGCATCACGGTTGATTCGGACGGTCCTATGCAGTTCTTGCTTGCTGACATCTGTGACGACAAATTTGCTGGTGGTGGTGGTGCACCAGCCATTGAGGGACAGGAGCGTCCTAGGAAGCCGAAGCTTGTGGTGACATATAACACGTTGATTGATCTCTATGGGAAAGCTGGGAGGCTGAAGAACGCCCTGGACATGTTTCTGGACATGCCTGCTCATGGGGTTATGCCAGATACATATACGTTCAATACACTAATCAACATATTTGGGTTATCTGGCAATTCAACGCAGGCAGAGGTGCTGTTTGCTAGCATGGTGGTTAGGGGTGTCAAGCCTGATACTAAGACATACAATGTAATGATGACTGTGTTTGCATCAATTGGGGATTTAGAGAGAGTTCTGAAGTACTACTGTCAAATCGGGAAGGCAGGCTTACATCCTGATGCTGTGAGCTATAGGATTTTGCTGCAGGTGCTATGTGAGAGGAAGATGGCACGCGAAGCAGAAGATGTGATTGAAGGGGTTCTCAATTCCGGCAGTTTTGTTCATGAGCAGTCCCTGCCTATTGTCATGAAGATGTATGTTGATCTAGGATTGATTGATGAGGCGACTGCATTCTTTGAGAGGCATTGCCGAGGTAACGGGGTCTCATCCAAGAATTTTAGTGCGATCATGGATGCTTTTGCAGAGAAGGGTCTGTGGGAAGAAGCTGAGCATATCTTCTGCTCTGAAAGAGGAGTTGGGAATGAGAAGGACATTGTGGAATATAATGTGATGATAAAGGCTTATGGTCAGGCAAAGCAGTATGGCAGAGTCTCTTCTCTGCTTGAGAGCATGGAGGAATCTGGTGTTTCATCAGATGAGTGCACATATAATTCTTTGATTCAAATGTTTTCTGTTGGTGGATTTCCGCACAGAGCTAAGAAGCTGTTAGGTAAAATGAAAGATGCAGGATTTGAACCAAAATGTGAGACATACTGTGCCGTCATTAGAAGTTATTCTCGCCATTGCTTGGTACCAGAGGCCATAGATCTGTTCAATGAAATGAAGACCTCAGGTGTTGAGCCGAATGTCGTTGTTTATGGAGTTTTGATTGACATGTTTGCAGAGACAGGGAATGTTGAGGAAGCACTTCACTATAGTAACCTGTTGGAACAATCTGGAATCTCTCCGAACCATATTGTCCTAACATCTCTTATAAAAGCCTACAGCAAATTTAATTTCTGGAAGGAAGCACAGAATTTGTATTCAAGGATGAATGACATGGATGGCGGCCCTGACATCATTGCCTCCAATGCCATGCTAAACCTTTATGCAAAACTTGAGATGGTCACTGAGGCAAAAGAAATCTTTGACAGCTTAAGAAGAAATAGTCGTGCTGATGCTGTTTCATACACTACCATGGCATATCTCTACAAGAGCATGGGCTTGCTTAGTGAGTCAATTAGGATTACACACAAATTACAAAAGTCAGGCTTACTATTTGATTGTGCTTCATGCAATGCTGTTATGGCATGTTATGGGGCTAAGGGCAACCTTAGAGACTGTGCAGAGTTAGTGCATCAAATGGTATTGGCTAACATCCCACCAGATGCGTCAACATTTGGAATGATATTTTCTCTACTGAAAAATGGTCATGTTTCAACAAAAGGAGTTTTACAGCTAGAATCAGCATATAATGATGGCAAGAAGTCTGCCAAGCAAGCTATTGTTGCATTCTTGTTCTCCATAGCTGGCATGCATGCTGCTGCATTAGAGATTTGCGAGAAAATGTTAATGCCACAGTGGACAATGGATGCATGTGCATATAATGTTTGCTTCAAGGTCTATGCTTCCTGTGGGAAGGTGGAAAAAGCTTTCGGTTTATTCATGCGGATGCGTGATCTGGGTCTCAAGCCAGACACATCTACTTGCATCCATTTGGCCACTTGTTATGGGAGACCTGGAGCATTGGAAGGCCTACAGACAAATGGTTTTATTGAATACAGAAATAATGAGCCTATTATGCCCTCGCATAATACACTGGTTTCTTATGTAGAGACTGGAAAAAATAATGTTGCAGTTCAGTTAGTCAAGAAATGATATGTACCAAACATATAGGATCGCTTTATTATACTTTATACTTCAGAAGAAAGGTTGATTTAGTTGTACCTTCTGAAACTTGAAGCAAATATGCCTGGTGATCAGAAGTGGGCCAGGTTTGCTTCAATATACAGAAAGCCAGATAGATTGGAAAGATTAGTGTGTATCTTTACTTAGTAACTCATATATGCTTTACATCTTATAGCATTCTGATGTATGTGTTATAGCCTGTTTGCTTGTTACATACCTAGCTCACTGCTATATATGAACAAAAAACATATATCACCATCTTCATAACAGATCTCTGAGCCACCATTTCTTATTTAAGTGATATATGAAATACTGTCATTGCTTGGTGTCTGATACCACTCTGCCTTTATTTGATTTGTTTTATAGAAATTAGAATTGCAATCATAATGAAATTCTATTGATCATATATATACTGTAATGATGAATTCATACATATGTGAGGGTCATTTTTCTAATATATATGCTTAGTGGGGTCAGTTACTTTGAATTGTTTAGACTTGATAGGTAATCCTCCAGATATGGAAGGGGGCCATGATTACATCCAGTATGTTCAAGGAATGCCCCAAGTATTTGGGTCTGCTACTGTTGTAATCCAGGGAGCAACTGAGCATGTCACATGAGAGCTTTCTGTATGTGCACCAGCAAGCTTGAAAAACGAGCAGACAACGGGTAGCTGACAAACAATTGTGGCTATCTACATCTGCGTTCAATGTGTGATCTTGTGGCAGGAGGTGGTTTAAGAGTATTTTGGAGCGGTTTGAGAAGTGCGTCATGGGTTAAGTAAATCTTTCCTGAAAGACTGCGCCCGGACATCAGAATGGTTGCGCCCGGACGGACGCCCGCACCTGCTCGGCCATGGTCTCCTAGATTCGCGTGCTAGCTCTGCCGGCCGCGCCAGCTCCGCTTCATGCGCCCGTGTTTAGGCCTTGTTCGGCTGGTCTATAAGCCGTTTATGTTGATTTGTACGGTTAATTTGTTAGGAGAGAAAAATACTGTACCATAGCTTAAGCCGGCTTATACGAGCAACCGAACACAGCCTTAGACCGCTCCCTTCCGCTCCGCTGCCCATGCCGCCCAGACGACTCGCCCCGTCTCTTCCATACCAGCTCCTCGCCCGCCTCTTCCACACCGCTTTGCGCTCACCTCTTCCACGCTACTCGGATGACTCCCCCGCCTCATCCACACTCGCACTGCGCGACCTACACCTCCTCCCCACATCGATACCGCCATGGCTCCCACGTTAGCTCTCTCTTCCGTGCTCAACAACCCTACATTCAGATCTACTTTTGCATCACTTAGATGAAACAGATGAAACATTTAGAACATACATTTGCAACATATGCAACATCCAGATAAAACACTTACAACACGCGTCTGAAACAAATAAAATATTTTGAACAAACTCTTGCAACATAAGTGTATAACCATTGCAACGTGTGCAACATTCGAAAACTACCATTGCAATATCCGTATGAAACATCTGATACACTTCAAACATGCGTTTTGCAACATAGGAAAGGCCGGGGCCGGTCGATTCCAGGCGTTGGGGTGGGAGCCGGTGGTGAGCGGCGGCGCACAAGCGCCACCAGCACCAGCACCAGCGGCGGCGTACGAGCACCACCATCATCAGCGCCACTAGCACCGGCCTTTGCTTAGCCCGGCAGGTGGCGCGCGATGGGTGGGAGCAGGCTGCATGCGACGGGAGGGAGGGAGCGAGGTGGAGTGGGGCGGCCCTAGCGAGCACAGAGTGGGACGGGGCGTGCGGCGCGCGACGCGAATGGGCGACGTGGGTTTAGGCGCGCGGTGCGCAGCGCAGATGGGTCGGTCCATCTGGACGGACGCCCCTGGCGTATCATTATCAAAATCTTTAGCAGCGGCAATATTTTTTTTTGAGTTAAATGCACCAGCGGCCCTGGAACTTGTAAGCTTATGTCACGTACGTCCATAAACTTTTAAAATGTATTTCTAGGTCCCTAAACTTGTTAAGTGGTGCACCACATGTTCATGTCACCCATGTGGACAATTTTTGTGGCATGCATGCATGACATTTATTTTTCATTTAGCCCTTCACATTTATTTTTCTCATAAAAAATAAACCACTCTTTCCTCCTCATTGGCTGCAGCCACAAACTTGACGCCACGGCGGCCACACTGCGACAACTTGCTGCACCGGTGCTCGCTCTGGCACGCCATGGTGCGCCGCTGTGCCCTGCTGCAGCACAGCGCGGCATTCCTCGACGGGCCCTACTGGCGTGCTATCCGTAGCCACGTGGCCGCCGGCGTGCTGCACCCTTCCCGCTTCCTCCTGCTCGGCAACGCCCGCACTCGCGTACTCGGGGACCTCGTGGGGGCGCTCAAGAGCGGCGCCCCGGCTGGCGAGAGCCTTCACTTCGCTGTGTACTCCATCCTCGCCGAGATGTGCTTCGGCAAGGACACACTACTACATAATCGATTTTTTTGAGCCGGCTCGTAATCATTTATAGGGACAGTTTGCCTAGCCGCTCCTACGCAAGGATCTCTACAAATCATGATCGTCCCTACAAATCAATTTATAGGGGCGACTCGTATTACTAGCCGCCTCTACAGGCAGGTATTTGTAGGGGTGGTTCAATCTAGAACCGCCCCTACAGTACGTTTACCAGTGTGATCAGAGTTTCCCTCCTACACCCCAGTGTCTACGACACTCTTGCTTACCAGTGTGATTAGAGTTTCTCTCCTACACCTCGAACTCTACGGTCTTAACAAATAGAAGGGTCGGAACACATGAACTCCTTTTCACACGTAAAAAGGGAGGAAAAACAAATTTGTTCGCACCAAAACAAAAGAACAGATTTGATCAAACAAAACAAAATGACAAGTTTGTTCAAACGATATAGAAGGGTTGAAACTTGTTCGCTTATTACAAGAATGACCGCTCGACCTATTGAACTAACTAACCCCTCTGGGGGTGAACTATGCCTTCGATCCTGTCCGCCAGTTCCTGCGAAAGGGGAACCATCGCTGCTTCCATCTCCTCCAGCTCGTGGACTTCATAGCCAGGCATGAAGCTGTGGCTCATCATCTCTAGGTCAATGCTGTCCCCATAATGAGAATGAGCAATCGCAAAGGAGTGATTGACCCCGGTGCGGAGAGCATTCCTCTTGAGCTAGCACAGCCGAGCTGTGATATCGATGGTACGGGCCGTGAGCGAGCTAGTCCCCTCCGACCGCACCACCTCAAGGTCGTCGTAGACCACTCCGAGGGCAGTGCTCAGGATACCAAGCTCATTACTCTCCGCCTGAAGATTCCTCCTCGCCTCGGCGAGGTCCACGGCTAGCCCAGCAGAAATGCTCTCGGCCTCCAGCTTCTGGGTCATCGCATTTCTGAGCTTGGCCTAGAGGGAGCTGACCTTCTGCTGCATGTCGTCGCGCTCTTGGTAGGTTAGGTCATGCTCTTGGAAGGCCTGGTCACGCTCCTCATGAGCCGCACCATGCTCCGAGCGGAGCCTCTCCGCGGCTTGGAGTAGCTCATCCCACTCCTTGCGTAGCCGAGCGATCGCCGTGGCATCCAGGCTCGCCCTCCTCTCTAGGGCCGTGAGCTTCTCCTCGGCCCCCAGCTTTAGCTCCCTTTCCTTCTCAACCTCGACAAGAAGGTCGAGGATCCACTGGTGGTTCTCGGCATCCTTCTGGAGCAGCTCATCCTGCTCCTTCCTGACCCGGGCGGCCTCCTCATTGTCCCTCCATGACCTCACCGACAGGGCCTCGAACGCCTTCTCGGACTCGTTAGCGTCCTGACAGGCCTCGGCCACCCGTGACCAAAGTCTGTCTGTTTCCTTGGCGAGGGGAGTCAGCTCGGCCACCCTCTGCTAGGTGGCAACAAGCTGAGCAGTCACCTCCCTGCATAGCTGCGCCTCCTCGACGAGGTGGTCCCAGGTCTCCTTCTATTGATGAAGGAACTGAGATTTCCCCCGGCTGCGAGCTATGAGGGACTGCAGGGAAACGATGGTCAGAATACAAAAAGTATATAGAGAAAGAAGAGGGCAGGAAGCAAGATCAGGCAAATACCCGGCCAGAGGGAATGATAATGTCGCACAAGGCACCCCTGGTGTGGTCCAAGGCTTCCAGCATAGATGTGATCCCCACGTCGAGGCTCTCCTGCTCCATGCTCTCGGCGGCGTCATCGAGTGTGAAGAGCATCGACGCCGGATCCTGCAGATTTGTCCACCGGAGCAGGGGCTCACCCCTCATGGGCAAGTCATTGCCTACCGATGTCAGGGCCAAGGATGACTCCCCGCTGGTCCCAAGCGCCGCTGACCCCTCTCGCCGTGACGTCCCTACCGAGGGACCCCCTCCAGCGACGGAAGGGGTTAGCAGTGTGGACACCGACCTCTCTGCCACCACCATGACTCTCGGGGACCCCTCGACCACGTCCCCCTCCATCCAACCCATGCTAGGTGCCATCGCTTGGGCCGCCGATGGCGCGGGTCGCGCCGGTGCCTCAGGCGCCGCTGTGGTTGAACCCGGTTGTGACCCGTCTGTAACGGCCACCTCCACCTCCACCTATGTTGGCAGGGTCATGATCGGCTGTGTCGTGCCCGCCATGGTCGGCACCACGAGCACGGGCGGCAGCCCCATCCGCCCCGTCGTCGGCAACGGTATCGTGGACATCGCCGGCTACTCCGCGACCTCTGAAGGAGCCCTTTGAGCCCCCGTGTCTGCCCATCCCGCTAAGGGCATGGGTGCCACCGTGGGCAGCGTCCGACCAACCGACGATGTGGTCACATTAGTGCCACTCCCGCCTGAAATGGGCGTGACACCAGCCGGCGGTTGCTGCCTCAATTGGAGGGCGACGCTCTTCTTCGGCGCCAGCGCCAAAGGATTGCACTGTCTACCGACGCTGCAAGGGACGAAAAGCATAAGTCACGACGAAATCCAACTAAAATAGGAAAAACACAGAGGAACTGACAACTCATCTCAGCGCCGTCAGGCGACAGATGCGTTTGGGGGGCAAACCCCTTGACCTTTGCTCCGCCTCGTCGGAATGAGGCCGTTTCGAGCCCGCCCCCTTCTCCTAGGTAGAGGGGATCACTCCCCTTGGCTCTTAGGGAACGACGGCGGAGCCACCCGCCTCTGCTGGCACCTCGGGCATGGCGGCAGAGCCGTCCGCCCCTGTTGGCTCCTGGGGTAGGCCAATGGTTCGGCCAGTCTCCATTAGCTCCCCGGATGTACCCTTCCGTCCATGGAATAGGAAGGGTCCCGATGCCTGCAAGGATGAACCGATACCTATCAGCGCATCCTCATTCTCTAGGTTGTCCTACTCAGTGTCGTCGGCTTCCTCATCATCGGCATCATCATCATCATCATCATCATCACTACCAGTGTCCTCCCCTCATTCCCGCGCCTGTAGCTTCCATTGTTTCTTCCTCTTCCTGTCCTACTTCGTCATCCTCAGCCGCTCACCCTCGGCGCGATTCGCCATCCTCATGGCCAAATCCCTCGACAATGATGCCGGGTGATATGTGAGGATGAGATCCCTCAACTGGCCCCACCCCTTTCAAAGTTAATATCAAGGGGTTGGGAAATCAATTGAAGAGAAGGCAAGAGAAGGGAAAACTTACGAAGACGACATGGCCTAGTTCCGGCCGCATCGGAGGATGTCCTAGCACCAGGAAGACAAAATTGAGGGGGGCACCCGCATCGTCCCATGAGGGCTCCATTGCCTCCTTGATGCGTTGAGCGATCTCAGAGTTGGGGAGCGCCCCCTCGGCGAGCACCATTCCGTCGAATGATGCCTCAGGCGCCATCATGTATAGTGGGAGTGCACGTGTCATCAACGGCGCCACCCTTCTTGCGTGGTAGGCCCCGATGATGCCCGACCCCTTCAGGCCGTTCTCCTTCAGGATGTGGATGGCAGTGATGTGGTCCTAGATCTTCTTCTTGTCCTTCTCCAGGATGCCCCACTTCCTCCACGACTCCGGGGCCTCTTCGATCAGGCGCCCGATGAACTCCGGCACAGGGGCAGCGATGTCGTTCTTGAGGTAGAACCACTATGAGTGCCACCCCTTGTTGGACATCGAGGGCCGCATGGGCGGGTACTAGCCAACCTAATTATTCCGGAGCTAGATGCCAACGCACCCCATCGGCATATACAGCTCCTGCCTACCGCTGTTCTCTCTCTTCTTCTGGAGGGTGACATCGAAGAAGTACCTCCATAGATTGAAGTGGGGGCTAATCCCTAGGAACCCCTTGCACAGGGCGATGAACGCCGCCATGTGCTGGATCCCGTTGGGGTTGAGATGCTGCAGGTCAAACTTGTAATAGTGCAGTAGCCCCCGAAGAAATTTGTGGGCCAGGGTCACGAACCCACGCTCATGGAAGTGTGCGAACAACACCACATAGCCATCGAGTGGCGACGACAGATTCTCCTCATCGGGCAGCAGCCACTCCTCGGCCAAGGTCTGCGTGCGGAGAAGACTGCGACGGACGAGGCCTTCCATGCGCTGGAAGGTGATGTCAGAGCGGCACCATGGATCCATTGGAGGTGGGGCAGACAGATGCAGGCTTGATGGTGATGGGGATGCGGAGGCAAGAAACCTAAGCGATTGGTGGTGGCGGTCGTGGCTGCGGAGGTAAGGATGCAAGGTATGGAACCCGGGGGCGAACCCTTTGGTTTTATAGGGGCAACAAGTGCGAGGAAACCAACCACCTGCCTAGATCTCCGTGCATGCCACAATCTGCCACCATGTCTCGCCGTGGGACGCGTGCACGCAATCTCTATTCGTTCCCTTGGAAAACTTGCCGGATGTTTCGCCTCTCCGGATGGGCCACGACCCGTCATAGGTAAGGGATACAGAGCTAAAAACTCTACTACGGCCTAGGAGTTCGAAGGTTGGCCCACCGACAGGTTCGACAACCGCTCCAAGCACCTTTTTGATGTGAGGGGTGGAAAGGGATGGGCTCGCTAGCGGCCGGTACCCAGGCGCACAAGCGTCACAGGCATCCCAGCCTATGTTCGAGTCTTGACCGGATACGATCTAAGGTTTTTTCCTCGAAAGAAAGGCAGAAGGCCATTAAGACCAGTCGAATGGATGTGAGAACTATATGGATTGACTACTGAGGGTCTGTAGTCGGTCACCAGTTGACCCGAGCTGGATCCCCATGAACAGGATGTCAGGGCTCGACTCGGACTAGCCAGCTAACAACTCATCGAGCACCGTGGCTCCTCCATAGAAGAAAATCATGACACGACTCAGCCCCTCCGGTTGCAGAAACTGTGGATGGGGTGACAATCACAAAGACAAGCTAACCCTTGACTGGACCCCCGCTACGCGCGGGGGCTCGAGGAAAGTTGGGCTCACAAAGAGACTAAACGCACGGTCATAGGATGACAGACCCCCAAAGGGGTCAAAATCAGGGAAGGACCTTTTCTGACCCACCAAACCTCATGGCTACCCTAAGGGGTCCAATCTCAATGAAAGGGAATCATCATCCCTAGGTCATGCCGTGGGCAACAAAACAAGGCCAAGGCCATCAGAGTCCTCCCGCTCAGAAAAACCTCTGAAGGAGTTTTCTACTCCTCCACAGGCTCGGGAGCTACTGTCGGGGACCAATACTAGGCTACCCAAAGAGGAGGAGCTAATGACCATCAACATTAACTTATCCGAGTAGTCAATAGTGCCACTACAGCTCCATCCGACCCCCCGACATGCAAGCTCCGCTTCTTCCGGCCTCTGGGTCTGCGTTCCGCCTCGCCCGACCCTTGGGTCTATGCTCCACCTCACCTGACCCTTGGGTCTACGCTCCACCCCGCCCGACCCTTGGGTCTATGCTCCACCTTGCCTGACCCTTGGGCCTACCCTCTGCCTCGCTCAGCCTCTGGGGGAGGACTTCGCCTCGCCCGACCCTAAGGCCATGGGCTCTGCCTTGCCCGACCCCAAGGCCACGGGCTCTGCCTCGCCCGACCCTTGGGTCTATGCTCCACCTCACTTGACCCTTGGGCCTACGCTCTACCTCACCTGACCTCTAGGGGAGGACTCCGTCTCGCTTGACCCCAAGGGCACGGGCTTTGCCTTGCTCAACTCTTAGGTCTGCGCTCTGCCTCACCCGACCCTTGGGTCTATGCTCCGCCTCGCCCAACCCTTGGTTCTATGCTCTACCTCGCTTGGCCTCTAGGGGAGGACTTCGCCTCACCCGACCCTTGGGTCTATGCTCCGCCTCGCCCAACCCTTGGGTCTACGCTTCGCCTCACCCGATGGAGACCCATACCACCACCAACCACTCTAGGTCCAAGCGTATGGGTCTGTGTCAAAGCTCTGACACAAGGGAAGAGACTGGCACGCCCTAATGTAACCTATGGCCTTGACGGGCCATACCGGAGGATTCACATCAAGAACAACGTCGGGTGTACCGATGCTGTTCTGCCTAACCTCCATACGAACACTGACAAGAGCGTCAGTTCACCATGACGTTTGCCAGGACAGAGTGGAGCACCATGATTGACATATAATGCATGTGCATGGAGCTAGTGACGGATAGGACCGCAACACGAAGCCATCCCTCTTGACATATATAGGGTCGGCGGGACCCGCATGAAGGAGAAGAAGGACCCGGTGATCCTGAAGGCCTTCGGCTCTCTCTCTCGCTCTTCTTTTTCCTCTGCTGTAGCCCATGCTTTCCCTTGGCCTATAAAAGGTAAAGCAGGGCATCCCATAAGGGGCATCAGAACACATCACATCGATTCAGGCTAGATTCGATCGAACCATCACGAACCCATCAAACTCCGAACACACGGCTGAGTAGCAACCGAGCTCTCTTAGCACCCGTTCACTCCTTTCACCAGAGACTTGGGAGCTGTCCCTCTCTCACCTATTTGTAACACCTACTATGAACTTTCAGTGCTAGTAACACGAGCAACAACAACGAACTGGACATAGAGACATTCTGCCCGAACCAGTATAAACCTCATATCCTCTAAGCACACCATCCAAGCCAGATGCGCAAGCCGATAATTCTCAAGCCATAGTCTGAGGTTTGTTTCCCCAGAGTATTTTGGGATGTTGGTCGGTGGTCGGTACCATGGTGGGAAGGCGGCGTTGAGGATATGTCAGCCAAAGGCCTGAGGTCCTGGTAAGTCAGAGCTCAGGCTTCGGTCCTCGCCACTGTCGTAGCATCCACCATGATGAGGGTGGTAGCCGTGGCTAGCCCCCTCCCTTGCATCACCGTGGGAATGCCTGCGATCATCGAGGGTGTCACACGCATCACGATTGTGACCGAGATACTCATGCACCAGGACCGCGGTGCGTGGCTTGCCGCCTCGCTGCGCCTAGTGGACTGACACGTCCATGTTGGGTTGCTCTGAGGGCATGCACTGGCTAGCGTCGAGCTCACATCGTTGGGACAGTGAGCTCTCGGCCTGTTGTGCCGCCGCACGCTCGAGTAGCATGCAAATCTCATGATGGACCTGACGACCCCGGGGTGGTTGTGGGCCTCGGATGCCCCCGGAGCAAGGCCACCATGGCAGCGATGTTCTGGCTCGCTTCATCATCCTTGATGATCCTTTAGTTCACGTCGTGGGCCACAACATGTGCACGCTCACCATCTTCATGGCGCTCGAGCTCCGCGCATTCCTGCTCGAGCTAGAGTCGTGCTTCCTCAAGCTCTTGGTGCCGAGCCTTCAGCTGCTCCACCCGTAGGTGAGGTGGGGCCCCTGCATCCCTCTCGACCTCATCATCAAGGTCATTTGTTGGGGTAGCCTCTTCTTCGTGGATGTTTTCAACATGTTCCTTGGGGGTACCTACCATGAAACATTTACGAGAGGGGTGATTGCTCCCCCTACTGGAGTTAGAGCTGGAGGGTGACTCTGACTCTTGTACGAGGAGGTCGTGGAAAGACTCCATGATATATTCGGTCATCCCCATGAACTCATCATTCATAGGGGATGGGGGAGTGCGTTGCGCCACAAGGTGGCTAACGGTCTTTGCGGCATTGTGCAGACCGGACAAGAGCGTTGTCGGGGTGCTTTGGACGAGGTATTCTGAGGAGAGGGGCTCTCCTCTGGCAAGCTATGTCATGACGTAGGCAAACGAGAAGGTGAGGTGGCCCATGTCCTCCCGAGATGGTTAGGGTCCAAGGAAGGCGCCGAGATGGCGCTCTAACCTCCCAAAGTCGAAGCCAAGGAGCTGGTCACTCCTGAGGGTGTGGGCCTTCGGTGCGTGTAGCTGTAGCTCCTCAAGCGCCTAGGTGATTGCATCAAGGCCAGTGGAGTGGAGAGGTTGGACGACAATGGGAGCCCACACCAACTCTCCCTCCGTCGTGACGACAAAGTCTAGGTTCCTGAAGCGCACGTGCACGCCCGGGACCTAGCTGATCTTGTGACTAGTGATCCAAGGCCTGATGTGGATGTTGAGACGTGCAAAAGGCCCCTACCTGGCGCACCAACTATCAGTGTTTTGAGTCACCACCGACAAGTAAATTTCTAGTCACCACCATGGGGTCGGGCGAGGCGGAGCTCGTGGCCTTGGGGTTGGGCAAGACGGAGCCTGTGACCTTAGGGTCGGGTGAGGTGGAGCCCGCAGCCATGGGGGTTAGGCAAGGCAGAGCCCGCGGCCCCAGGGTCGGGCGAGGTAGAGCGCAAACCCAAGGGTCGGGCGAGGCGGAGCCCGTGGCCTTTAGGTCAAGCAAGACGAAACCTGCGACCTTGGGGTCAGGCAAGACGCAGCCCATGGCCTCAGGGTCGGGCGAGGTAGAGCCCTCGTCCTCGAGGTTGGGCGAGGTGAAGCCCGTGGCCTTGGGGTTGGGCGAGGCGGAGCCCGCACACCTAGGGGTCGGTTGGAGCTATAGTCGTGCTCTTGACTGCTCGGATGAATTAATGTTGATGATCATTAGCTCCTCCTCTTCGGGTACCCTAGTATTGGTCCCCGAGAAGATCTGCATCTTCCTCTTCTATCTCATTATCACTGTCCCATAGCACATCATTTTCACTCCCACTCCCTATGTCATCGTGAATAGCTTGATCAACTCTAATGTTCTCCAAATTTGTGTAGAAAACATGCAACTTTTGTGTAGGATTCTTCTCTACATACTATGCTTTGCATGGGCTGATGACCTTTGGCAATTCAGGCACTAGATTTGCAACAAAATCGTCCCAATTAACTTTGTCGTACAAGTCCTCATGATCAAAATACACTACTAGATTTTTCACATCCCCTGCACATGTTGTCATTACATTGGTGTCAGCATCTGAAAGTATGAGACAAAGACCATTTGGTACTATCTTCCCTGGTAGCAGCCAATGTATCTTCAAGTTTAGATTGTTCTGGTAGCCTAACTGCTCTGCAAAGTCCGGAAACCACAATGGAGACCATGTATCTGCCTCTATATTATCAAACCAAGACACCATTTCATCCACATATGATCTGAGATTCCCAGAACCAACAAAAAAACCACCATAATGAATCTCTACTATGAATACATCTCTACGATCACCTACAGAATAGACAAAAAATCAACAAAATAAGGTACATTGCAGTGAAGATGAAAAATGCCAAAACCCTAAAATTTTGCTCCAACTCGATGACTGGACATGGCAAAGTCTTGCCTTTCTACCTCATGTGCATCCTCTTAGCCTACCAAATTCGATGAATCAAGAATGGAAAGCACTGATCAAACTCACCGTACACCGGGGGAGGTGCCCCTTTTGGCTGTAGCGTCGCGACCATCCTTGTACCCACAGCGTTGCCACTCTAGAGCTCAGTCGCCCGCCTCTCCTGCTCTGGTAGCACAGAGGCCCTCACCACTGTCCCTTCAGTCGCCTGCCTCATAGCCCTCAACACCCTCACCACGAGCTGCGACGACGAACCCAAAGGGTCACGAAGGGATGCCAGTGGAATTACGGACCTAAGGGGCCTAATTGCAATAAGATGCCATGCCATCCTTGCTTATGGACTTAAATGACACAGAAATAAAGATTATGGACCTAATTAGTCATTTTGAGAGTTTATGGACGGGGATGACACACACCAACAAGTATAAGGACCAGGTATGCACTTTGCTCAAGCAGAAGCATCTCTACTATAATGAACCAATCAAAATTATACTAAGTCCCCTAGAAAAATATCCCCGCTAAAAACCTACAACCATCATGTACCTAGAAAAATATATACAGAAATTTATCTATATTAAAATCAAAAGCTAATAAAACACTAAAACCAATCTGACAAAACTACCTTTGATGTGTGATGGCAGGCTTCTCACCCCCGTGCCTTCCATCCCATGCACGCGTGCTTCAAACTCGCTCGAACGCACACATCGTCGCGAGCACGGATCGAAGGCTGCGATCACAGAATAAAAAAAAAAGAAGGAAACTACGACATCACCCAGAACCCCACTGCCTCCTCCCGGGCTGCCGCCTCCTCTGCCCCACCCCCACTAAGGCCCATCCTCTGACCTCGCCTCCTGGTGCCGGTCCATGCTACGGCGCACACGCAGCCCCCACCCTCCTCCTCCTCGACGGCACCTGAGGCAGGTCAAGGAGATGCGCGTGACCAGCTAGGTCTTCTCCGTGGGATCTGCTCGAGCCGGCGCAGTCCCAACCCGTAGCCCCACCCCATCGCGCTCCTCACCCCGCGCCGCGCATAGCAGGATCGGGAGGAAGGAGAGGAGAGGCGGTTGAGGGAGGGACTCATACGCCATAGATCAGGGGCGCCTGCGGATCGCCATCCCCTCTCGACGGTGGCCACGGCGCCCTTCCCCATCCCAACGGCCTTGCGTGCATGGGTGTCAGCGATGGGCAGCCGCCCTCGAGACTCTGGATCCGTGCTGGACGGACACGGCGGTGGTGGATTCCCTCAGGACGGCTATGGATCGCGGCGGCGGTGGTGCCGGTGTCGGGCATGGACGTGGATGAGCTATAGCTCTACTCCGGCACTGGAGGTTGTCGGGCGAGGTATGGAGATGGATTTGGTGGTTAGTCACTGTTGCGTGAGTAGTTCTCTGTGAATTCTTCGATGTCAAGGGCATCAACGCAGGAGGAGGTGCAGATGAGGACGCGAGCAGCCGCTCACCGTGGCCCAATCTCGAGCTGGCACTGTGTGCCACCCCTCCTCCATCGGTCGGAGCCGCAATTGCCACGAACCCCATCACCATCATGAGATCCAGTGTCAGAGGTCCGGCCGGCAGAGAGTAGCGATGGGGTGAGAACTCCACAACTCCGGACAACCTGCTTCTTTCGAATCTTCACTTGTTCATCGACCAAACAGTAGCTGGGAATAAGACGGGGTTTGGATGGGATATTTCTCATTTTTGTTTTTAATTATCTAACAGAAATAAGCAACTCTAATCTGTTCGTGTGGAACTTTTTCTTACAGTTTCAGTGAACTCATGTGTACATTATGGAGGCTTATAAAGATGCAAGCCGGCTAAGTGAGGAAGTGTGGATTGTAAATTGATGTGGCTATTGGATTAGAGTATTAGTGTTGCCCACTGCTAATTTGGTGTTGATCATGTACTGGTATTGGATAAATGTTGTCTCAAATGCAATTTCATTGTCATCATACCGTGGAATTGGAAGCTGACTAAATGCTCTATTGTTAAATTCCCAGGTTTCATGTATGGTTAGTGATGATGCCATGATATTGATTTTGGGCACCTGAACCTTGTTGTTGGACACGGGAGAGCTTGACCCCAATGGCAATACACATGAGAGCTTTATTATAACAGTTTTTGCAAACTTGAGTGTATGTACCAATTAATTTTTCTCTAGAGTGGTTAATTATATTTCTTCTAATTATTAACTATTGTTATATAAGTCCAAGCAGCATAAAAAGTGAGGCTGTGCCTATTATAAATGCATTGGAAAAGAGAAACTATAACTTGATTATATACTGAACACCCATCATCAATATGATCATACCGGTGGAAACTTGGAATTGAAGGCAAAATATGGTGCAAAGGTATAGCTTTGGGCTATTTTCTTTGTTCTTTCTTTTCTTGTATCAGTGACTCTGATACGGTATGTGACAGTGACACAATGAAAATGTGTATTGTTTATGAGATAAAGTGAAGCCAATAGGGCTATACCCAAGGATGAACTTGTTATGAGTGTTTATAGCTATATTATTCTTATCAATAAAGTACCTGTTAAATTCAACAAGATTTATAGTTTTCAAGATTGAATTATATAACTGAAGTTTAGAACTGGGCAGATACTAATGGCTATGCCTCAAGCTTGAGCGTGACTTCTGTCTGTAGTAGCAAATCTAAGTTTCGATGATTTTCTAGGTGATTTGAAGGAAACTGTTTGATCTTTCATGCAAATCTTTTTCTTTAGTTTTTATTGTTTCTATACTGGATTGGTTCTGAGAAGGATAAGGACAAAATACCTGGCATTGACATCACTATTAATGAATCTGATTTTTTGTTTTTTTTGCAAATTTTATCTTGTTTTCTACTTTACCATAGCGTTAGCATGGCACACTACTATCAGAGAATAAAGATTGGCCCACCCTTCTCTACTTCAAAGGGTGAAGCATAGGCATCGGATTTGTGCCTTTTATCACTCTATTCAGCACTCGGCCTGTTTGCTATCCTTTTATCAGTATAATCTAGATTCTAATAAGTTTGACAAAACTATTCCCATGCATTTCACAGATCATGAAAAATGTTACAGCCACCAGTACATCAAGGTATTTTCTTGTTCTAGGAAATATAAACTTGCACTATTTTTATGTTTACCAGCTTTCAAATATCTGAAGTTGAGCTACTAAAAGTGAGAGGAACCAACATACGATGCTAGATGCATTTCAAAATTTCTTCTTGGCTTTTGTTAGCTATCATTTTGTGAAGCATGCTTCCAACAATAATCGATCCTAATGACCTTATAGTTTGCTGTGCCAGATAACGATCCTCAGAAATGAAACTGCTTTCTCTAGCATTCTACCGACGGTCGATAGTTCATTGTGAAAAGTTTCTGCAGTGTACATAATTATTGCTTTTCGCATATGATTGTTTTCTGCAGTGTACATAATTATTGATCAGTAATGACAAAATAGACAAGATACGCAGTTAGACTAAGATACATTAAACATTGCGCTTTTGATATCTAGACGATATTTCTAATTTTAGCATTGGCTTCATGCTTTTGAATATACAATTTTCTTCTTTCAGGGTGCTTTAGTGCGAGTGAAATTATGGGATTTGCTAGGTAATGAGCCTGATGTCAAATTCAAGGAAACAGGGTACAGTAACATGTACTTCCCTCAGATTCGCAAAGAATGATCTATCTGTTTCTGCTATTCTTTTCTGGGTTAGTGCTTAGCCATAACGATAGCTGATTGATCAAAAATAACTTTGTTTCCGTACCTCTACGTTGCGTTGTTAGATTGTATCTGATAGGAAGTACATTTGTTATTGTAACAAAATATCAGAAAATTGTTAATAATGTCTCAAAAGGCCTGTGCTCTGAAGTTTCAGAAACTGTAATTTCATCTTTTCAGGAAATAACCATATTCTGGAAGTTTAGAGTGCTAGATGCTAGATGCTGTTAACATGCTGAATGGATGCCAAAAGACAACTTTGAAAGAAACAAAATGACAAATGGATGGTGAATTTTGGTGTTTTGTTGACGAAGTTCCGTTCTGTTGACACATGGTGGGAAATTTAGGATAGTATGAAAATACATGCTCGATGTAATGTCACATCCTTCTGTTCAAATAATCTCTAGGGGAGTGATATTTGCATTGTTTCATATTCAAAGGAAGTGTGTACATACGTCCTTGTTTGATGACGTGGATCAATCTGGCCTTTATTTAGGATAGTATAAAAATACATGCTCGATGTAATGTCACATCCTTCTATTCAAATGATCTCTAGGGGAGTGATATTTGCATTGTTTCGTATTCAAAGGAAGTGTGTACAGATGTCCTTGTTTGATGACGTGGATCAATCTGTGGCCTTCATGTTCCTTTTATCTTTGTGTCATTGTCATACACTTTCATTATTTCAGATTATCTATTTTTGTCGCTAAATGATTGCCTCATGCTTTATCTGAGTTAGACTCCATAGTTTGCACTTGTTATCTTCTTATCTTTAGTTTCTTATTATGCTTGTTTCTGTTGTATCGCCCCTGATGCGTTAGCACAACTGAAAAGTCACCGTAGCGTTAGCACTACTAGTAATAGTATAGTCGACATCCCCGTGGATTTTCCAGTAGCTGTATGTGAGGCTACAGTCTATTCCTATTCTTATAAAATTTGAAATTCTTACAAATAATAAAAAAATATGACCTTTAATTTGGTAGTCTTTAACCATTTTTATATGAAAAACATTCGCTCTGTCATTATGAAAAATACCTAAAGTAACCACCTACATTTGTATCTAAATTACACATAATTATCATTATTAAATATTAACCCTCTAAATTTTTTACCTCTGTTATAAAAGATAATTTTTAAAACCCCCATAAATTTATATCTAAATTAACCGCCTCTGTCATCATGAAAGATAATTTTAAATAATCCTCTAAGCTTGTATGTAAATTACCCACTTATACCATTACGAAGCATAATGCAAAGTAACCACTAAATTTACATCTCAGTTATGCAGTACTGAAATATATAATAATACCTTTATTTTGTATCTAAATTATACACATATGTCATCATAGAAATAACTAAAATACCCTTTAAATGTACACATAAATACTAATATATGCTATTATGCATAATAATTCAATAGCCATAAAGTACACCATATATTTCTAAATTTCATCTTCTATTACTATCAAATTAAAATTAAGCATATCGCTCATGCCAAGTAAACATGCATATATTAAGATTAATATTTATTTTATCATTATCAATGCAAGTATGCAAAAATGTTTTCTTAACAAACCACATATGAATGGCACTGATAATTCACTCTAAGTTATACTAATACTCTATAATAATAGATTATGTCATATCAATATTAATAATTCAATTTTACGTGCTCCGACTTTATAAAAAATTACTACTCAACGTACTACTACTCTTCAATATAGCAAATTCAACATCTTAAGTGATGTGGGTCTAATTGGAAATGGCTATTTATGCCATTGTAGTCATTAAGAGTGTAGCTTAGGATATACAATCTTTTTAATAAAAAATGTAAAGATTTTAATAAAATGTGCTATAAGCACCAGAGTTTCATTTTAACACATGGATAAAAAATCGCAACAACAAATAAGATCAAGAATTGAAATATAATATATAGATTTTTGCTATCTTAATTGACCACATTTATAGGAAAGGAAACAACATCTATGGCACCAAATAAGTATATTATGAAAGTATGTTTCATGATGTATCTACTAATTTGATGTCATAAGTATTGGTCTCTTTTTATAAATTGGTCAAAGTTAAAATAGTTTGAATTAGGACAACTGAAGTTGATTTAAGTTGAGATGGAAGAAGTAATAAAGATACCATAAGCATCAGAGTTTAACTTAATTTAAGAATAAAAAAATATATTGATTACACGATTAAAATTTAAACACCAAAATTGGTAAAAAAATAAAAGCACTATGTTTATGCTAACCTTAACTAGATAAGTTAACAAAATATTCTCACACTATAGGTTTTGTGATTACCCCCCATCCAACAACATATAGTGTATAAGATTCAAAATACTTACAACCGCTACAATACTACTCCATTGGTTATCAACCATGAACAACACAATTGACCTCGCCAAGAAGGTATTTCCTGCATGTGAATCAAGGAACACAAGCAAGAATGTAAAGAACACAATCTGAAATTGCAAATATATATAAAATATATAAGTCTCAAAGGTTCAAGTTATTGAATCGAATGTACTATTCATCATAGTCAAACAGAACAAGAATAAGGGCCTTGATTCATAGCAGCCGGACTTGGCGTCACAAGTAACATGAAGATTATCAGTTTCACGTCGAAAATTAGAACTCGACAAAACCTAAACCCTAACTTGGATGACATCTGTTGAATATATAGTCTAAGGGTGGCTAGATGATGAGGACATGACACCCATGCATATGACCATGTTTGGTGCATGGCATGGAGGGATAGGAGGCCAGCAAGGGTGTCCAAGTCAAGAAGGAGGTCCAAGGCTAATTCGGTTCGAGTCCCCGAGGTGGAGGCCCAAAGCAACTCAAGTTCGAGTCTGTCTCGGGTTCCAGGACCAGTCTGCCTTAAACTGGTCACCTAGGACGCATCCGGACTCTGTTTTCGATGATCCACATATGGATGGAAAGCTAATTTGATAAGGAAGCCAATTCAAGTGGGTTGACGTCAAAAGCTCTTCATAATCAATGGGAATCGTTGAAACAAGTCAGCATCCAAAATCTGCCAGGGTGCTGCGACACTATCTTTTGGTCCGTTAGACCATGTATCGTGTTTGGGCCCATTAGAGGGCGCGTCCAGGGGGGGTGATGCCCAAGACTCTATAAATACCAGCCGTCGCTCTCCTTAGGGTTTGGGTTTTGTTTAGTTCTTGATTTCCTCGTGAAATAGACATCGTTTTGCTGCAACTGTGCCGCCAAGGCTGCTTGCTATGAACCAGGGCCCCAGTTCTTGATTTTGTTCGCCTGTGGCGATTAGTCCTTTCGAATAAAGACTTGAACTCCTTCTTGATTTCATAAGCCTCATATTTATTTGCAATTTCAGATTACGTTCATCCCGTTCTTGCTTGTGTTCTCGATTCGCTTGCAGGAAAGCCTTCTTGGCGAGGCCAATCGCGTTTGCGTGGTTGATAACCAATAGAGCAGTGGTGTAACGGTTGCGGGGGTCCGAATCAATCTTGGTTTGAAGCCTAGATCATGAACGTCGAGTCTCCACCAATCGACGCTATCATATCTTTCGGAAGATAGGGCCTAGTCTACATCAAGTGGTATCAGAGACCTTATTGCCTGTTAGGTATAACTTTGTTTCCCTCTTTAGATTGTTACTGTTTTTGCATTACCTATTGTCCACAAAAAGCAAAAAAAAATATACACCGCTACATATTTCCTGTCCTATAGCCTCATTGTGCCGTGCAATTTCGTCTCTGTTTCACGTTGTTGAGTTTGCCCTAGGTCAAGTTCTAGTTGCTGGTTTTAGATCGTTTTTGAGTCCAATTTGTATTTTTCCTTTATTTTTCATCATAATCCGTGAACACCTTCAAGTCTTGCTGTGATTCCTTTGTATTCATCAAACCCTAGACCACGTCATCTTATTTGTTACACTTGTCTTCACTATTTCCATCAAATCCTTGCTGCCGTGACCAATTTTGCGCGCATTATTCCCATTTTGTCCTCTAATTCGGAGTGCGTTCGTAAAACTGGTCTGGTTTTCGCATACGAACTCGGATTTTGACGTTCCATATATCAAAATCGATCATAATTTTTTTTTTGGATCCGTCCATCCCCGATCTTGTCGGGATTAGAGATTTTTATTTTGGTCAAAAAGTGGTCACAAGATCCTCTTTTCGTGGTCACAAGGTTTTTGTCGATTTCGAGCATGTCTTCTGAAAATTCCACAGGCCACGTCTTTCACTTGTTTAAGCTCATATTTTCTGTGGTTACTTCTTTTGTGCTCCTAAGTGAATAAAAAATATAAAAAAATAAAAATAAAAAGTCAAAATTTCTCAAAAAAACAACGACAGCCCCAAAAAATAGAAAAAAGAGAGGGGCAAAAGAGGAACAATAACTAGAGGAGCACATAGAGAGCGCCATTTAAGTTGTGTTTGCGTGTGCTGATTTCTACCTTGTTCCTAATCATATTCTTGCTGTTTACATCACTTGATACATCTGGTACTTGGAACGTGAGTAGGCCAGCAACTAAGATAAATACTTGGGATACTTATTCAGCTTTGCCATTCAGTTGCGAATTTTGCTATTCCTTGCTACTATATTGTGCCTGTCCAAGCTCCACTTTCTTCTAACCAAGTACAGGTTCGCCTTGCAACTGTTACACTCAAGCTACAACGGTATCATAGTCACCGACCGATTGCGCCGCCTGTTGCTTTGGTAAGAACACTTGTAAGACCGTGGTAAGACGCTTGAGAGTTGAGTGCCTTGTTTTTCCTTGTCCACATCCTATAGTAGTTCATAGGAAAATACATACTTGTGTGTTTTCTTGTTTGATTATAACAATGACAGGTTGTTTATATCCACCGACTTATGATGGTATAGGTGCTGATGAGTACATGGAGTGGGAAATTGCCACAGATAACATATTTGCTACTCGCTTTATATGTCCAAGGAGGAAGGTAAAAAATACATCTAGTGTTTTGTGACATTCTGCTTTATCTTGGTGGGAGTCTTTAGATCCTTCTGATAAATCTCAAACTTGGAATGATATGAAAGATCTTATGAGAGAAAATTTTGTTAATCCATCTCTTGTAATTAATTCAAATGATGAGGTGCATCAACTAGATCATTCTCTTGTTATTCCTCCTGCTATGTCTAACCTTTTGCAGGACAATGTACAAAAGAGCGAGGATGACGTGACAGAAAATAAGATGCTCATAGTCTCATGTGACAATTCAGAACCATCAACTATTACTCCTGCTGAACATGAGAGCAAAGGTAAAACCCACGATGCTAAACTCACGGAAGATGAGAGTTCTCTTGATGTTCTGAATTTTTCCACCAATCATGCTATGATAGAGCAAATTTTAGTGGAGCCTTCGCTTGATTTACCTTTGTCACAAGATGATTTGCTTGATGTTCCTTGTGATAAAGATGAATTGGTTGATGATGGTTCAGTTTTACATGTTTTGGAATCAATCACTTGTGCTGAAAATGTTATTCATATTGCTACTAAAACTAATGAGCTCAAACTGTTGTCTTCTTTACATACTTTGGGTTACATTGAATTTGATGTTTTGTGTAACCTAGATTGCTTAGAGGAGAGCCTATTTAAATATGCTGATTTGCCTTGGTTTTCTAAACATACATATCATGTTATTGGCAAATATAACAATAAAGAACAATATATGATACATCAAGTATACATTCATAGTAATATGAATTCTCCTTTTGTTATACAAGATTATGATCGTTTAGAGGGCAGCCATAATAATACAAACATTTTCTTATGTTCCTCAAAGAAACAAGTTCACTTTCAAGAAGGGGAGCATTGTTGGTTGTTATCTATGTCTGCTAGACCATCTATTCCTGCATTGTCTTTAGTTAGTTCTAATCTTTTACATGATAGTGTTGACATGCATCGTGTGCATTCGGATCAAAGAGTCTACATACTTGCTGAAATTTTATGTGAGATGTCACACTAGAAACTTGGAAACATGGTCACGTTCCTTCTCACAATTATTTCAGTTCCCTTTGTCTTCGCAACCCTGTTCTCCTTTGTGTTGTGCAGGACCAGTTTCAAGCACAATCGACGCTGAGGACGGCTTTTCGTCAAGAAGGGGAGGATGATGATGACATAACACCCATGCATATGACCATGTTTGGTGCATGGCATGGAGGGATAGGAGGCCAACAAGGGTGTCCAAGTCAAGAAGGAGGTCCGAGGCTAATTCGGTTCGAGTCCCCGAGGTAGAGGCCTAAAGCAACTCAAGTTCGAGTCTGTCTCGGGTTCCAGGACCAGTCTGTCTTAAACTAGTCACCCAGGACGCATCCGGACTCCGTTTTCGATGATCCACATATGGATAGAAAGCTAATTTGATAAGGAAGCCAATCCAAGTGGTTTGACATCAAAAGCTCTTCAGAATCAACGGGAATAGTCGAAACAAGTTAGCATCCAGAATCTGCCAGGGTGCTACGACACCGTCTTTTGGTCCGTTGGACCGTGTATCGTGTTTGGGCCCATTAGAGGGCGCGTCTAGGGGGGTGACGCCCAAGACTCTATAAATACCAGCCGTCGCTCTCCTTAGTGTTTGTGTTTTGTTTAGTTCTTGATTTTCTCGTGAAACAGACATCGTTTTGCTGCAACTGTGCCGCAAAGGCTGCTTGCTGTGAACCAGGGCCCCAGTTCTTGATCTTGTTCGTCTGTGGCGATTAGTCCTTTCGAATAAAGACTTGAACTTCTTCTTGATTTCATAAGCCTCATATTTATTTGCAATTTCAGATTGCGTTCATCCCGTTCTTGCTTGTGTTCTCGATTCGCTTGCAGGAAAGCCTTCTCGGCGAGGTCAATCGCGTTTGCGTGGTTGATAACCAATGGAGCAGTGGTGTAACGGTTGTGGGGGTCCGAATCAATCTTGGTTCGAAGCCTAGATCGTGAACGTCGAGTCTCCACCAATCGACGCTATCATACCTTTCAAAAGATCGGGCCTAGTCTACATCACTAAAGACCCCCTATTCGCATCCCTAAGGAGCCCCAACACGTTGAACAACCAACGGCTCAAAAGATGGTGATGTATAGTACCCTAACAAATTCTGAATGTCCACTTATTTCTACGATTCTTGTTGACCCCAAATGAATTTTGACATGGGACCAGTGGCATTGGCAAGCTTATCTCCTTAGTTTTCTGTGCATCAAAATCAGAGTTCTCGTATGTGGCCTGGGTGTCAGTTTTAGAGTAGGTTGCTCCTGTAGTTCATGATTGATTTGAACTTGATATGGATTGTGTCTCCAACTTGGCTGGACACCCATAACATTGAGCTTTGATGGTCATGCACTTCAAGATAGGTCTTGAGCATGGCGTCCATGTCCATGAGTTGTAGATACAACGTAAGAAGTTTCTCCAAGGTTCATAGCATTCTCAAATTGTTCTCTAAACACACTGAAAGTGCCGACATTAGATAGCACCAAATTCTTACTTACATCATTGTGCAAACATAGGAATGAGATCACCTTATATACAATGGTCATATCGTTAGGTTGCATGTCCCCTCACCAACTTAGTGGAAAATTGAGCTCGCGATAGATGCATGAAGGCCATGATGTGTTGGTACGTGACACAATGCTGATCGATTCAATTGAGTTTCAAAAGAATACAACGTCTTCTAGAGCATTTCATGATCTTTCACTCTCTCGTGCTAGTGGTGAGTTAGAGTGGTGTGTCCAAACATGATAGAGAGTTTGATCTGAGATGAATTAGAACGCATGATAGGATCATTGGATAGGACTCCAAGCCTCCCATGCTTATACAAGTTAAAATAGTGTGTTTACAGGCAAGTTACAAAGTTTGATTTCAAGATGAATAGGAACATACGACACGGTCTCTGAATAAATCTATGAGCTGCAAGTCATCCAGATGATCTACAATAAGTTGTGCAACCCGTTGCGACACACGAATATGTCTACTAGAATAAAAATTACACCGTTTTGAATGAAAAAATATTATATCACTAGCAGTAATTTAAAGCTTATTTTAAAAATAATTAATGCATGTCATAAATCAAGTTATTACTTGAGTTTTGGGCAATGAGCTAAGGATGTGCCCCGATTGTAGCGCATAAGCATATTTGCTAGTAGACCTAAAACAAGCAAAGCAGGCCTGATGCATGTCGTTAATCCTTACGGTCCTGTTCTTTGATGTGATCCTACGCACGATCAAATATGCCCTCCGGTCCCCTCCGTTCGTTGTGTCGCAAGCAAAAATCATATATAACACCTATCGCCTAGTAATGTTGTTTTTGGTCGAACGGTGATGCACATAAGGAGCATGTGCCCCTAAGGGCAATTTTTCTGTGTTCATTCTAGCCACTGTTTAAAACCACACAATGTATTGGATAGCGAGTGTACTCAGCAGTCAGCAGTCAGCAGGTTGCATTCATCTTCACCACCATGTTGGCGGCGTCTTAAGGTGAGTAGACCTACACGAACGTCTTCATAGCAGCAGACGCGAAGAAGAGGGACAAGAAGCGAGACGTGAAGAGCAACAGCGCCCATGTATATTAGAGATGATGAACACGGTTGGAGATGGAAAATAAAAATATATTATCATGACATGGTGAGACACAGTTTTGATTTCATAAATCAATCTCCTGGGCCAGCTGGCCTGCTGGTCGCTGTGCCTCCAGAAAGTGCTGCTAACAGGACAATTCTTTCTACCGGCCTGATCTCTACTGGTTTGCTATTGGACTATACTGATCTGCAATTTCCTACCCAGATGAGTTCGGATCTAAATTCTAGTGAGCTTTGGCATCACTGCTAAAAACCTAGCGACATAGGTAAGCAACATTTGCTAATCACATCCTATGTCTCTTATTTGTTGGGTGGCATCAAATGCCCTAGATCCCAACGTCATGCCCTAAGACCCTAATAATCTATGCGTTGTATGAAATCGCTATGAAATTCTAATCGAGGTTGATCAAAACAAGCTGATTCTGGGCCATTCCAAACATCTCTGTTTTCACCGGATCAATCACATTGACCATCGCATGAGGTTCTGAGAAACGATAATTAACAACACGCACAACCTTGACCTATTATTTTTCCCATCCATGTAGCTACACGCACTGTTCACTACTGGACTCACTGGCTTTGCCGAGTGCCAGGGGCACTCGGCAAACAATACTCGGCAAAAAATGCGTCGGCAAAGGCGTCTTTGCCGAGTGTCTTTTGTCGGGCACTCGGCAAAGGGACACTCGGCAAAGTTGGAACCGAAAAAACCCCGAAAAAAATGGGAATTTTACTGAAAAATGGATTTTTTTTAGTTGATGGAGGCCCCCACCGGTCAGCGCCCACCCATCTCCGGCATTTTTCGCGTAAATTTCACGGCTACGCGGCCGACGGGATTCGAACCCGAGACCTCCCGCTGCGCACAAAGCCTTTGCCGAGTGTAAATTGCTTGTTTGAGGCCCTAAACGAATTCAAATAAAAAAGTTGTAAACTACAAAGTTTCATAACTTTTCGAGATCTACACTTTTAGTTTAGGAAGTTTTTCCATCCGAGGTCGTTTACAAAATTTGAATTTTAAAATTTGGAAATTCAAACGCAGTTTTGCATGACAAGATGTTTTCAAATCAAAAAGTTGCCAACTACAATGTTTCATAACTTTTCGAGATCTACAGAGTTTATTTTGGTTGTTTTTCCATCCGAGGTTGTTTGAAAAGTTCGAATTTTAAAATTTTGAAATTCAAACATAGTTTTGCATGATAAGATGATTTCAAATCAAAAAGTTGCCAATTACAAAGTTTCATAACTTTTCGAGATCTACAAAGTTTATTTTGGTTGTTTGGTCATCTGTTCATCCGACATGGTCGTTCTAACATTGTTCACAAATCTTATATATCTCTCTTGTAGTTTCATAAACTACAAGAGAGATATGTTAGATTTGTGAACAAATTTATTTTCACTTTGTCATATGAAGAAAAGACCAAAACAAACATTGTACATCTTGATGAGTTATACAACTTTGTAGTTGAAAACTTTTTCATTTGAATTAATTTACTGCTTTAAAATGTGCTTTGAAATTTTCTTTGCTAAGTGTCAAAAAAAAAACACTCGGCAAAGAAGCTCTTTGCCGAGTGTCAAAAAAAAAAAAACACTCGGCAAAGAAGTTTTTTTTGTCGAGTGTAAATTGCTTGTTTGAGGCCCTAAATGAATTCAAATAAAAAAGTTGTAAACTACAAAGTTTCATAACTTTTCGAGATCTACACTTTTAGTTTAGGAAGTTTTTCTATCCGAGGTCGTTTATAAAATTTGAATTTTAAAATTTTGAAATTCAAACGCAGTTTTGCATGACAAGATGTTTTCAAATAAAAAAGTTGCCAACTACAATGTTTCATAACTTTTTGAGATCTACAAAGTTTATTTTGGTTGTTTGGTCATCTGTTCATCCGACATGGTCGTTCTAACATTGTTCACAAATCTTATATATCTCTCTTGTAGTTTCATAAACTACAAGAGAGATATGTTAGATTTGTGAACAAATTTACTTTCACTTTGTCATATGAAGAAAAGACCAAAACAAACATTGTACATCTTGATGAGTTGTACAACTTTGTAGTTGAAAACTTTTTCATTTGAATTAATTTACTGCTTCAAAATATGCTTTGAAATTTTCTTTGCCGAGTGTAAAAAAAAACACTCGGCAAAGAAGCTCTTTGCCGAGTGTCAAAAAAAAAACACTCGGCAAAGAAGCTTCTTTGCCGAGTGTCAAAAAAACACTCGGCAAAGAGCTTATTTGCCGAGTGTCAAAAAAAAACACTCGGCAAAGGCGTCTTTGCCGAGTGCCCGAAAAACAACACTCGGCAAACCACTTGGCACTCGGCAAAGAGCCGGTCTCCGGTAGTGGTTAGCTCCAATGGTGATTACAGCCAGTAGGGTCGTTAGCATTTTCAAAATATTTTTCAAAGCATTTTCACTTGCTTTCACACCACGTCACTATGTCTAATGCATATGCAATGTTAGTCCTCACCTAATGGCACTAGATAATCGTAATCACTTTAGAGTTCTCCTCTTAATACTACGCCTATCTATATCCTAAACCCGACTGTTTAGTACTCTATTGCACTTTGGCCAGCGAACAAAACCCCTATACATTATACCTTTGTCTTGGGGCTTGTTTCGAACTCCTTCCAATTCCTTGCAATGGTTGCAACTCCTTCGCTTCTCTTTGTTGAACACTTGCATGCACCATGGTCATTATCAACTGCACCATGCTCCTAGCCTTGCTCAACTCCATTTTATGGACCCTAACTCAGTTATCTCCAATTAAAAGCATTAGTCCACTAGTTGTCACTTAATTACCAAAACAAAAAACTAGGGTTTTCACCCTGGTAGATATTGTAGGATTTGTTTCTACCTCCTCATTATAATTAAATTACTAGAAAACATGCACATGAATTATAACGGAACGTACAATTTGTTGTGCCATGCTCGTGACGACTAAAATGAGCTAGCTATTTCTTGTTAGATTTAATTGGGCTTGTCACAACCTTAAATCAAATAAATTCGTAGGCCCATAATAAATGCTAGTGTGATAAAGGATTAATCTCGTATAGAAAATTGACATGTAATGTAACTTAAATATGTGACTATGAGTGCATTTATCGTGAGTTTTTAAAAAGGTGGAAGTCGTGCCACCCACACATGTGACACGAACACGCTCAGCGATGCAAGTAAGGTTTTGCAACTCTAAAATCAAAGCAAGAAGGGTGACAATGAGGTGAGAAAGGTGAGAGTGAGGGATGATGGATCAAGAGACGAGAGTAGCACGGGATAGACAAACGGTGGAGAGAGCGAGAGAAGGAAGAAATAAAATTTTGCTCTTTAATTTTAGTTATATATAAGAAACGGGAAATTAGACAAAGCTAAATTAGCTGATAACATATCTCTCGCTCGGACTAACAAAAAATTACTACATCAATGTCAATGATGATGATGAAATTATTAATGTCACGAAGCCTCTAATTAATAAAACCAGATACATCAGGTTTTAATTTAAATAATGAAATCGTGGTTGTACACAAATTGAACTCTAAACTTATAAGGCTAATCATCATGTTTTGTCTTCTTTAACAATAATATATTCACCACAAATTATTACCACTCAGTATGGTAACCAATCGAATAAATAGCTAGGAATCAGTTCATCGGTATAAGCAGCTTCTATATGGGGGCGTCCAGTAATCTGGGCCGTTGTTATCCCTGTACACTTGAGGCGTGCATGAGACGGGTACCAAGCACAGGCCTCTACTTCGCAGGTCAATCTCTGTCTCCGATTTCTCCTTCCTATCCAACCCTCCCGATGCGTTGTAGTCCTGACAAAATAATATATAGGGCTACTACCTGTTAGGTCATAACAATTTAAAAATGTAACGTGTAGTTACAAATGAAGCTAGCATGATGACTACTTGCTATATGTGTCATTCTATACTTGCCAAATTATAAGACTTTGGCTGTTCACATACGTACATTTTGTTGTGAACTTAGATAGTTATACACTCCTATGTCTGGATACATAATAAAATCAATATATCTAGAAAAACCAAAACATCTTATAAATTTAAAATCGGAGAGTACGTAATTTGTATTGTCCCGTTTTGAGTTGATTCATAACTTATTACTATAATATATATACTGCCTCCAGTCAATTAAACATGACGTTTAGACAACAATATCAAGAATGAAACAGCTGTTTTCTTTGTCTGAAACGTCAAAGTAAACTTGACTGGAGGTATAGTATACCCTCGATGCAAAGGCTCAAATTAAGGCATGCATAGTGGAAAAGAGGTAGGCAGCTTTGTTAAATATGTCGTACCTTGCTACTACTTGTCTTCATGTATGGATCATTCAGCAACTGCATGCAACAAACCAGAAATAGAAGCTGGTCAGTTCAGCTCAAATAATTTAAAAACCCTACGAGGACCGAGCTGAGGCTCGGTTGGCTTGCTGCGCCGGCGTGCGAGCAGCCCACCTGATCCCTGATAGACTCGCGTGTCTCACCGTTGACCGGGATTTTCTCGGGATTTCTGTCTCTCGCGCGTGATGCCACGATGGAATCGTGACGTACCCGTCGTCTACGGAATCAGTGGATTTCGGTGATCTCAAGAAGAACGCGGTCTTCAGATCTGGGTGTAGTTATAGGTTTGTTTGTACACGGGTGGTGTGAGTTGTGTGCGTGTGTTGAGTGGGTGCGCGTATGTACCAACAGATGCTACAACTATACCCAGATGAGAGGCATTCAAAACAAACCCCTACAAAAGCAAAATGAGACTCAATTCATCAGAGAAAGCATTCCACGTTTTGTATGATGAAGTGATAGCAGAGCCAAATTGCCAAAGGGCCGGGGAGGTGGTGTCTAAGGGGGCCATGACCATGCATTCCATTACACAAAAAGCAGCAGCGCACTACTAACACCCATGTTGTGCAAAATACGAACAAAGGGGAGCCCCTGCTGGGGCCCACCAGGAAGGGTATGAGAGTCGACATAGGCTTTGGAGGTAGGACACGTGTCCTCTGGTGGTTGGTCGCATTGCATGATAATACCATTCCAGGTCCCCCCCCCCCACCCTCCCTGTCTATATTGCCAATAATTGCACACTGTCTATATTTATATTATGGAAGTCTTAGAAAGATTTTAAAAAGTTCTGCATCACAAAACATATGCCGATTTTAGAAAGATTTTAAAAAGTTCTGCACCCGGCCTCTTTCCCGATCAGTGATTGAAGTCTTTAAGCAGCTTATTATGCCGCACACATATAAAAATGGATACTACCAAAAGACTAGGCTGCTGGTACTATACATACAAGGTCAATAATCAAGTTAGTTCAGGTATATTTATAAAAGCATGAGAAAACCAGCTATGTGAAAGATGAATAAGATGACTAAACTTTCAGGAGTATATATGCAATATATATATGGCCAAGTTACCTGCACTTGTTCATGCAACCACTTGATGTAATTTATCGCCTCATACAGAACTGATGCGGTATCGGTCTAATAAGACATACGCACATAAGACAGGTAGGTCAATGCATGCAAAAGGCCATTAAACTAATTAATATTCGAAATAACACATACGTATACGCAGTACGTGCGAGCGCGTACCTTTCCAAATGGTGAAACGATCTGTTGCAGTGCAGTGATCTTATCTCCTAACTTCACTTTTGGCACCTGCGATGCCTGTTAAACTAAGCAACATCAACATCCCAACCAATAAATATTTATATAGCGACTATGTACTTATGTTTATGTCGCTAAAATATCGTATAATATGAACTCTTGCATTTGATCTGAGCTTGTTCTATAGTGTGTGTGTTACACCCTAGCTAGACTAGCTCTTCAGTTAGTATCTGAAACCCGAGTTTGTTAGTGAAACACATTCTAGTTTTGTTCACTCTCTACTCGAAGTGGTTTGCATCCGAGGATAGCAAAATGTAAATTAGAAGTACTTAATCTTTTCCAAATTATGGGTCACTTTAGTTTTGTCCTAAGTAAAAAAAAATGTTAACTTTGAACAAAATTATCGAAAATGCATGGATATCTACAACATCAAATTAGGATAATTACATCCATCATAAAACATGTGATGATACTTGATAGTGCATTTATTTGGTATTGTGGATGTTAATATATTCTAAAAAACTGATCAAATTTGGACAAATTTATCCTGGGACAAAGCTAAAATAACCTATAATTGGGAATGAAGGAAACAATAAACACATGTGGTGCCAAGCGAAGTTTAAGCAGTGTTGCTATAGTGGTTGAATTTAAAGGCAAACTATATTCATAGTAACCATCACTACATTTGAGGATATACAAAGCACATGTTCATTACATGGTAAGCATATATAGGATTTCATTTAAAGGGAAAAGCTATCGCCTACTCGATGTTTATCTGGCTTTGACACTTGATTGCTCCCTTCTCCCATCCATCATGCACAAGGAATTCTCCGTAGCTCTGACAACTTCCTAGTGAGTTGACGTTCAAGCTTAGGGCTGAGGGTTTTCGCAAGAAAGTGACCGGTCTAGAGGGAATGCTGCCACAGTGATAAGTTGGGCAAGTGGTGATGGTGGATATAGGGGAAATGGGTGCAATGATGCCAATGGTCAAAGTGGTGGAGGAAAGCTAGTGGGGATGCTTGGGCGGAGCCGCAGATCGAGGTGGGAGTGGGACGATATGGAGTGAGGTGGTGGATCCGCTAATGGGAGCAAGTGGTAAGGTTGTAGCATTGGGGAAGAATGAGGCTTGGAGCTATGCTTCGAAATCTAGTGTGGAGCTCAATAGTGAGACCCATGAGTGATCATCTGGATTAAGAAATTCATGCTTAACTTCCTTTGGGCATGTACAATGAGGATGCTAGGTGATTAGCAAAAAAAGCCATTTTTCTCACTATGCCATTATTAGCACCTGATGCTTAAAAGGTGGATAAGATGTTTAAATTAGCATCAATGCTCAATATGTGTGAAAGGATGCTGAGCCTATCCGATGCTTAATGAAATGACAATCTTCTCTCTCTTTAAGCATCCATTTCTAAGCTCCTTAATTATATTGTATACTACTCCATCTATGCCAAATTATAAGTCATTCCAATTTTCTTGGAGAATCAAAGCATCTCAAGGCACTGTTTGCTTAAACGGTCGTTTATCCCATTTAGACACCGTGTAAATGCTACACAGTAGTATATCATTTCCGTTTAATCAGCCGTTTAACCCGCCGTTTTGCCTGTTTAATTGGCTGTTTAGACCCAATAATGGCTAAACGACAAATGACTGGATGTTTACCGTTTAGTATTTAGGATAACATTGTATCAAGGTTGATCAAATTTATATAACAAAATAATAATATTTATGATACCAAATAAGTATCATTAGATTGTACCTAATTGATGTCATAAATCATTGTAATTCTCTATATAATTTTGGTCAAACTTGAGACGCTCTTTGACTTTCTAAGAAAATTAGAATGACTTATAATTTGAGACGGAGAAAGTATTTAGAAACTTTAGGTTGTCATCCAAAGATATTTATATATATAAGTGCATCAATCTTTGGATCAGAGTCAAATTCTGGAAATTAAAAAAATGCATATAATACAAATTACTCCTAGGTAGGAATGCACAGTGAAGAGCTTTAACTAAAATTGAGAAGGGGTGCCAATTAATTAAACCTGAGACAATAATAGAGGAGGCTAGATTAGCAATGTATCAGCACTTAAGCGGTGGAATTAAGTATTTCTTTAATTAATAAACTTTCTAAGTTAAGGGAGGCCATGGCCCACTTTAGTCTATTGCATATGTACGTGTAAACTAAATGGATAAGAAGACTTTGCATGACTGCATGCGCGTGTAGAGGCTAGCTAGGTGTGTGTACCTTGAGAGACGACGTGGGCGAGGAGGCCTCATTTTTGGACTTCTTGGCGTTCCCTTCCGACCCTTGCTGCTCCTCTGATCTCTTCTTCTTCCCCTCCGAGCTTCCCTTGCTGCCACCTCCGCTGCTTGTCTTTGCCTGAAGAAATGCTCAGATGGATCAGCGCGGGTTCCATCCTCTGCCCGCTTAGCATTACGTTGTACTGTGTGGCAAGAAGAAAAAGAAACCATAGTTTGCATCCGTCGTCGACGGTCGATCTTACCGGCGAAGAGATTTCGTGCCCTTGCTTCTTGTACTCCGCCTGCGCCTTCGTTGACGTGGCCGGCGCCGGCTGCTCTGGTTTTCCCAGCGGCGCTCCGCCGAAAGATATCAGGTCCGACAGGCTCGCCGTGCCGGCATTGTTGCTCCACGGCACGTCCATATACATCCTGTTGCTGCTGAGCCCGAGCATGGAGCTGTACCCCACGGGCCGGAGGAACTCCTGGCCGCCGCCGCCGGCGCCGCTGCCCCCGGACGCCGCTTCCTCCAGCATCGCGCCGTGGCCGTGGCCGTGGCCGCCTATCTCGTGCTTGCAGACGCCGCCGCCGGAGTCCAGGAACAGGCCGGCCTTGGCGCCGTGTCCCAAGGCGGCCACCGCGGCGGCGTTGTTATCGCATGCCGCGGCGACGCCGGCGCGGTGGTGCGCGTCGCCGAGGCACGGGCTCGGCGGCGCTATGGACCAGTTGCTCACGAGGTCGGACAGGTTCGCCGTGAGCCGCTCCGACTGGTGCTGGTGCGCGAGCGCTCCGGCGCCGTAGCCGGAGCTCACGTGCTTCTCCAGGGCGGCTGTCGTGAACTGGTGGTGGTCCGGCCACCCGCCGCCACCGCCACCACCGCTGCCGCCGTGGCTGCTGCCGTATTCCATCTTCTTGAGGTAGTCGCAGGCCGGGGGCTCGGCGAAGAGCTCCGGCGCGAGCGTCCTCGAGTTGAGCAGCTCGAGGAAGTTCTCGCTGTCGTCGTGGGCGTCGTGCACGGCCTGCATGCTTCTTCCAACCTCGCCGCCGGCTCCCCTGACGAGAGAGAGGGAGAACAACAAAAGGTGAAGCTAGCAGCAGAAGTTGCACTGATTGCACCGAAATGCCGGAAAAAGTGCTGTGTATGAACCCTTGCTTATTGTCATTAATTATTAGCACTGATTTAGAAGTGATCTATCATTGAGCAATCGATTAAAGAAGTGGAGGCAAAACTTTCCCCGAAATGACGAAGCGCATGTGTGAGAATGTAACCAAGCAAAGAGAGGGATCAACTTTGGGAAATGGATTAAAGTACTAACAAGGGGGACATGGATGCTGCTTGATATGGTTCCACTTTTTGGTGATCCGTACCAAACAGGCCTTAGTTGCTTCTATTAGATTGATCCCACCAGTTTGGTCCAACAGCCAATTGGGCCTTGATCCGCGCCTTGATCGGGGTGCCTAACCCTAACTATGGTTGGTGAGCCCCGTCGCACAGCACCATAAAAAGGAGGTGGGGGCTAGGGCACAAGGTACGAGGTTCACCTGCGCCACTAGACACCCCATCTACACTCCTAACCCTAAGCCGATCTAGAGAGGGGCGCTGCCAGCGACGGGAAGCCGCCACCGGCGCCTCTGCTCTGCCGCCGCTTGGGAGAACGAGCTGAGCCACGCGCCGTCGGGCACAGAGTGCCGCCACAGTGGCTCGGGCTCAGGGCAACGTCGCAAGGTCGCTCGACGGCGGCGCGCTCAGCCTCGGGCGAGCGCGCTCGCCAGCGAGGGCCCCCGTGGCGGCGCCACCATTTCTCTCCGGCCGCCATGTTTTGGCCCCGTTCATTTGGCGGAATTTGGCTGAAAAACACTGTTCCGGCTAAATTGTTGTGGGAGAAAAACACTGTTCTGGCTGAAAAAAGAAGTCGAACAAGCCAAAACTTAGGGTTAGCCGAACGAGCCCTTTGGGTGAGAAGGGGAGAGAGAACCGACCGCCATGGCGTAGAGAGAGAAAGGGGAGGGGTGGCCGAGCGGTTTTGATCCGGCGATCAGCGCGGACAGCCGTTGGATTTGATCCGACGGTCGGCGTTCGCTGGACCAGCTTTTAGCCCAGGCGGGCGAGGGAATTCCCGGCCTAGGCCCAGGTTGCGGCCTGGGCATGGGGACAGCGTGACGCGCGCGGCTGACCAGGCCGTTTTTCGCCGCTGGGTCGTGACAGCGCGCATCGCGCGAGTGATTTTCGGCCCAAATGCACAGTACCATTTACGAATTGTTATTCAGAAGCAATTTTTTGATGTTTTTTTTGTCCAGTTTAAATCTCTAACAAAATTTGAACCAACGGAATAATTTTTTTCAGAGACTAGATGAGTACAGTAAAATGCTTTTGAAAATTAGATATAGAATTTTTCCATGTTTCTGCTGCAGAGTTAATGTTTATTATCTTCTAATTAAATTCGAATCAACGAGAGAATTTAATTTGAAGAGCAGTTAAATTTTATTTAGTAAATTATCATATTGTTATTTTTCTGACCAACGTTGATAATAATAATATTATAATATTTATTCATAAGTTTTCCATGTATTAATTCTATTTCTGCCCAACGATGATGTAGAATTAGTGTATAAGAATGTTGTATGTTTTAATTTTGACCAACGTTAAATTAAAGCATGCAATTATTATGTCATATTTTCTCACTATCTCTAACGGTGTTTTTCAGGACTCAACCCAATGGCATTTATCTCGCACATACCACCTCTTGAAGGGGGGCAACTATAGGGTATAGCGAGAGAAGTATGAGCTAACACTTGCGCTATCTGAAAATGACCTAACGCTTACCTCCTCGTGTCCTACTGAGCTAGTGGACCCGGTAAGGGAAGAAAATGAGACTGATGCTGATGTCACTGCTCGGCAGCGAGATCATGCATAAGTGCGGATGTAATATGATCTCGAACGTAAGAAATGAGACATTTTAAACCACAAGTGCTTGATGGTGGCTAAGTTCATAATTTCAGATGCTATAAGGGGGTCTATCCCAGATTGTGATACCTCCACAGAGTATCTTAAGAAAGTAGAGAGTCAGTTCACTGGCTCTTTAAAGGCTTATACCAGTACTTTGATCAAGAAATTATTCAATGAAAAATACACTAATGGCGGTATCAGAGAGCACATACTGAAGATGAGCAACACAGCTTCGAAGCTGAAGCCAATGGATTTAGGGCTTAACGATGAGTTCCTGATTCATTTAGTTTTTGCTTCCATGCCCAAAGAATAGGAAACTTTTGTTGTGAACTACAACATGCAGCCCGATAAATGGAATATAGAGAAGCTCATTGCAATGTGTGTTGAAGAAGAGGAGAGGCTGAAAAGCTCATAGGGTGACTCTGCTAACCTTATGAAGGATAACAACAAGAAGAATTTCAATAAGAATGCCAAACCTCAAGGGAAAGCTCCTCAGACTGAGCATCATCAGAAGAACAACAATGCCCAAGTTGAAAAGGATCAGTGCAAATGGTGCAAGAAGCATGGACATTACCAGAGAGACTGTCCAGACTTTCTGAAGAGCCTTCTAAAGAGAGGTGAGGATTACATTACATTCATAGATGAGTCCTTGTATTTGAGTTATGTAAAATCTACTTGGTGGATTGATTTAGGTGCAACTGTTCATGTTGTAAATTCATTATAGGAATTCCGTACGAGGAGGACCCCGCAAAGAGGAGAAAAAAATTAAAGTAGCAAATGGAGTTGAAGCTAAAGTTAAAGCCATTGGAGATCTCTCTCTAGAATTAGATGATGGTTTTAGACTTCAGCTTTCAGATATTCTTTATGTACCCTCTTTGCGTAGAAACTTGATAAGTGTTTCATGATTAGATGATGACGGATATGATTGCCATTTTGGTAATAGCAAATGTCGTATTGTGTATAATAATAAGTGTGTTGGTCTTGCTTTCTGACAAGACAAGCTTTATTTATTATCACTTTCTGAGAATGTGAATGTTGTGAGCACTGAGAATGAGAATGTCTCCTCATCTATGAACGCAAGTAATAAGCGGAAGAGAGTTCATGATACATCATCGAAATTATGGCACTGTCGTTTAGGCCATATTTCGAGGGGGAGAATAGAGCGATTGATTAAGAAATCAATTCTTCCGCCTTTAGAATTTTCAGATTTAGAACAATCATAGATTGCATAAAAGGAAAGTACGTTAAGAAAATAAAGAAAGATGCCAAACGAAGCGTAGGAATTTTAGAAATAGTTCACACAGATATTTGTGGTCCTTTTCCTGTGAAGAGTGTGGATGGTTATGATTCTTTTATAACATTCACATATGACTATTCTTGTTTTGGCTATATTTATCCAATTAAAGAAATATCAGAAGCATTGGATAAATTTAAGATATTTAAGGCTGAAGTAGAAAATCAGCACAACTTAAAGATTAAGGTGGTAAGATTCGATCGTGGGGGAGAGTACTACGATCGACACACCTCATATGGCCAAGTTCCTGGACCCTTTGCAAGGTTCCTATAGAAAAATGGCATAGTAGCCCAGTATTCTACACCGGGCGAGCCTCAGCAGAATGGAGTAGCTGAAAGATGCAACCGTACCTTAATGGATATGGTGAGGAGAATGATAAGTTACTCTACCCTACCAATAAGTTTATGGATGGAGGCATTAAAAACCGTCATTCATATTCTTAATCGAGTGCCAAGCAAGTTGGTGCCCAAAACACCGTATGAGTTATGGACTGGAAATGAACTCTCACTTAACTATTTACGTGTGTGGGGTTGTCCAGCTGAGGCTAAAGTCTTTAACCCAAACATAGGGAAGCTAGACTCCAAAATAGTCAATTATTATTTTATTGGCTATCCAGAAAAGTCAAAATGTTATCGCTTCTATTGTCCTGACAGACAGACAAAGATTGTAGAAACAGGACATGCTGTGTTCCTCGAGGATGATATGATAAGGGGGAGCATGGTAGCGCGAGAAATTAATTTTGAAGAGAAGTGGGTATACATGCCCACTCCGATGGTTCAGGACCCATTCTTCACGCTACCTGTTGTTGATGTACCAACAGTGCAACACATTGTAGTAACAACACCTATTATTAGTTCTCATATGGCAACAATGAATGAACATGAGGAACCTGTCGTTCAGGATCCCATAGAACCCGTTGTCACACATGAGGAGGAGCAACAACAGCCTCATATAGAATAAGCATCATCTAACAAGGCCCCTAAAAGGTCTCAAAGAGTCAGGAGATCAGCCATTCCTGATGACTACGAAGTCTATGATTGTGAGGAATTTCAAATGGAGGGTGATCCCACCTCATTTAATTTGAAGAAGCCATGAGAAACGTTCATTCATTAAAGTGGCTTGAAGCCATGGAAGATGAAATGAAATCAATAAAAACCAACAATGTTTGGGACTTAGAAACAATTCTTAAAGGAGCCAAGACAGTAGGCTGTAAATGGGTCTATAAAACCAAACATGACTCCAAAGAAAATATAGAAAGATTCAAAGCGCGACTTGTGGCGAAAGGCTTCACGCAAAGAGAAGGTATAGATTATAATGAGACATTTTCTCTAGTCTCATGTGAGAATTCTTTTAGAATCATAATGGCGCTTGTAGCACATTACGATTTAGAATTACATCAGATGGATGTAAAGACGGCGTTCCTAAACGAGGATCTAGAGGAAAATATTTACATGGCACAACCGAAAGGTTTTGTTGTGGAAGGAAAAGAATGTATGGGATGCCGCCTGAACAAATCCATTTACGGATTAAAACAAGCTTCAAGACAGTGGTATTTGAAGTTTGATAGTACAATAAGAAAGTTTGGGTTTCAAGAAAATATAGAGGACAATTGCGTTTATGCAAAGTTCAAGAATGGAAAATACATTTTCCTAGTCTTGTATGTGGATGACATCTTGCTCGCTAGCAGTGATGTTAATCTACTACTAGAAACAAAGAACTCTTGTCCTCGAAGTTTGATATGAAGGATCTCGATGAAGCTTCGTTCGTCCTAGGAATAGAGATTCACCGAGATAGAGAAAAGGGGGGTTTAGGATTATCACAAACGGCATACTTAGAAAAAGTTCTAAAGAAATACAGTATGCAAAATTGTAAGTCTTCACCTGCTCCCATAGTCAAGGGCGATAGATATGGGGAATTTCAATGTCCCAGGAACCAATATGAGATCGATCAAATAAAAGCGATTCCATATAGTTCAACTGACGGAAGTTTACAGTATGCTCAAGTGTGTACTCGCCCTGACTTAGCATTTGTTACCGGGTTACTTGGCAGATATAAGAGTAATCCAAGAATAGAACACTGAAAATTAGTAAAGAAAGTTTTGCGTTACCTACAAGGTACGAAGGGTCCCATGCTAACGTACAGAAGATCTAATTCCCTGCACATAGAGGGGTATACATATTCTGATTATGTGGGAGATAACAGAAAGTCCACGTCAGGATACATATTCACTCTCGTAGGAGGAGCTGTATCATGGAAAATCTCAAAGCAAACCATCACTACATCGTCCACAATGTATGCCGAGTTTGTAGCATGTTATGAGGCCACAGGGCAGGTGAATTGGCTGAAGAAATTCATGCCCGGGTTGAAAGTGGTAGACGGCATACATAAACCACTCAAGTTATACTATGATAATAATCAGCAGTATGTTACGCTCACAACAATAAGTCAAGTGTGCTGCCAAACACATTGACATAAAGTATTTTGTTGTGAAAGACAAAGTCCGGGATTATATAATTAGTCTTGAGCATACAAGAATAGAAAATATGCTCGCGGATCCGCTTACAAAAGGCTTACCACCCAGCGTGTTCAGAAAACACTTAGACGGCATGGGTTTAAGGGAAAGCCTATGATTCCTAGACAATGAGGGCCTAGTTGAGAATCTGTTTCAAAATAGAGAGGTGCATTGTAGCTGTTTAATCTAATGGTAACAGACCAAGACGATGAGGCACGCTCTATACTCTGATCTGTGATGGAATGGGAACAAGATAAAGTAAGTAAGTTAAATTTAAGTCATAAGGTGAGATTAAGGGGGAGAATGTTAGATTGATCCCACCAGTTTGGCCCAACAGCCAATTGGGCCTTGATCCGCGCCCTGATCGGGGGTGCCCAACCCTAACTATGGTTGGTGGGCCCCGTCGCACAGCACCATAAAAGGGAGGTAGGGGCCGGGGCACAAGGCACGAGATTCACCTGCGCCGCCAGACACCCCACCTACACTCCTAACCCTAAGACGATCTAGAGAGGGGCGCTGCCAGCGACGGGAAGCCGCCACCAGCGCCTCTGCACCGCCTCCTCTACGACTGCGCCTTCACTGCGCCATCTACATCGCCGACGCCGGACTCCACTGCTACTCCTTCAGCGCCACCCGTCTCCATCGACGCTATGACTTCCTCTTCCTCCAAGGCCGATGGTTTGCTACCCGCACCTCTCTCTCTCTCTAGGTCCTCGTACTAGTTCATGTTTTAGGGTTTACCATATGCTAAATGACAGTTTACACCCGCTAGATCTGCAACTAATCGATCCTAATGGTCTATCAGCTTCTTCACACAAAATGATTAGTGGCTATCTAGCTAGCTAATTTGGCATTGTTATATATGTAGCTAGCTAGGTTATGTTTCTACCCAACCCAAGCTAGGCAGCAACAACTTTAACATATATATATGATATATGTGTGTGAAATTGTATCGCAAGTTTGCAACCAATCTCACTTCACAACTATATATATTATATATGCAAATTCCAATTCCAATTCCGAATCCAGTGGACTTGCATATATGCAAGTCTTGCTAACACTTTAATCTGCATCGAACCTAGCTAGGCCACAAGGAAAGAACCTTATAGCCATAGAATCAAATCACAGTAATTTTGTAATTTGTATGTACACATGTAACCCCGGCCCCCCCGCGCGCTTTCCCCGCTATATTTTCGAAATCGAAAAGAAAGCCCCTTTAGTTCTCGCTTTGCTTGCTTTGGTTCCTGATCCTTTGTGTGCTTTAGTTTCTTTCCCCTGGCCTGCCACTAGCTAGACGACTACGCTACCGCAAACATATACTAACTTTGCAGCACATATTCTTGTTCTCTGAATAACTAAGCAGCAAAGATTAATCGATCGGCGTCACTAGCAGCAGCAGCTAGCTAGCTATGTGTGTAGATATATTCGTGGAAAGGAAATTTAGATGCTAGAATCTAGCTAGGCAAAGCGAGGCTGCTTTGGAGGCACTCGGACAAAGGGTAGTGGACGCATGCCCTCTTTTCATTTCTCTCATCACCCCCTCCTGCCGGCCGCCTCCGAATCGAATATGCATGCAAATCTTTCTATTATTATTTGATTTGGTTTTGACATGTGTTCATGGAGACATATACATGGTGGTATGTGTGTACGGATATACGTTCGTGCGCGTGTCGTGTAGTGTCGTACTCACATGAGGACTTGGTTCCAGAGGTGGCTCTCGGCGGCGACGGCGGCGGCCACCTCGGCTCCGCCGGAGTCCATGCTGAGGCCGGAGTGGTTGGTGGTGGAGGTGTTTGTGAAGGACGTCATGGTGGCGTTGGGGGCCGAGAGGTCGTCGTCGGCGCCGCCGCCGGAGGACGTCGTCGTCCGGCCGCCGTGCTGCTGGTGCGGCGCCATCGTCGCCGCGGGGGGCGGGGGCGTCCACGCGCCGTAGGCAGCCGGGTGCATGCTGTCGCGCCACCAGGAGGCCACGGCGGCAGCCGAGGACGTGGACGAGGAGGAGGCCGACGGCGGTGGAGGCGGCGGGGAGCTGCGGGGAGGAGGCCACTGCATGCACACGGCCGGGGCAGCGGCAGTTGGTGCAGGCTAGCTAGCTAGTAGCTAGGTAGCTGATGAGCTCAGCTCCAATCCTAGCTAGCTCTTGTTGAGCCGTGCGGTGTAGTGGCGGGGGAGATGAGAACGAACGAGTATGGTATATATGAGTGAATTTGGATTGTGTGTGGAGGTCAGGTGATAGGAGGAGAGGAGCACATTGCAGTGCAGCTTGTGGGCTGTGAGACTTGTACTAGTAGCTTTTTAAAGGAGGAGGAATGGATGGCTACGCTGTGGTGACATCACCTGGCTTACCTATCAGTGCAGAATAGTTCCTGTCCGTCTGGCTTTGGACATCTCTATCCTTTTCGGCCAGGGGTTTTGGTGTTCGGCGGTAAGCGTGCACTACTAGATTCAGGTTTTTTATCGAGTGACTGAGGTACTCGGTAAAAATCAAATTGTATTCAGCAAAGTTTTTATCGAGTGCGGCATTCGATAAAGAACACATGACAAAAAATTGATCGGCAAAGCCCTCTTTGCCGAGTGTCTTTCATCGGACACTCGGTAAAGGCTCTGCCGAGAGCCCGGTGGCACTCGGCAAAGAAAAGCGACCGTCACGACGCCGGCCCCATTGACGGTCGCTTTGCGAGTGCTAACCCTGCAGGCACTCGACAAAGATTTTTTATTTATTTTTTTAAAAAAATCTTTGCCGAGTGCCCTCTATCCAGCCCTTGGCAAATACGTTTTATTTTTTTTCCTAAAAATTCTTTGCCGAGTGCCCCCTGGCCGGCGCTCGGCAAAGTTTGAAATTTTTTTTAAAAAAAATTCTTTGCCGAGTGCTCTCTGGCCGGCACTCGGCAAAGTTTGAATTTTTTTTTAAAAAAAATTCTTTGCCGAGTACCATGGTCATGGCACTCGGCAAAGCTGAAAAAATGGTTTTCCGAGTGCCCATTTTTCCGGCTTTGCCGAGTGCTGTGACCATAGCACTCAGCAACGGGGTCCTTTGTCGAGTGCAACACTCGGCAAAGTGACCCAAAACGGCAATTTTTAATTTTTTTTTACATTCCATCATAACAAATAAATTCATACAAACATATATCACATATATATCTCATTCATCACATATATATCTCATCCATCACATATATATCTCATCCATCCATACATTCATCCACACATATCACATCCATCACAATATATATCACATATATAATAATAAGTGCTCAAGTCCATCCAAATAAATCCACAAGTCCATCAAAATCTACAAGTGCATCACAAGTCCATCACTAAGTGAACAATAAATGAAAAAAATACAATGTGCACTCGTCTCAGCCACTGCGACTGTGGTGAAGGCCCAGCTCCATCATTCGGAGGTGCATGAGGTGGATTATTCGGACCACCGTCAGATGGAGATTGCACAAAGAAGAAAAGATTGCACGTGAGACAATATTATTTGGATAGCTAATCTAGGAAGGTAGAGGCCATACAAGCAAATCACAAGCGAAAGTAAAAAACTTTCATACTCATATGAGTAGCTACAGCTGCAGGACGCGGAGGCGGAGGTGGAACCAACAACCCAGCTAGTAGAGAGAAGCCCACATGTTGCCCAAGCCCTTGTAGGAACTCCATAATGTTCGTAAGCCTCTGCGTCGGGGCCTGCCGCTCAGCCCGCTCGGCCTCCAGCTGGGCCGCCATCCTCTGCTGCCCGGCCTCCAGCTCCTAACGTTGCCTCATTTCTTGTTCTAGCCGGGCCTGCAATATTTCACTCCAATGTTTCAGTAATGCAAAGCTCATTAAGGTGTGTAAAGATCAATGTATGATGAGTAAAACATGAATAACATCGAGTGCATCGACCCAGTGCTGTGCAGCGGTCAGCCGTGTGCGAATGGCCGGGCTCTCGCTCGTGCTCCGTGCTCGGATCTGGGAGAGAGAGGGAGTAGAGGCCGTGTCAATGACGCCGTCGCCAAGCCAGAACCACCCATGCTTCTTGCCTTGCCCCGCCCTCATGACGGCCTCTCCATCGAAGTCCTGGGTGCTCGGATCATGGTCTGGCCCATGGAGCGACCTCGCCACCTCAGTGTACTCACTGATGCGGGAGTGGACGCTCGGGTTCATGTATGCCTTGGGTGGGTCCTCCAGGTTGAAGGAGACGTCGGACGTCGCCTTGCCCTTGTGGGCCATACACCATGCCTGGAAGTCCAAGCAAGCCTGGCCACTATGTGACGCCGACTGCGAGAAAGACAGCACGATGATTAGAAATCAGGCAGAACTGAGTGTCACAATAGATAAATGAATTCGCGTACCCATGCTTGTTTGTATCCGGCGAGGCTGCGGCTGCCTTGACGGTGTGCTGGACCTTGCATCTGTAAACGACGGTCCTGGGCATCCCTGTGCATCTTGAGGTACTCCTCCGTGAACCACCTCTCCATCATCATCGCCCAGCACTCGGGATACGCTTGGCACCACTAGGGAATCATCTACACATCATCAAGTATTGGACATATAAGAAGATCAAATTAAACCAACTTAATCTCAAAACAAATCAATATTGATGTTCTTCATTTACCTCAAGGTACTGCTCCCTGGTCAGCTGCATCTCTCTTGCGTCTTTCTTGGTTTTCCTCTCTCCAAGCTTTGACCCATAGTAGGTTACGATGGCCTGGATGCGCACCTCGCGATGCATGTCGGTGATGAGTTTTTTACAGGCTTTGGTAGTCACCTGCTCCGCCCTGGCCTCAAATCCTTCCTCGCATCTATAATAAGTCTGCATACAAAAACGATGTATCCATTCATTATTTCAAGAAAAGTCAAATGAATGCGACATATTGAGCAATGTTGTGTGAGGGATACTTACCCAAAACTCTGCCTTCACCCGCGCCGCCTTGTTAGGGTACTCCACAACGGGGGCGACAGCGTAGTGGTCAAACGAGTAGGCCGACTCTGTCTTCGATGCGTACGTGACAATGCCGGGGAAGTGTTGCCTGCACAGAAGACCCATGATGCCATTGACTAGTCGTGCGCTACCACCCGACACAACCACCCAGTTCCTGCACAAGTGATTAAGAAAAATTAATAGTTTTTTTCATCATATCATATGAAGTAGTGGTGATAACATATAAAGTTACTTACTTTTGCCCTTCGGGGCGAATCACTGGGCGTTGGTGAGGAAGCGGAACCTGTGGGAGGCTCGCAGGACCTCGCAAGTAGACACTTGAAGAGGAGTCGGAGGAAGCGGAACCCGTGCCTGCCGCCTCCCACGATGTGGGAGGAGACTCGTCCTCATGTGGCCCCTCCTCCTCGTTCGTCTGCCAAACCAGCTCCTCATCTGACTCATCCACGTGCGCCACCTCCTCCTCTAGCTCCTCCTCACGGGCGTGGGAGGAGACGGCCCCCTCCTGTGGCTAACGGTCCTCCTCCTCCTCCTCCTGTTCGATCCCTCCGCCGCCCCCTCCACCTCCTCCTGTAGCTAGCGTGGTCTTTGGTAAATCGAGTTCACGGACCTATGACGGTCGCCCGCCATCTTTGTTCAATCGCCTACAATAAAAAAGAAAAACAAGACGTAATTAGAAATAGGTGCAAAAATGAACAAAACATAATTACAAAAAACATAGTAATACATGTATTAGAAATATATGCAAAAATGAGCAAAACATAATTACAAAAAACATAGTATTACATGTATTAGAAATAATCTTCATGATTGAGATTAGCTGGATCATAGGTCTCGTCATCACTATCAACATTGTCCAACTCATCAACACTATCCGAAGGAGGAATGTTGTCTTCATTGTCATTGCCGAAACGTAATAGCTCAAGCATTTGTATGTCCTTCAGATTTCGCACCTCGTCTCCAGCGTCCTCGTCATCATCCCTTTCATTGTCTACTTCCATTCCTATCTCTTCAGTTAAGTCTATGTCAAACCTCCCTTGTAGCCCATCTTCTTGATAGAACTCTCCATCATATGTGTTTGGGTTGAAGTAGTAATCTTCATCGTTTGGGATAGGTAGTTTACCGTGCGGCGATACCTTGTGCACAATAGACCAACCCTTAAGATGCTCGGCGTCTTTGCACGCGTATGACGTATAATAAACCCGGACGGTCTATTGAGCCACAATGTAGACATCTTTTCCTAGATAGACGGAATCATATCGAATCTCGACTAGCCCAAGCTTAGGGGTTCGTCTTGTTACTCCAGGATGAAACCAGTGGCATTTGAATATGATAGGAGTAAGAGGTTTGGAACCATAGAATGATAGTTCGTAGATTTCTTCAATTCTTCCATAATAGTCGAGTCCATCAGAGCCGGGCGTAACAACTCCGCTGTTGGTGGTTTTTCGATTGGGCCAACTCTGCTCGTAGCTTGCTGTGTGAAAACGATATCCATTCACGTCATAACCAGTAAATGACTTGGCCCTAACGACACAGCCGTTTGCAACCTATCTCAGCTCATCACTTATAGGCGCATCAGTTTGGGCTTTCTGTTTGAACCAACAAATGAAATCGAGGCTCTCTGGTCCCGCACCCTGTGAAAGAAGGGTATCATTTTCTTGCGGGGTAGGTTGCCTTGATCCATGCCAGGATTGACGAAGAAATTCTCTGTACCAACGAGAAACAAGGGGGTTGGACGAAGAAACAAGGACATACAGCGAAATGAAACAAGTTCGTTCAGAACTTACCCAATGAACGGCTGCACCTCGACAAGGTTGGTCAACACATATAGCTTGATACTGCGCCACTCTTCATTTTCAATTGCTTAGTGGTCGATGCACTTGCACTTTCGAGTTGCCCTTGGAAAAGGCTGAGGTTCGATTCATTTTCACCAGCATTGTAACGAGGGGGTAGATTATAAACGCTAGGAAGGTTCTCAGTGTAGTATTTCTCTGTGAAGTTCGACACCTCCTCTAGAATGTATGCCTCTGCAATGGAAGCCTCAATTTTGGTTTTATTTCTACATTTTTTGCGAAGAGTCTTCAGACATCTCTCGATTGGATAGCACCAACGGTCCTGCATGGGCCCCCATCCGTGCCTCATACGGGAGGTGCACAATCAAATGCTGCATCGGCAAGAAGAAGCCGGGTGGAAAGATCTTCTCCAACTTACATAGCAACACGGGTGCCGCTTTTTCCAAATCATCAATGACGGTCTGAGAGAGCTCCTTGGCACAAAGCTGGCAGAATAAGTAGCTCAACTCTGCCAGCACTTGCCAGACATGCTCCGGGACATAGCCTCGAACCATCACCGGAAGAAGCCGCTCAATCCATATGTGGTAGTCATGACTCTTCATCCCGTCGACTCGCAGAGTGCCTAAGTTTAGTCCCCTCTTTAGATTCGCTGCATACCCATCAGGGAACATTAGCATCTGGATCCATTCAAGTACTTCCCTCCTTTGGTCCTTTTTCAAGACGAAATCGGCCTTAGGCCTTCTCCAGGTCTTGCCACGACTAAGAGGCTGCATCTCTTGATTTGGTCTATCGCACAACGTTGCCAAGTCTACTCTAGCCTTAGGGTTGTCCTTAGACTTTTTAGTATCCATGAGTGTTGCCCAAAGTGCCTCGGCGACATTCTTTTCAGTGTGCATTACATCAATGTTATGTGGCAGAAGAAGGTCATCGAAATAGGGGAGCCTCATCATGCCCGAGATATGAGTCCACATATGTTGCTCACCATATCCCACAAAACCACCTTCTTCATTGGGCACGAGAGCATCTATCTGAGCATGAACCTCGACACCAGTCATCATCCGCGGTGCAGGGTTTGTCACTTTGACACCTTTCGTAAAGTTCTTGATGTCTTGTCTGAATAGATGGTCAAGAGGTAGGAATTGACGATGTATGTCGAACGACGAATACTTGCCACCCTTCTGCAACCAAATGAACCTCACACCTTCCTTGCATATTGGGCATGGGAAATTCCCGTGAACACACCAGGCGCAGAATATCCCATACGCCAGGAAGTCATGCAGGGAGTAGTGGTACCAAACGTGCATTTTGAAGGTTGTCTTTGTAGCTCGATCGTATGTCCATACCCCTTCGTCCCAAGCACGGACCAATTCATCAAACACGGGCTCCATGAACACACCCATATTACTCCCTGGGTGTTCAGGAATTATCAACGACAAGAATACGTTATGTCGTTGAAAGGAGACACCGGGGGGAGATTAAGAAGGATAACGAAGACGGGCCAACATGTGTATGGGGCAGCCATCATTCCATAAGGATTGAACCCATCTGTTGCTAGCGCGACACGTACACACTGTTCGCCTAAACGGTCAACATCTTATCAAAGCCTTCTCGACTCAAGTTTAACTCGGACTTTAACCCCATTAAGCATTCAATGGCATCCAGTTGAGTCACCATTGACCGATCATAAAGGGGTTTCTATGCCGAGTCCATCATGTCGTAGAACGCCTGTACGGCTGCCTCCATCTCCTCCTTCTCACGTCCCTCATCGAACTATCCTTGGTGAAAGTCATCTAACATGTCTGCTACCTCGGCATCAGCATCAAAAGCCTCCACCCGTGGTCTCACCACCTCCTCTCTCATACGATGGGCTTCACCATGGTGGACCCACTGGGTGTAGTCCGACGTAAATCCATTCTTTACAAGATGTTTACCCATTTCCACCTTGTTTACCCTTCTCCTGTTTCCACATTTGCTACAGGGACACAAAACTAGGCAATGTCCTTTAGTAGCCTTGCCAAATGCACTGTTCAAGAAAGCATTGGTCTTGTTCATCCATTCATTGGTGTAATCACTCTGACTTCTCTGGCCCGTGTACATCCACTGACGGTCATCCATCCTCTAACATATGTATCACCGAGCAAAGTAACCATCAATTGCATCTACATGGTGTTTCTACTATCTAATAGGTGAGGATAGGTCCTAATCTCACCCGCAGATGCGTAGATGAGGTTAGTCTCCATGCTCTACTCCTATCCGAGATAGAATTTTGGCTGCACCTCCCCGCTGTTCTCCAGATACACGTCCTGCCAAAGAAGAGTGCGTATCCGGAGAACAACAGGGAGGTGATGCCGAAACTCTATCTCGGATCAGAACAGACCATGAAAACTAACCCATCTACGCATCCGTGGGCTGTCCAAAAAACATGGACAATCCAAAACAGATACGGTCGTAGATATGCAAAGATCTACATACCTCCAACCGTATCTCTTTCGAACGAGAGACGCCTAACTGGGTTACGCGATCTACGACCATGATACGGAAAGAGGGGTTATACCTAGGGTGGCGATGGAGTCAGGCTAACGGGGCCGTGGCGGGTCGGTGCAGTGGCGAGGCGACGCGGTGCAGGCAGACCTGCAGTGGTGAGGAAGACGATCGGGGTCGCCGAGATACTCCGGCTCGGCTACGACGGCTCTTCTCTGCAAAAAAAAGAACAAAATACTATCTTAGTTCAAAATTTCGGCAGAACCTCCCCTGCACGGTGAGGTATCCAAACCTGCAAAAAAACATATGGCACGATGGCCGACAACCACATATACATATGCATTCAATTCAACATATCATTGCCAAGTCACATTCAACCACCACCACCGCCGCCGCCGCCGCCACTCTACTCTTCTACTACTACAACCACCACCACCGCCGCCACTATACTCTTCTACTACTACAACCACCACCACCACCACCTATTACTACTACTACCACCATAACCACCTACTGTACTACTACTACCCACCACCACAACCACCTACTACTACTACTACTACTCTCTACCGAACTCTACTTCTACTAAAACATACTACCATTGCTACTCTACTACTCACCTATGGTGTCGGGGCTGGGAGGGCGTCGGGGTCGGCCGAGGCATGCCGGGGACGGGGAGAGGATGGCCGCGGTGGTCGGGGGCACATCGAGGATGGCTGGGGTCGCGCCGAGAGGGCCAGGGCAGCGCTGCCGTGGGCTGGGGCGCGGGCCGCGGGGTTAGAGCGGCGGGTGTGGGGCGGCGGGCGCCGGTGGCCCACGGTGTCCGAGGCGGCCGGCGGAGGCGCGCCGGTGTGGGCGGGCCGGCGGGCGAAGACGGTGGGGGCACGCCGGCGTGCGCGGACGGCGGAGCGGCGGGGGCACAGCGGCGGGGGCGCGCCGCCGTGCGCGGGCGGGGCGGGACGGCGGGGCGGGACGACGGGGTGGGGGCATGGCCGCGGGGGGGGGGGCCGCCGCCGTGCGCGGGGCGGGGCGAGATGGCGGGGTGGGGGCACGCCGGTGGGGCCACGCGCCGTGCGTGGGCGGGGCGTGCGTGGGGCGGGGCGGGACGGCGGGGTGGGGGCATGCCGGTGGGGGGGGCGCCGTGCGCGGGCGGGGCGGGACGTTGGGCCGGCCGGGGTGGGGGCGGGGCGGGACGGTGGCGCGCGTGTGTGCGTGTGTGGGTGGGAGGGAGGCTGGTTTGTCTAAGTGGATGGGCCGTTTGACGAGTGCCCCGATCTGGCACTCGGCAAAGGAGGCCGGTTTGCCGAGTGCCAGATCGGGCACTCGGCAAACGTGTTTTCCTTTTTTTTGAAATCTAAACCCTAAACCGCACTGCATCTTTTCTTTAAAAAAATACCACTTTGCCGAGTGCCGGGCGGAGAGGCACTCGGCAAACATTTTAAAAAAAAATTGGCACGCTCTTTGCCGAGTGTCCCCACGGACACTCGGCAAAGGAGGCCGGTTTGCCAAGTGCCAGATCGAGGCACTCGGCAAACGTGTTTTCCTTTTTTTTTAAATCTAAACCCTAAACCGCACTGCATCGTTTTTTTTAAAAATACCACTTTGCCGAGTGCCGGACGGAGAGGCACTCGGCAAACATTTAAAAAAAAATTTGGCACGCTCTTTGCCGAGTGTCCCCACAGACACTCCGCAAAGGAGGCCGGTTTGCCGAGTGTCAGATTGGGGCACTCGGCAAACGTGTTTTTCTTTTTTTTGAAATCTAAACCCTAAACCGCACTGCATCGTTTTTTTTAAATACCACTTTGCCGAGTGTCGGGCGGAGAGGCACTCCGCAAACATTTTAAAAAAAAATTTGGCACGCTCTTTGCCGAGTGTCCCCACGGACACTCGGCAAAGGGAACACTTTGCCGAGTGCCTGGCAGATGGCACTCGACAAAGAGCATGTTTGCCGAGTGTCAAAATATGACACTTGGCAAACCAATTTTTTTTTGTATTTTGACCTCCAAATTTTTTCTTTAGTCCTCTTACAGTACTTGGTACTCCATGTCAAAATTTGGTACATTTCCCGAACTGTTTGCTATATTTAGTTAATTTATTTCATTTAATTGATTTTTTTTAAAAAATGCAAATTTGAACTGCACGTGCATCGAATAATAGAATTTAATAATTCAAAAAATGATATTCATGGTATTGAGTGTAGTGTGAGGCCGTATCTAGGAACGGACCCGAAATTTCGAACATCTTGTTCACGAAACATGACCACGAACTTGCGGACGAATTATTTTTAAATTCTATAAAATGCAAACGAAAGTCCAAAAATCATGAAACTTGTCGAGATGTCATGATATCGTATATATGTGGAGGATGTGATAAAAATTTGAGAAGGTTTAGTGCACGTTATCACGTACGATGCTTACAAACCAGGACATCTCTACTGGTGGGTACCAGCAAAAAGCTCGTATACTAAGGGTGCGTTTGGTTGGGCTTTTGGCTTTGGCTTTTAGCCCAAAAAGCCAAAAGCCCAACCAAAGGAGCTGCTTTTTCAGGCTGCTTTTTCAGAAGCAGCTGTTTTTCCGTAGTATATTTTTGAAAGCTGGTTTGACCCTGATTTTGGCTTTTGGCTTTCTGCTTTTCGAAATTGGTGGCATAAAAAGCTTTTTCATAGTTGTTTCAAGAGAGATAAAGATAGAAGGTATATTTTATACTTGTTTAACCAAACAGCTTTCAGCTTTTCTACAGCTCACAGCCCACAGCAGCTTTTCCACAGCTCACAGCAGCTTTTTTCCACAGCCACAGCTCAACCAAACACACCCTAAGCTTTTCTACAACCAAGTGATGCTCATGTAGAAAGAGTGGCCTATCACGCACAGAAATCACTGCTGATTCTGCCCTTTCTGGTGCTGCGCTACCTCTACCTGTTGGCTGTTGCACGTTCTTTCAACTCTAGCTATATATCATGTCCCATTACTGTTGCAGGAAGCCACGCCGGCCAAGACAATCTCTTTTTTATTTACCAAAGCCATGCCAATATTATGCAACATTCATGCACCTGGATTACACAACAAAAGGTACGACTACGACAGTCACGGATAGGAGGACACAGTATTACACTACATGCCAAGCTAGTCTGGAGTCATGCAGTGTTTAGGCAAAAACAAAACAAAGTCCTCTATGAAAACTGTGTACCCTAGAGGTGTAGAGTGCACAAGTTGTTCCTGAAGACAATGATGGCCTGTGTGAGTTATCTTTGGTCCACATCAACATGTGAATTAATATCTCCTTCAGCAGCTAGCTAGTCAGCATATCTATCTTTTTAGTTTCCCTTTACCTTGTCAAAACAATTGGTGGTGGTCCGCATCACCAGGCATGATAGTCATTCAGGTTTGGATTTACTCGGGGTTATGGAAAACCCAGTTATTATTCAAAATTTGAATCTTTACCTAAATTTTGACCTCCACACCTATGGGACTCAACTCCTAGTGGAGTATGAAAGGTGCAGTGGGGGAAAAAAAGGCAAGCGAGTTGAAGCATCCTTGTTGTGGTGGTGGCTCAAGTGGAGACTTCAACCTTAACAAGGGTTTTCAAACTTGACATCTATTGCTTGTCATCATGCTCCCCAATAATTTCAGAGGCGTTTTCGAGTAAGTCTTGGTAAAGCCGTCTTCCTCCTTTGCTCTCCTATTTATTTGTGTCGCCCACTAATATCGGTGTCAAGTGTCAACTCAGTTCTATGGTCCTAAAATATTATAACTAAAATTTTCACAAGTGCAAAGACATTTTATAGTGAGAAAAACATAAAGCACCTGATATATTATTATTATTATGACAAATGGTGTATAGTATAGGCTCACTACTTTTTTGTTTTAGAAAAAAAGGACATCGATTTATGCCATTTTCCTTTTATGGATCATGGTTACATCATGTGAAAAACAAATGGTGCGTTTCCTTTTCCATTTAATATGCAACCCTCTCCTTGAATTTTCTATATCTTTCATGCAGATTTAATAGTCAACCTAGCTAGCTAGTGAGCTTTGCATATCTGCACTAAGCTGGTGGTTGACTTAATTACCAAGTTTTATCCTGTCATTGTTCCAAGATATCACATACATGTGTGTCAAGATATATTCATGATGGAATGAAATGGCGCCACAGATGTGTACAATATATGGTGTTGGTGTATCTTGGTACCTTAAAAGTCTGGGTGATATGGATGTGATTTGGACTGAATTGAGGGGGATGTGCATGCCAGACCATACAGAAGAATGTCAAAGGAGCAAACGATGTGCTCTGAAAGCGACTACAGCTGCTGCTGCAGTCAGTGACAGGGTGTGTGGGCTTGAATTCTGCGGCAAAGGAGAAATACTTTGGATCTGATGACCCATTCGCTACTACTACCATCCAAGATTAGGCTTTACGCACACTCAAGTCGATCGCACTCTGCATGCCAATAACACCACAACGAGGCATGGGCACCCAAAATACCCTGTACACAGAACATGTATGTCACCAAAGTTTGACTAAATGTGATCGTCGATCGATGCTAGGAAGATGTATGTGTTTATTTACCTTTTTATTTGAGGTGCATACCTCAAAGTCGATCAACTAGGATTTTGAGACATTCTGAATAGTTAATCAATAACTAATTAAATTCTTAATTACAATTTGTTATCTAAAACATCAACAAATGATTTAGATGATGTGGTACTCTCGGTGCTCAAGAGAGGTGTTAAGGTATACTATACCAGCAGTGGCACTACTAAAGGTTGCAAATTTGGATCCATAGCGGTCACAAACTCTTGTCACACATTCTGACCTTATAATTAGTATAACAGGTGCATATCTGGGGATGTTCAAATACACCATGTGAAAAATCTCAAAATAGTTTTTTTTAGAAAAGGCTAAATCTCAAAATAGTGATATGGGCAAAAAAAAGTGATATGAGCAAATATTTTTATATATTAATATCTGGAGCTGAAAGCACATGTTACTACTATGTTTGAAACCAGTGAGTGAGGTGTATCAATCACCCTCATTCGGCCTGTTCACTGGTTGGTTTCTGAGCGGATAAGCCTGGCTGGTGCTGGTTTGTTGTGAGAGGAAATACTGTTGGCTGACTGATAAGCCCTGGCTGAAACCAACAAGCGAACATGCTAATTGATACTAAAAGAGAATCTTAGAAAGCAATGCAAGCACCAGGTGATGATTAGGCATCTTTTTATTTCGTATCAACGCACAAATTCACCTATTAAAAAAAAGCAGAAATTCAGATACCCACTCATAGCCAAGGCAGCGTGGCTTCTCTTAATTGGCCCCTTTTTTGTTTGACTTTATTATTGAACAATCCACATATTTTTTTTTCTGAGAATGGTTGAGATCTTTGTTGCGTCATATAGGGGGTAAACGGCACCTATAACGTAACATACATCATATAATAAGCAAGTGTACAAATATTAACATTTGGTCATATATACTAGCAATGGGACCCAAATGTTTTGGAATCGGATTTTGTACCACTACTTGACGTCGATCTAACTCGTATGAACATGGGTCGTGAATCCGAATCACCTACGAGATATGAAGGGCATAAAGGTATTTTAAAAATTTAAAAAAATAGGTTAGAAGAAAATTTTGTTTTTTAATATTAGGTAGAAACGATATATTGTTCCAAGTCAGTACACTTAAACCAAGAGCACCACAAACAAAAATTTGTGATTAGAAGTAACACACCATGCATATTATCTTTCTGAAACCCTAGCTAGCAGCAACCGACATTTGGGCCCCGCGAAATTCTGCATTTGTACTTGACCACGCCGACCGATGATCAGAGAGAACATGCCGTCACCAATAATGCTAGCTAGGTCCAGACGTCCAGCGCAGGACTCCCAGCTGACGAGCATGTGGTGGTGTCAAATTTGTTCCCTTGTGGTGGAGTGCATCAGTACATCGCCATCGGCCAAACGCCCACACGCGCGCCAAGGACGACCACAGCACCCACCCTAGCTAGCAGCCAGCTTGCTAGTAGTGTCAAAATTACCAACCGCAGCAGCAACAACAAATCGCATGGAATCTTGTCACAGTCCCTCACTGTTGGCGTAACGCGTAACAGGCTAACAGCCTGCGCTGAGCTGAGACGACCACACGTGAGGGTCTGCTAGCTGGTGGAGCTCAGCTAGGGTTTAGGTTTTTGCCAACCTCCCTGCCCAAAGGGCCGGCGTGAGCGTGGAGGGCAAAATCTAGCACAATATAATGCACTCAGAACTATATATATATTCTGTTGACACTCGAAAGATTAGGAACAGGATTTCCGGCTATCGGACGATCTGGTGTTGGGGAAATAAAGCTCCGGTGATGGAAAGGCATAAGTTTGGTGCTTCTAGAGAAGGATGGTGACCATGCACAAGATCCTACATATACATGGGGACTATTTCAAGAGCCTATGTTAATTGAGGTCTAACCTACTGTCGACGAAATATGGTCGACAGTCTACCTAGGGGTATGCCCAAGATAGTAGATTGTAGGCAGACAGATGCGCAAGCTACAAACAAGATGGCGACGCAAGACAGACACGAGGTTTTATCCAGGTTCGACCGCCGTGAAGGCGTAATACCTACGTCATGCGTCCGATTGTATTGCTATATGTCAATGAGATATGTTTTTTAGAGGGGTCCCCTGCCCGCCTTATATAGTCCGGGGGCAGGGTTACAGATCTGGAAACTAATCCTAACCAGTTATAATTGTCATAGGTGACCGGATAAGAATTCCTATTCTAACCGACCAAGATCTTACTTGATCTCCAAATCTGCCTTGATTCCTTACGCGGGACTCCGAACAGATTGGTCGGGCCGCGCGTCGTCTTCTAGTGGGCCAGACCCCCTGGTCCGGGCCGGCCCAAGCCTAGCCGTAAGGGCGAGCACCATGTATTATGCTGCGACACGCCGTTCGATCTCCTTCGGCTAATGCGATCCGTCTTCATGTCATCTCCAACTGATTGAAACATTGACAATCGAATGTGCCAGTATTTAGAGAGCAGTAGACGACGATTATAGCCGAAGATTCCGGTTGTCCGAAGAATGCATGGTGCTCTAATAAAAAAAGAAAAAGATTTCTTTCCTGATCAAGTGTGCCCACTTGTATTTCTGAAAAGAAACGTAGGTGACCCTTGGACAATAGTAGTTATGGCCAACAGTCAGAGCGTAGGGTCGATAAAATAAGCACATTCACCGCAAGGTGAAGTGTGCCCACTTAGTCCCCGAGCCTGGTAGTAGGTGACGTAGGCACGTGGTGCCAGGGTCTAAAAAGAATTCCCACTGAAGTTGAGAATCCAATCGTCGTACAAGCAATACGAGATGCACCGGCAGGTGCATCGTACCGATGTAGTCCCCGAGCTTGCTGGAAGGCGAGGTATCAGCCTTGTAGCAAGGTCTAAATAAATGTCTCTCAACTATATGTGAGTACAAATCACATGTAGCCGAGGAGAGCGGTCTTCGAGCAATGTTCGAAGAGTGGTCGGGGCAGTCCCCGAGCATGAGAGTGGTCGGAACAGTCCCCGAGCACGATAGTGGTCTGGACAGTCCCCGGGCACGATGGTGGTCTGGACAGTCCCCGAGCACGACGGTGGTCTGGACAGTCCCTGAGCACGAGAAGTGCGGCGAAAAACCATATGCCACTTGTACTATTATTTTTTGTATTTTATTTATTTACTTGCTCTGTCAAGTGCAATCTGACATGTCTGGTAAAAAAAGGAGACGGGTATAGCACGTCATACTGCCTTCTTGTCTTTTCAAGCAAACAGTTGCGTGGCACCTGTAAGTAGGTCCATCAGCGTGGGCCCTCTCACACTGGCAACGAAGAGGCGCATACACTGGCAACGAAGAGGCACATATATTGGCATAGATCTCGAGGCTGTGAAAACAACCATCTACGACGCGTGTGCACGTCTTCCAAGAATCTCGGGCAGACGAAACGGCATAACTCTTGGGTTAAATACAGTATAGGATAGGTAAGTTACTTTTTACTGAACCCCATTGCCATTCATAGCCGCAGCCATCCTCTTCCTCTTGCCAACCCTAATACCTCCGAAATCGCCACCAATCAATCCTTCGCCAGTTCCTCGTTCATCAGCAAGGCCAGATTCATGGCGAAAAGTGACACGCAGAAGAAAGCAGGAGTCATTGCGGGTGGAAATCGAGAAGCAACGAGCAGACCATTGAAGACCTCATCACCATGGGGGTACTCCACAACAAGGAGCTCGCAGGATGGCGTGCGCCGGAGGGCGAGGGGTACCCCGATCCACAACCAGGTGAGATCGTGGTGTTCGAAGACTTCTTTAAGCGGGGATTTGGGGTTCCGGTACATCCTTTTCTTCAGGGGCTCTGTCTTTACTACGAGATTGAGATTTGCAATCTGCATCCCAACTCGATCCTCCTTGTCGCCACTTTCATTCATCTTTGCGAAGCATATGGCGGCTTCTAGCCACATTTCAATTTTTTCTGCCATCTTTTCTATCTGCGGAAGAAAGGAAGCGGCGGTTCGAAGATAGCCGGAGGTGTGTACCTCAACCTTCGTGACGGCATGAAAGCCCAGTACCTGCACTGCCCATGGAACACGTCGCTTGACGACTGGTACAAGAAATGGTTCTACATCCATGAAGAGCCGAACACAATCACGCTGTGCGACGTGGGGTACATTCTGGAGAAGAGGACAAGCTGGTCAGAGAAGCCCGAGCACCTAGAACAGATTCCAGAAATATTTGGGATGATCCCGTGGAAAAAACTGGATGGTCCGAGCGTGGTCGGGAGCTTCATCAGCCGGCGGATCCAGCCCTGCCAGAGGAGGGTACATCCTGGCTACGAGTATCAAGGTAGCGCATACCCGACGAGGACGAGGCAGGGGGCGCTTGACAAAAACGAAGTCAGAGCCAGAATTAGAGAGCTATTTAACTTAGCTGATCCAAATTATGTCAGATTGAGCGACATCGAGCACGCTTTCAAGCTCGCCCGACCTCCCCCAAAGGTAACTCATCTTGCCTTGTACCCGTAGACTTATATTGTGGTAGAAACTTACTGTGTTCACTCCCATTTGTTTCCCAGATTAATGGTCGGGATAGAGCGACAGTGTTTGTGTCTCCACCCCCTGGAGTAGATTGGCCACAAGGAGCTGACCCAACCACCCAGACCAGCGTCGGGATCGAGGACATCGACTGGGCAGTGCTCGGAGCTAGAGAGGAGGCAGCGGCCAAAGCAGCTGGTAAGCGACCGGCGGCCAGCAAGCGTCGTCAGGTGATTTTTACTTTGTCGAACGATGATGCAGAGGAGGGAGAGGATGCAGACACCTTTCGACTCGTCCCTCAAAAGAGGAGGAGGCAACTGGAGTCGATGGAGCAAGGTGGCTCCTCCGTGCCAGTGGGACCTACATCGCCGACCACTGCAGCGCGAAGGACAAGCGGCGGAGGGGTCGAGCACCAAGGCCCAGCGACAGTGCTGGATGTAGAGGGAGATCAGGAGTCACCCGCACAGCACGTGGAGCAAGCACGGCCGAAGAGACACGCCTTCGCCACATCATTCCGTGCTTCCGACATGTAAGTATTTGTAACCTTGATGTAAGCTAGCAATTCGCATTGAATATGATTGCCTTCTGAACTTATCTCGGATGTACTAGCTCGGCGTCCACCGAAAGTCCGGACCAGCTAGCCGGAAGCAGCGTGGCTCCACCAGTAATTTCAGAGCAGACTGCTCAGCAGCCGGCCATCGAGGAACCCATAGCAGAAGATTCGTCGGGGCCTCAGCAAACAAACAGTCAGACAACAGTCCCCGAGCAGGGGGTCGAGGGAAGAGCCGAGCCAAGCACGAGTGCTCCGAGCGCTAAACCTACTGAGGGCAACACCTCAGCATCAAGGATAACGGAACAGACCGAGGAGTAGCGGCCGAAGGTGAGAGCACAGAGCACGTTTGTCGATGCTGTAGCCCATGGGAAGGCCATAGTGATCGCAGAAGCTGCTAACGCCGGACCAGCACCGAGACCCGAAGAAGAGCCCGAAGAGGACGAAGTGGAGGAGGTCCTGGGCCATCCATAGGACAAGCGACAACATGTGTATGTGTCGCGTTGGTGGAACGACCAATGGGTTATTCATGAGGAAATCCCAGAGGTCGAAGAGACCAAGAAAGTTGAACGGGCGGTGAAACGGCTGGTGATGAAAGTGCAGGTAAGCTTCACTTCACCCCCTGATCTCACTGTCTAGTCATAGCTGTCTTACTTAGCTATCTGCACACAGGACTTAATGAAGACCGCAAGGTACCGCAAGAAATGCTTCGACCAGATCGAGGGGATCACTACAAGCAACAAGGAGCTGACGGCGGAGGTGGAACGCTTGCGCCACCGACTTGAAGCCACCAACCATGAGAAGACAGAGCAAGAGTCCCAGAACCAGAACTTGGTCGCCCAACTCAGTAATAAAGAGCAGGAAAGAACAAGTAAGTAGCCACTTTATCACAACGAATACTGACAAGTGTTGTTGCGTTGTTGGTAGTAACAACTGTAGTGCAGGCTTAGAAGCCGAAGTGGTCCGTCTCCGAGAGGAAAACAGTCGTGCGGTCGTGGAGTGTGATTGCCTGAAAGAGGACAACAGAAAACTGGCGCACGACCAGTCGCAGCTCCAGGACCACACGACCAAGATGACAGAGGAGCTGAAAAGTAAGTTTTCCAAACCCCTTTGCTCATTTTTGTTGCCTACCGTATTTTGTCGTGGTATGACGTTTTAATAGCTTGTGCGGTTTGCAGTTTTAAAAGTCAATGCAAAGAAGCATCTAGAGGCTGTGATAAAAGACCGTGACGGCTGGAAGGCGCAGCGCCAAGAGATCACCAAGGATTGGGACACCTGGAAAAACCGATGCCAGGAGGTGGCAACGGGCATTCTACCGATCCTTAACCTCATCGATCCAGCGCTAACAGAGGACGTGCCAAGGACGCCGCAGCTGGGATGGATCGATAGATGCCAAAAGGCATGGGGATGGTTCTAGGAGTTCGTGAAGGAGGCGGGTGAGTACACAGGCGCACATGTGCTAAGCATGGTACGTGCTACTACCCCTTGATCGATCTCAAGCGCTTGGAGGTTGGATACCCGAAGGAGGTAGATCCAGACAAGGCTGAGGAGCTACGGATGACCCAGCTGGACTTGTCGGCGAAAATAATTGGCGACATTAACCTGTGTGGAGGCGGGACAGTACCTGTACAGGGAACGCCATCAACAAGTCAGCTAGAAGCGCCATCATTTTTAAGCCAACCGGCGAAGCCTGCGGTCTCGACCAGCCAAGCATCGGCGGGGCCATCTTCTTTAGCTCGATCGATGCCAGAGTCCCTGAGACCCTTGCACGATGTCAGGCCCAGCGAGCAGTAGGTGCCACGTGCCCCGACCAGCCAATAGTATAGGCTATAGCTATGGAAGAAGATGTAGTTGTGTTATTGTAAACTTGGACCTTTTTAGGCAAGCTTGTAATAACGTAACTGTATATCAGCATAAGCTTGTTTGTTTTTTAGAAAACGTATTTAAGCTTGGATATCGTGTTGGTGTAACTAAGTGAGAACATATTAGCGTTCTGTTTAGTTGTACCAGTTTAGTCGACACGTCATCCTGAAAGGTTTGTATGGCCCTGGTTTGTCTTGTGGTCGGAGTGTGAGGTGCGTAGCTTGTGCACACGTAGACACACACAAGTCAAACCAGAGGGGACTTGCTGATCACCCATAGCATAGAGAGCAGATCCCATGCACGCGTTGGGAGGAACCGGAGACAGGGCCTGCTCCGAAAACCCGAGAAGGAATGGTGGTCGGTTTTAACTGGTTGAGTTAGAATAACAATAGACTTCGAAGTGACACATTAGAGTGGTCGGAGAAATCATAATAGTTTATTAAATTAAACCGAAAGTACTAGAGGGGTACATATCTCAGTAGTTAAACATAGAAACGCCTAAGCTTGTCGATGTGCCATGAATTGGGTATGTCGGTACCGTCCAGGTGAGCTAACCTGTAAGATGTTGGTCGCGTAACCTCCTTGATCATGAAGGGCCCTTCCCATGGGGTTGCGAGTTTGTGAATGCTAGCCTGACTCGTCTTCCACTTCAGGACCAGGTCCCCAACCACGAAGAATCGCTCCTTGACGTTCTTGTTGTAGTACATGTGCAAAACAACAAGGTATTTGGCTATACGTACGCAAGAATCGAGCCGCTTCTCTTCTGCACTATTCACTTCTAGCTCCCGCACTTCGTTGGCCTTGTCTTCGTCGAAGTTCTCTACCCGTGCTGATCTGAAGGCTATATCTACTGGGAGCACCGCCTCAGCGCCATAAACCATAAAGTATGGTGATACGCCGGTATTGCGACTGGGCTGGGTTCTGAGGCCCCAGACCACGGCTGGTAACTCTTTGAGCCATCTTTCAGGAGCTTTGTCATTTTCTCTATACATCCTCTTCTTAAGTGCGTCCAAGATCATACCATTTGCCCGCTCGACCTGTCCATTAGCTCTAGGGTGCGCCACCAAGACGTATTTTACTACTATGCTCCTTTCATCGCAGAAGTCTCAAAAAGCGTTCCCGGTGAACTGAGTACCCAGATCAGTGATGATGCTGTTGGGTATGACGAAGCGGTGGATGACCTGGTCGATGAATGCAATAGCCTTTTCTGAAGATGCCTTGACCAGGGGCATGTACTCTATCCACTTGGAAAATTTGTCGATCAGCATGAAGACGCATATAAATTTCCCAGGGGCCGGTTTGAAAGGCCCGATCATATCTAGTCCCCAGCATGCGAAAGGCCAAGAGGCTGGTATTGTCTGAATCTCGTGTGCTAGTATGTGGATTCTCTTAGCGAAGAACTGACAACCTTCACAATGGCTGACTAGCTTCTCTACATCGGCTACGGCTGGCGGCCAATAGAACCCTGCTCGAAAAGCCTTGCCAACCAACGTTCTCGAGGCCGCATGGTTGCCGCAGGAGCCAGAGTGGATTTGGTCTAGGAGATGTTCACCATCCTCCTAGGTGATACACTTCATCAAGATTTCCTCCTTTGCATTCTTGCGCCACAATTTGCCATCGACGAGCAGATACTGCTTACTACAACGCATCAGGCGTTCGTTTTCTGTCCGATCGGTGTAATCGCTACCATCTGTCAAGTACTTGATGAAGGGTACTCTCTAGTTAGGCTCCTTAGTGGTCGGAGGTGTTTCGGTGGTGTTTGACGTTGGAACCGTAGCCACCAATAGCTGGTCTAGAGGCTTGTCGACCGTGGGATCTTCCTCTTCGATGGAAGGTGTGAGCAGGTCTTGAACAAATACGCCATGTGGGACTTTGGCTTGGGATGATCCTAACTTTGACAGCGCATCTGCTGCTTGATTTTTGTCCCGGACCACATGTGTGTACTCGATGCCATAGAACTTGCCTTCCAGCTTTCTGATCGATTTGCAGTATGCATCCATCTTTTCGCTGGTCGTATCCTAGTCCTTGTTGAGTTGGTTGATGACCAGAGCCGAGTCTCCGTAGACATAGAGACGTTTGACACTGAGCTCGACCACAATGCGTAGACCATGTAGGCATGCTTCGTACTCGGCGGTGTTATTAGACGTCGGGAAATAAATCCTGAGGACATATCGGAGCTACTCCTTGGATGGTGATACAAAAAGGACTCCTACTCCTGCACCATCGATGTTGAGAGAGCCGTCGAAGTACATCTTCCAATACTCGTCGGGCCCCTGAGAGGCAGGTGCGCTTAAGTCTGTCCACTCGACGATGAAATCGATAAGTGCCTGAGACTTGATTGTAGTACGGCTTGCAAATTCCAAAGAGAAAGGGCATAGCTCCATTGCCCATTTGATGATGCACCCATTCGCATCCTTGTTGCGAATGATGTCTCCCAGAGGGTACTTGGTCATGACCACCACACGATATCCATCGAAGTAATGTTTCCACTTTCGGGATGTGATCAGTATGGCATAGATCTGTTTCTAAATCTGTGGGTACCTGGTCTTGGATTCATTGAGTACCTCACTGATGAAATAGATTGGTCATTGTACCTTATAGACGTGGTCGGGCTCGTTGCGCTCGACCACCATGGCGGTGGAGACCACTCGATTAGCTGCCGCAATGTAAAGCGGGAGGGTTTCATCTTCTCTGGGAGCAGTGAGGACCAGAGGTGATGTAAGGAATTATTTCAGCTATGTGAAGGCAGCGTCTGCTTCCTCCGACCACTCAAACTTCTTGGATGCTTTGAGCAGCTTGAAAAACTATAGTCCTTTTTCGCCTAATCTTGATATGAAACGACTTAGGGCAGCCATGCATCCGGTAAGCTTCTGGACATCCTTCACCTTTTTGGGCGGCTTCATGTCCAAGACAACTTTTACCTTCTCTGGGTTAGGGCGTATGCCATCGTGACTGACGACGTTGCCGAGCAATATACCAGATGGAACACTAAAGATACACTTCTTTGGGTTTAATTTCCATTGGAATGTGTTAAGAGCTACAAAGGTACGTTCGAGGTTGTCAACAAGGGTGTATGCTTCCTTGGTTTTAACAACTACATCGTCAACATAAGCCTCGACGAGGTCGTCTTTTATCTCATCTTTGAGGCAGGCCTGTATGGCGCGTTGGTAGGTAGCCCCGGTGTTCTTGAGCCCGAATGACATGGTCGTGTAGCTATAAGCGCCGAAGGGCGTGATGAAGGATGTCTTGATCTGGTCGTCCTTTTTGAGAGCGATCTGGTGATAACCAGAGTAGCAATCGAGAAAGGAAAGCAACTCGCAACTGGCAGTTGAATCTATGACCTCATCTATGCGAGGTAAGCCGAAGGGGTCTTTAGGGCAGTGTTTGTTGAGATTAGTGTAATTAACGCACATTCTCCATTCATTATTCTTTTTGCGTACAAGAACCGGGTTGGCTAACCACTCCGGATGATACACTTCTTTGATAAATCCGGCTGTCAAAAGCCGTGTAACTTCTACCCTAATAGCCTCCTTTTTGTCACGAGCGAACCGTCGTAGCTTCTACTTGATGGGTTTGGCCTTGCCATCTACATTTAAGGAGTGCTCGATCAAGTTCCGAGGTACACCAGGCATGTTGGCGGGTTTCCATGCGAACACACTCACGTTGCTTCTCAGGAACCAGATGAGCGCGTCTTCCTATTTAGGATCCAGGTTGGCCCCGATAAGGGCCGTTTTGCTGGGATTGCCGTCGACCAGCTGGATCTCTTTGTGCTCTTTGGACTTGATGTTCTTGCATGGGGCCTCGAGCTCTAGGATCTCTAGGTGATTGGCTGGGGTCTTCTTGGCATGGAACGTGGTCTCGGCCATGCGAATAGAGAGGTCGTGAGCCTCTGCTATTTTGAAGCTATCATCCTCGTAGGTGTAAGCTGCGTACACATTGCCCCTGAGAGTTAGAACCCCCTTCTTAGTAGGCATCTTGAGCACCAAATACCTGTAGTGAGGTATGGCCAAGAACTTGGTGAGCGCTGGTCGACCAAGGATAGCATGGTAGGTGCCTTCGAAGTCGGCGACCACGAAGTTGACATAGTCGGTGCGGAAGTGGTCTGGGGTACCAAATTGCACAGGTAGCGTGATATGCCCGAGAGGTGTAGAGCTCTGTCTGGGGAGAACACCCCAGAACTGCGCCTCGTATGGCTTGAGATCAGCCTGGGTTATCTTCAAGGCTGGTAAACTGTTTTTGAACAGTATATTGATGGAACTACCGCCATCAACCAGCACTCTATCGAACTGAACCTTGTTGATACAAGGATCGAGAACTAGGGGAAAATGCCCTGGCTTAGGTATAGCAGCCCATTGGTCCTTTCTGCTGAAGGAGATCTCACGGTGAGACCAAGGAGGGAGCCATGGATCGGCGATGAGGTTGTCGGTGTTGGCCACGTTCAAGCAGGCATGGGCGAGCAGCTTGCGTTCTCATTTGGTCTCGATGGACACTTTGCCCCCAATGATGGTGTGGACGCGATCGGTTGGCTTGATGTACTTGTGACAGGGATCTGCGTCTTCATCATCATTGTCCTCGTTGCGCTGTTCCCCTGCGTCGTTAGGCTTATCGGATGTATCCAGAGCCTGTTGACGCGTGTAGATAGATTTGAGAACACGACAATTCTCCATGGTATGGTTTGACTTGGGATGGAGCTGGTAGGGTCCTTTCAATGCTTTGGCGTAGTCTTCTTCATAGTTGCGACGTCCGCCACCTTTTTTAACGGTGTTGACCTCGCCGTCGTCTTCCTGAGCACGCTTGCCCCTGTAATCGTCACGGCGATTACGCCGCTGATTACGCTGGTCGCGGTGGTCGCGGGAATCGTTGCGCTGGTTGCGGCGATCAAAATTATTGTTCCGACCACGGTTGCCGCGGTAGTCGTCGTGGTGTGGGGGTGGTCGGAGCGTGGAACCCTTGCTGCTTCTTCGATGATTATCTTTTTAGCATCATCGGCATCCGCATATTTTTAGCAGTGGCAAGGAGCGCTGTGACCGATTCAAGTCTCTTGCGGAGGAGCTTGTCCCTTAGGGCATCGTGGAAGCGGAGACCAGTGATGAAAGTCTCGATTGCCTCATTATCGGAGATTGACGGGACCTTGATGCGCATCTCCGAGAAGCATCGGATGTACTCATGTAGTGGCTCATCTTTGCGATCTCGAATCCGCTGCAGATCATATTTGTTGCCTGGTTGCTCGCAAGTAGCAATGAAGTTGTCGATGAATGCTTGCTTGAGCTCTTGCCAAGAATCAAAGTAATTCGCCGGCAAGCTGACCAGCCATTGGTGGCCTACATGGCCGACGGCGACTGGGAAGTAATTAGACATGACGTGCTCGTCAGCCATGGCTGATCTGCATGCTATTTCGTAGAGCATAACCCACAACTCGGGGTTTTCCTTGTCGTCGTACTTCTGGAGTTTCTCAAGCTTGAAGTTCTTGGGCCATATGACTTGGCGAAGGTGAGAAGTAAACTACTTCAAACCCAGAGGGCCGTGGGTAGTATCATATTCCATACGGTGATAACTTTCGTAGGATGCATGATCGTTGGCTCTTTGGTTAATGTGATCACGCAGATCGCGTTCTTTGAGGGAATGGCGGAGATCGTTATTGCCATCACGGTGATCCCGATTGCCATCCTGGTTGACCCTGCGACCGTGGTTACCACGGCAATTATCGCGGTTGTCCCGTCGATTATCATCCTGGTTGCTGCGGCGGTTGTCATCCCGACCACCATCATGACCACCGTTTCCGCCTTGACGGTTGTCTGATGGGTCGTTGTTGCGCGAGCCACGTTGGTTGGGTGACTGTGGGCAACTTGAGTACTGGCGACTGCGGGTTGATTCAACTGAGGTGGATGGAGCCTGGGCTTGGTTTGCAATCTCTGTGGTCTGGGCCATAGCATCCGTTAGATAGGCTTGTATATCATCACGGATTGCCTGGGTTTCTAGGGTATTAGGTAGTCGTTGCATTGTCGCCATAGCAACAGCGACGTTGGCACTTGGAGTCCTGAAGACCTGCTTGTCCCCCACCCTATCAAAGGCATTGTTAAGGTCGCGTGGCTGAACCCTTATGCGTCGTGCCTCCTCTTCTGCCTCGACTTCGGCTTGTCGGCGATTGAACCGGTCAATATTGCGTGCTTCGCGTGCTAGCCTTTCTTGTTCTGTTTCACCAGCTGCCGGTGGCTCGTCATTACTGACGACATTGATCAAGTCTCCTCGCCTTGGTGGGAAGGATGGGAATTGTGGGAACCCCGGGGCGTGGTCTGGGATATCCAGATCATATTCAACGCCTTCATTGTCATGATGCTGGAGCTCGGTGCGGACGGAGCCATTAGATGCGATGCCGGACAGGGAGCTTGAGCCGCCCTCTTGAACTGTGTGGACTAATCCTTCTTGATACTCCTCAATCTGGACCATGTTGACGAAGTTGCGCATGCCGTAGGGCTGAGCCTGGTAGTTCTCCATCGAGGCTTCGCACTCGGAGAGCCGGAGACCCATCGCGGGGGCTGGTCAGCGACGAACGGAGCGCCCTTCAGGAGTAGATGTGACCACGAGATCCGTACCGAGTCGCGCAGGACGACTGGCCTGAGCTGGTCGGGTAGATCTGTTGTGGGTAGTGGTTACCTGCTCATTAGGTTGATTTTGAATCAAACTTACCAGAGCTAGGGTTTCAGAAAGCTTGGCGCCGACCCGATCGATGGAGTCGAGTAGGTCGGTGTTGTCGATCTGCCTCCCTTTGTAGCGAGGAAGCGAACGATGGGTTGTCGGCATGGCTGAAGACGATGCTGGTGTGGCCAGAGCCAGATCCACCGTGGTCGGAGCCGTAGCCGATGGAGGTGAAGCAGTGGTCGACGCAGATTGAATCCACGCCTCCTCCGTGGTCATGGCGATGAAGTTGTCGGAGCCAGTAGTCTAGGTGATCTGGCCGATGGTGAATGTGAGGCCATTCAGCGTAGCCATGGAACCGGGGATGATGACCATCTTGTTCGTCTGGAGAGCAGTATGCACACCCCCTACCTGGCGCGCCACTGTCGACGAAATATGGTCGACAGTCTACCTAGGGGTATGCCCAAGGTAGTAGATTGTCGGCAGACAGATGCGCAAGCTACAAACAAGATGGCGATGCAAGACAGACATGAGGTTTTATCTAGGTTCGGCCGCCGTGAAGGCGTAATACCTATGTCCTGCGTCTGATTGTATTGCTGTATGTCAATGAGAGATGTTTTTCAGAGGGGTCCCCTGCCCACCTTATATAGTCCGGGGGGCAGGGTTACAGATCTGGAAACTAATCCTAACCAGTTACAATTGCCATAGGTGGCAGGATAAGGATTCCTATTCTAACCGACCAGGATCTTGCTTGATCTCCAAATCTGCCTTGATTCCTTGTGCGGGACTCCGAACAGATTGGTCAGGCCGTGCATTGTCTTCTAGTGGGCTAGACCCCCTGGTCCGGGCCGGCCCAAGCCTAGCCGTAAGGGTATAGGGGTTAATACCGTCACACCTACTACTAGTCATGCGGTCGTCTTGGCGTGCTACTAGCCTCACAGTATATAAACAGAGGGTGAGAAACCCTACCTAACCACTTGTCGGTGTTTCGAGTTGCCACCGATAAGTAAATTTCTAATATTGTGCTTCTGGCTCGGATGGTGTCTTTAGATGGCACAAGGTTTATACTGGTTCGGACAGAATGTTCCTACGTCGCAATGAAAGTTTGTAGTAGGGGTTACAAACGGGCGAGAGAGGGACAAGTCCCAAGTCTCTGGTGAAAGGAGCGATGGGTGCTGAGAGAGCTCGGTTGCTACTCAACCGTGTGTTCGGGGTTCGATGGGTTCGTGATGGTTCGATCAGATCTAGCCTGAATTGATGTGATGTGTTGCGATGCCCCTTATGGGATGCCCTGATTTCCCTTTTATAGGCCAAGTGAAAGCATGGGTTACAGCAGAGGAAAAAGAAGAGCGATAGAGAGAGAGAGCCGAAGGCCTTCAGGATCGCTAGGTCCTTCTTCTCCTTCATGTGGGTCCCGCTGACCCTATAGATGTCAATAGGGATGGCTTCGCGTTGCGGTCCTGTCCGTCACTAGCGCCATGCGAACATCATGGTGAACTGATGCACCCGTCAGTGTTCATACAGGGGTTAGGCAGAACAGCACCGGTACGCCCGACGTTGTTCTTGATGTGAATCCTCCAGTATGACCCGTCAAGACCACGGGTTACATCGGGGTATGTCGGTCTCTTCCTTGGTGTCAGAGCTTTGACTCAGGCCCATATGCTTGGACCTGGAGTGGTTGGCAGCGGTATGGGTCTCCATCAGGCAAGGCGGAGCTCGTGGCCTCGGGGTCGGGCGAGGTGGAGCATATACCCATGGGTCAGGCGAGGCAGAGCGCAGACCCAAGGGTTGGGTGAGGCAGAGTCCTCCCCTAGAGGCTGAGCGACGCGGAGCCCACGGTCTCAGGGTCGTACGAGGTGGAGTCCTCCCCCAGAGGCCGGGCAAGGTGGAGCATAGGCCCAAGGGTCGGGCGAGACAGAATGTAGACCCAAGGGTTGGGCGAGGCGGAGCCCGTGGCCTCGAGGTCGGGCGAGGCAGAGTCCTCCCCCAGAGGTCGGGTGAGGCAAAGCACAGACCCAAGGGTCGAGCGAGGCGAAGCACAGACCCAAGGGTCGAGCGGGGCAAAGCCCGCGGCCTCAGGGTCAGGTGAGGCGGAGTCATCCCCAAGAGGCCGGGTGAGATGGAGCGTAGACCCAAGGGTCGGGCAAGGCGGAGCGTAGGCCCAAGGGTTAGGCGAGGCTGAGCGTAGACCCAAGGGTCGGGCGAGGCAGAATGTAGACCCAGAGGCTGGAAGAAGCGGAGCTTGCGCACCGGGGGTCAGTTGGAACTATAGTCATGCTCTTGACTGCTTGGATGAGTCAATGTTGACGGTCATTAGCTCCTCCACTTTGGGTACCCTAGTATTGGTCCCCGACAGTAGCCCCTGAGCTTGCGGAGGAGAAAAAAACTCCTTCGGAGGTTTTTTCGAGCGGGAGGACTCTGATGGCGTTGGTCTTCTTTTATCGCCCATGGCGTGACCTAGGGACGGTGATTCCCTTTCGTCGAGATCAAACCCCTTAGGGGTATAGTCGTGAGGTTTCATGGGTCGGAAAAGGTCTTTCCCTGATTTCGACCCCTTCGGGGCCTATCGTTCTACGACTGTGCGTTCGGTCTCCTTGCGAGCCCAACTTTCCTTGAGCCCTAGGCGTAGCGGGGGTCCGATCGAGGGTCAGCTCATCTTTGTGATTGTCACCCCGTCCACGGTTTTTGCAACCGGAGGGGCTGAGCTGTGCCATGATTTTCCTCTATGGACGAGCCACGGTGCTCAATGAGTTGTTAGCTGGCTAGTCTGAGTGAGGCCCCGACATCCCATTCATGGGGATCTGGCTTAGGTCAATTGTTGACCGACTCTAGACCCTCGGCGGTCAATCCATATAGTTCTCAGGTCTGTTCGACCGGTCCCGAGGGCCTTCTGCCTTTCTTTTGATGAAAAAACCATGGATCGTATCCAACTGAGACTTGAACATGGGCCAAGATGCCTACGGCGCTCGTGCACCTGGGTACTGGCCACTAGCGGGCCCATCTTTTTCCACCCCTCACTTCAAAAAGGCACCTGAAGTGGTTATCGAACCCGTCGGTGGGCCAACCTTTGAACTCTTGGGCCTGGACGGGCCTAGTAGAGTTTTTAGCTCCGTATCCCTTACCTGTGACGGGTTGTGGCCCATCCGGAGAGGCGAAATGTCCGGTGAGTTTTCCAAGGGAATGGACAGAGATTGTGTGTGCGCATCCCGTGGCGAGGCGTGGTGGCAGATCATGGTAGGTGTGGAGAAATAGGCAGGTGGTTGGTTTCCTCGCACTCGTTGCCCCTATAAAACCAAAGGGTTCACCCCTCAGGTTCCATACCTTGCATCCTTGCCTCCGCAACCACGACCATCGCCACCAATCGCTTAAGTTTCCTATCTCCGCATCCCCATCGCCATCGAGCCCACATCCATGCACTCCCACCTCCAATGGATGCGTGGTGCCGCTTTGACACCACCTTACAACGCATGGAAGGCCTCATCCATTGTGGTCTTCTCCGCACGCGGACCTCGGTCGAGGAGTGGCTGCTGCCCGGTGAGGAGGATCTACCATCGCCGCCTGATGGCTATGTGGTGGCGTTTTCCCACTTCCATGAGCGTGGGTTCATGACCCTTGCCCACAAATTTCTTCAAAGGCTACTGCACTATTACAAGATCGAGCTGCAGCATCTCAACCCCAACAGGATCCAGCACATGGTGGCATTCATCGCCCTATGCGAGGGGTTCCTAGGGATCAGCCCCTACTTCAATCTGTGGAGGTACTTCTTCGCTATCACCCTCCAGAAGAAGAGGGAAAAGAGCGGCATGTAGGAGCTGCATATGCCGATGGGGTGCGTCGACATCCAGCTCTGGAACAATTGGGTCGGTGAGTACCCAACCATGCGGCTCTTGACGTCCAACAAGGGGTGGCACTCACAATGGTTCTACCTTAAGAATGCCGTCGCCGCCCCTCTACCAGAGTTCATCGGGCTCCTGATCGAAGAGGCCCTAGGGTCATGGAGGAAGTGGGGCGTCCTAGAGAAGGACAAGAAAAAGATCCGGGACCACATCACCGCCATCCACATCCTTAAGGAGAATGACTTGAAGGGGTTGGGCGTCATCAGGGCCTACCACGTAAGGAGGGAGGTGCCGTTGATGACTCGCGCGCTCCCGCTGTACACGATTGCGCCCGAGGCATCATTCAATGGAACGACGCTCGCCGAGGGGGCGCTCCCCAACTCCGAGATCACACAACGCATCAAGGAGGCAATGGAGCTCTCACGGGATGACGCAGGTGCCCCCCTCGATTTTGTCTACCCGGTGCTGAGACATCCTCTAATGCGGTCGGAACCAGGCCATGTTGTCTTCGTAAGTTTACCCTTCCCATGCCTTCTCTTCAATAAATTTCTCAACCTCTTGATACTAACTTTGAGAGGGGCGGGACCAGCCGAGGGACCTCATCTTCACGGATCACCCAGCCCCATTGCCGAGGGATTTGTCCATGAGGGCGGAGAATCGCGCCGAGGGCAAGCGGTTGAGGAAGGCGAAGGAGGACAAGAAGAGGAAGAGGTAGCAGGAGCTACAGGCGCAGGAACGGGGGGAGGACACCAACAACGACGACAATGAGGTAGCCGACGGTGTCGAGTGGGACATCCTGGAGAACGAGGATGCACTGACAGGTATTGGTTTATCCTTGCAGAAGTTGGGACCCTTCCCGTTCCATGGAGGGAAGGGTACGTCTGGGGAGCCGGCAAAGGTGAGATGTACCGTCGACCTCCCTTAGGAGTCAATGGGGGCGGGCGGCTCTGTTGCTGCGCCTAATATGTCGGTAGAGGTGGGCGGCTCCACCATCGTGCCCCAAGAGTCAAGGGGAGCGAGCCCGTCTGCCTAGGAGCAGGGTATAGGCTTGAAACGGCCTCGCCCCGACGAGGTAGAACAGAGGTTGGGGGGTTCACCCCCAAACGTACCTACCGCCCGACGGCGCTGAGGTGGGTTATCAGTTCCTCTATTTTTTCTTGTTTTAGTCAGATTTTGTTGTGACTTATGCTTTTTGTCCCTTGCAGCGTCGGCAGGCAGCGCAATCCTTTGGCGCTAGCGCCGAAGAAGGGCATCGCCCACTAATTGATGCGGCAACCGCCGGCTGGTGTCACGCCCGTTTTGGGCAGGAGTGGCACCATTGTGACTGCATCGTCGGCCGGTTGGACGCTACCCACAGTGGCGCCTGTGCCCTCGGTGGGCCGGGCAGATGTGGGGGCTCAAAGGGCGTGATACCACTGCCGACAATGGGGTAGACGGGGCTACTGACCGTGCTCGTGGCGCCGACCGTGGTGGGCACGACGCAGTCGGTCATGACACCACCAACGCAAGTGGAGCTAGCGGCGGCCCTGATAGATGGGTCTCAACCGGGCGCAACCGCAGCGGTGCCTGAGGCACTGGTGCGACCCACACCATCAGTGGCCCAAGCGACAGTGCTTAGCATGGGATGAACGGAGGGGGACATGGCCGAGGGGTCCCTGAGGGTCGTGGTGGTGGTAGAGAGGTCGGCGTCCACACCACTAACCACTTCCATCGCCAATGGGGGTCCCTCGGTGGGGACGTCACGGCGAGAGGGGTCGGTGGCGCTTGGGACTGGCGGGGAGTCATCCCTGGCCCTAACATCGGTAGGCAGCGACTCGCCCACGTGGGGCGAGCCCTGCTCTAGTGGACAAATCTGTAGGATCCGACGTCGACGCTCTTCACCCTCGACGTTGCCGCCGAGAGCATGGAGTGGGATAGCCATGATGTGGGGATCGCGTCCGTGCTGGAAGCCTTAGACCACGCTAGGGGTGCCTTGCGTGACATTGTTGTTCCCTTCGGTTGGGTATTTGCCTGATCCTGCTTCTTGCCCTTTTTTCTCTATATACTTTTTGTATTCTAACCATCGTTTCCCTATAGTCCCTCATAGCTCACAGCCACGAGAAGTCATAGTTCCTTCGTCAACAGAAGAAGACCTAGGGCTGCCTCATTGAGGAGGCACGAGTACATGGGGAGGTGATTGCTTAGCTTGTTGTCGCCTAGCAAAGGGTGCCCAAGCTGACTCCCCTCTCCGAGGAAGCAGACATTCTTCAGTTGCATGTGGCCGAGCCCCGTCAGGACGCTGACGAGATCGAGAAGGCATTCGAGGCCCTATCGGTGAGGTCACGGAGGGACGACAAGGAGGCTGCTCGGGTTAGGAAGGAGCGAGACGAGTTGCTCTAGAAGGATGCCGAGACCCGCTAGTGGATCCTCGACCTTCTACCCGAGGTTGAGAAGGAAAGGGAGTTGAAGCTAGGGGTCGAGGAGAAGCTCATGGCCCTAGAGAAGAGGGTGAGCCTAGATGCCATGGCGGTTGCCTGGCTATGCAAGGAGCGGGATGAGCTGCTCCAAACCACGGAGAGGCTCTGCTCGAAGCATGGCGCGGCTCATGAGGACCGCGACCAGGCCTTCTAAGAGCGTGACCAGGCCTGTCAAGAGTGCGATGACATGCAGTAGAAGGTTGGCTCCCTCTAGGCCGAGCTCGAAAACACGATGACCCAGAAGCTGGAGGCCGAGAGCATTTCTACTGGGCTAGCCAGGGACCTTGCCGAGGCGAGGAGAAATCTTCAGGTGGAGAGCAACGAGCTCGGTATCCTGAGCGCCGCCCTTGGAGTTGTCTGCGATGACCTTGAGGTGGTGTGGTCGGAGGGGACCAGGTCGCTCATGACCCATGCCGTCGATATCACGGCTCAGGTGTGCCAGCTCGAGAGGAATGTCCTTCACGCCGGGGTTAATCAATCCTTCACGATTGCTCATTCTCATTATGGGGATAGCATCGATCTAGAGACGATGAGCCATGGCTTCGTGCCTGGCTATGAAGTCCATGAGCTAGAGGAGATGGAAGCGGCGATGGCTCCCCTTTCGTAGGACATGGTGGACTAGATCGAAGGCATAGTTCTCCCTCGGAGGGATTAGTTAGTTCAATAGGTTGGGCGATCATTCTTGTAATAAGCGAACAAGTTCTGACCCTTCTATATCATTTGAACAAATTTGTTATTTTGTTTTGTTTGATCAAATCTGTTCTTTTGTTTTGGTGCGAACGAATTTGCTTTTCCTCCCTTTTTACGTGTGAAAAGGGGTCCATGCGTTCAGACCCTTCCATTTGTTAAGACCGTAGAGTTCGAGGTGTAGGAGGGAAACTCTGATCACGCTAGTAAGCAAGAGTGCCATAGCCGCTGGGGTGTAGGTTTCTTGCAGTCGGACCAGCCTTACTTAGTCGTTCATTTCCACAGACCTTGCCACTAGGTTTTTTAACATGAGGAAGGGGTCGGGTGTGGTGACTATTTTAGAAAGGGTGTATATATACCCTTATCAGCCCCCGAGTGAGACCCGACCCCTTGCCATTGCTGGGGTTGGGTGTCACTAAAGATCAAGGAGAGGATACCGAAACTAGTAACAGAAAGCATCTCTTATTTTTGTATGTACCCCCTCACTAGGATCTGAGCCATAATTCTGTGACCGCGCATTCGGTCTTCTTGCGAGTCCAACTTTCCTCAAGCCCTTGCGTGTAGCGGGGGTCCGGTCGAGGGTCGACTCGTTTTTGTGATTGTCGCCCCATCCATGGTTTTCGCAACCGGAGGGGTTGAGCTAACGTCACTTGCTTCGATGGCTCGAGTCACGCGCTCGACGAGATCGCTAACGAGCATGTTCAAGTGGCATCCTGGTCCGTTGTTTATGATGGGGTCGGCATAGCCCTCATGTGGCATTTCACTGCACCTTAACCCGCCTCCCGGTAGATGCCTATGTCGCTCTAAAGAGCGACTTGGGTGGCCCACTGGCTTCCTCTTGATGGAGATTCTATGGGCTCGGCTCAAGGTTAGGATTGAACATGAACGTTGAGATGACCCTGTCCGCTTCTAAGCGGGTTGGGCAAAGGCCATTGGGGCTCATCTATGTTTTCTCCCCTGGCTTTGTTCGATGCGAGGCGGCCTCGAGCCCTTCATAGGCCGGCCTTCAAACCCCGGTCAGTTGGACTCCCGAGCTAGGGTTAGGCGGCTTGAGCCCCCGAGCCCTATTGGGCTTGGTAGGGGTCGGCCGAATTTCGTGCGTCACCCCGTCCATGGTTTCCACAACCGGAGGGGTTGAGCAAACGACACTTGCCTCGATGGCTCGAGTATTGCGCTCGGCGAGCTCGCTAATGGCATGTTCGAGTGGAATCCAGGTCCATCATTCGCTGACAGGGTCGGCATAGCCCTTGTGTGGCATTCCACTGCTCCTTAACCTGCCTCTAGGTAGATGCCTGTGTCACTCTAGAGAGCGAATCAGGTGGCCTACTGGCCTCTCCTCGATGAAGATTCTATGGGCTTGGCTCGAGGTTTGGATCAAACGAGAAAGGTTGAGATGTCCATGTCCACTTCTGAGTGGGGTCGGGCAAGGGCCACTGGGCTCATCTCCATTTTATCCCCTATCTCTGTTTGACTCAAGGCGGCTTCGAGCCCTCCGTGGGCCGGCCTTCGAACCTCGGTCAGTTGCCGCTCATGTCGAATGAGACGACTACCGCTTTGTGACGCGACACGAAGTGTTGTGATGCAATAATTGCATATCCAATGCTTGGATGTATGAGATGAATGTATGAATGCATGCATGAGAATGGATGAATGAATGCTCATGTACTGGAAAAGTAAAGTGGGGGTTGGTAAAGTTACCTCGATGGCTCGAGTGACGGGTTTAGGGAGCTCTTACCAGATATGTCCATGTGGGGTCTGTTCCGTCATTCGTGATGGAGTTGGTGTGACCTGCATGGGACATCCCGCTGCTCCCTATCTGTCTCTCGGCCATGACCAGAGCCGTCCGATCGACTTTGGGCGACCTGCTGGCCTCTCCTCAATGGAGATTCCATAGGTGGGCCCCTCCAAACCCTTCCCGAGAAGGCGGAGGCTAAAGCTCGGGGTGCGGAGACAAAAACTCTGATAATGCTGGTGAGCAAAAACACTGTAGCCACTAGTGCGTAGGTTTCTTGCGGTCCAACCAGTTTTACTCAGAGTTTATTTCTACACAACTTGCTTCTAGTTTTATAACGTGAGAAGGGGTTGGGCATAAAGAATTTCTAGCGAATAGATACTCATGCCATCCCCCGGGTGAGGCCTGACCCCTTGCCATTGCTGGGGTCAGGGGCTCGATAGCGAAATTGATAAGAAAAAACATGCGCAAATTAAGGGCAACCTGCTGACGCAAGACCTACCTTGATGGCACGAGTGATGGGTTTGGAGAGCTCTTACCAGACATGTTCAAGTGGAATCTGAGTCCGTCATTCATGACGGGGTCAGCATAACCCGAGTGGGGCATCCTGCTACTCCCTACCCATCTCTTGGCAGTGGCCAAGCTATCCAATTGACTTGCGTTACCCGCTGGGATAGGACTTACCTGCAGAGATAGGGGATGAGAACATCCCGCTCAAAAACTTAATTAAGCAGATAAGCCAGGCGATGAACTTGTAATAAATGGACAAGCTCTTAGATTTTGTTATGGCCAAATAGTTTTTTAGCCCTTCTCCCCCTTTCGTATAAAAAGGTTAGTGTGTTCTGATCCTTTCCATCGTTGAGGCCGTAAATCTCGGGGTGCAGGCAAACAAACTCTGATAATGCTAGTGAACAAAGATGTCATAGCCACTAGGGCATAGGTTTCTCGTAGTCCGACTAGTTTTACTTAGAGTTTGTTTCTGCAAGCCTAGCTTATAGGTCTCATCATGAGCGAGGGTCAGGCATGGAGAATGCTTGCCAGGCAGATAGACTCTTAAACACATACCGACTCTTTTCATAGCTAAGGCCAAAAAGCCCGAGGTGCGGAAAAAAACTCTGATCTCGCTGGTGAGCAAAGACGTCGTAGCCACCGAGGCATAGGTTTCTCATAGTCTGACCAGTTTTACTCAGCATTTGTTTCTGCAAACTTTGCTTCTGGGTCTTAACGTGAGAAAGGATCGGGCATAGAGAATGTCTTTTGGATAGATACGCTCTAACTAGCCCCCGAGCGAGGCCCGACCCCTCGCCATTGCTGGGGTCTGGTGTCACTAAAGATTGGGGAGTTTGAAAGCGAAACTGATAAGAGGATGTGTGCGTTTATTAAGGGTAAAAGTGACGTAGTTGCTCGATGTTCCAGGCATTGATGAAGACTTCGTCGTCGATGTCCTGAGCTTGTATGCGCCCATGGCGACGATGTACGGTCCCTCCCATGGCGAAAAGAGCTTGTGGTGGTTCCTGTTGCTCTAGATGAGGCGGAGCACCAGGTCCCCGATGTTGAAGGCCTGTCCCCAAACTCGATGGTTGTGGAAACAGTGCAATGCTTGCTGGTATTTGGCCGAGTGGAGGAGGGCGATGTCGCGAGCTTCATCTAGCTGGTCCATGGCATCTTCGAGGGATGCCTCGGCTCTCGATTCATCATACGCCCTGACCCTTGGCACTCCATACTCAAGGCCGGTCAAGAGGATAGCCTTGGATCCATAGACCATGAAGAATGGTGTGTAGCTGGTGGCCCGGCTAGGTGTCATCCTTAGGCTCCAGAGCACCGCAGGAAGTTCCGCAACCCATCGTCCACCAAATTTGTTCAACCGGTTGAAGATCCTAGGCTTGAGGCCTTGTAGGATCATGTCGTTCGCGCGCTCAACCTGCCCGTTCGTGCGAGGGTGCGCCATGGCAGACCAATCGACACAAATGTGGTATTCATCACAGAATTGGAGGAACTTGTTTTCGGTGAACTACATGCCATTGTCCGTGATAATGGAGTTCAGGACCCCAAAGCGATGGATGATGTTGAGGAAGAATAGCACAGCTTGCTCAGACTAGATCGTTGAGATCGGTCGAGCCTCTACCCACTTTGTGAACTTGTCTACTTTGATAAGCAAGTGCGTATAGCCCCCGGGTGCCCTCTTGAGAGGTTCGACCAGATCGAGCCCCTAGACCACGAATGGCCACATGATGGGGATCGTCTGGAGTGCTTGGGCCGGTAGGTGGGTCTACCGAGCGTAGTACTGACACCCTTCGCATGTGCGCATAATATGTTCAGCGTCAGCTACCGCGGTCGGCCAGTAGAAGCCTTATCAGAATGCGTTTCCGACCACGGTTCTAGACATGACATGGTGATCGTAGACCCCACCGTGGATATCACTCAACAACTAGTTCTCTTGGTCGATGGGGATGCAGCGCTGCAGGATCCCAGTGTGGCTCCGCCTATAGAGTTCGCCATCAACAATGGCAAAGGACTAGGAACAATGCGCGAGCCGTCGAGCCTTTATCTTGTCCGTTGGCAGCGCCTCACGGAGGAGGGAGTCAAGGTAAGATGTCCTTCAGTCGGCTAGAGGGTCGGGCTCTGTTGCTGGATCTTCGCCAAGCTCCATGACCTCGAGGTCGAATGGAGTCGATGGCTGGTTAGTGAAAGTGCATCTAGCCCTTTAGTGGGTTTTGGATGATTCAATGACAACGTGATTAAAGGTCTAACCCATTTGCAAAGTGTGGACAGGTAATATGTTATCTCACAGGTACTTAATGAAAGCCAAAATGATGTGTTGTTGTATAAACAATCTAGTTCAAGCACAAGACAACAATGCAAATGTAATTCATACAAAGGCTTATTTATTGTGGGATTTCCATATACTATGTGAAAGCAAGCTCATAAGAATTAATTAATGAGACATGAGGGATTGCATATGGAATGGTCTCATATTTGAAGCTTGCTAAATTGAAATGACAAAGATAACAATACAAATGAATTGATGATTCAACACAAGATGTGACTTGATGGCTTGAGATGGTGAAGATAGCAAGGAAAGGCTTCGAGGTACAAAGCAAGGGTGAAGGGCAAGCGATGGCTTGGCGGTTGAAGAACCTAGCTAGGGTGAAGAAGGAAGTACTTGCATTTAGTTGAGGTACTAATCAAGCTATGATGGTCATGTTAATGTGGAGGGTCAAATCACTATTGGAGTGTTTGATGGAAGTGACTTGATACATTTGGGATTATTCAAATTTGATGAATGGAATCAAGTCACGTGCTCAAGATGGCTATGCTCAAGTGAAAAGATCAATATCAACATGTTGGCACCCTCACTTGATGAAGATTGGAATGCATGGCTTCGGTTGAAAGAGATCAACTCAAAAGGTTTAAATTCGTTATGCTTTTATATTTGAATTAATAGGAATGTCGTACTATTAAGAGGGATGCATCATGTTGATAGATAATGTTTCATAAGTGCTCAAGCCAACTCATGTGAGTTTTGAGTGTTTGAGAGACAAAAGAGCTATCTGTTTTTGCTGGTCTGGCAATACCGGACGTGTCCGGTATTTGCCCAGTAATGGTAATTCTTGTTGTTCTCGGGTTGGTTCGTCGGGAGTTCCGACGTCTCGCGCTTAACTAACTCAGATGGTTCACTGTCCTGGTCATACCGGACATGTCCGGTATGGACGACCAGAGGCCAATGGCTAGTTTTCAAATGCCTTGAAGGTCGGGAGTTCCGACGGTCGGAAGTTCTGGCATACGTCGGGAGCTCCAACACCTCACAAACTTCAACTCAGTTACTTAGTTTTCAAATATGCTGAGGGTCGGGAGTTCCGACGTGAGTCGGGAGTTCTGACGGTCAGAAATTTCGACATTCATCGGGAGTTCTGACGCCTCACATTGTTACTATAACTTAGTTACCATTGGGGCAGTGTAAGTCATACCGGACGTGTCCGGTATGCATACCGGACGTGTCTGGTATGGCAACGGCAATAAAACGGCTAGTTTTTCCAAGGGGCTATAAATACCCCCAAGCCTACACCTTTGGAGGCTGTTGATTCTGTTGATGCACATACATGTTTTTTAGCCTTGCCAACTCTCCCAAACCCTCTCTTAGTGAGTGTGTGATCCAAATTGCCAAATCAATTAGTGGGTTGAGAGAAACTCGAAAAGAGAGCAATCCAACCACTTGAGCACTTGTGCATATTGTCTATTTTGTGATTTACATTTGTTACTCTTGGACTCTTCGGTCCTAGACGGTTAGGCATCACCGGAGAGCACCCGAGAGATTGTGGTGTGCATCGGAAAGTTTGTAACGGTCGATTCCGCCACCTCGGAATCAACTAGTGGAAGGAGTTGGAAAAGACTCTATCTAGAGTGATCTTCATGGTACCCTCTAGGGCTAACCTTCGCTGGGCCGCCCGTAGCCCTCTCAACAGAGAGTAGGACTCGAACGAGTCCGAACTTTGGTAAAATAAATATCGTGTCTCAATTCGCATTTCATTTGATATTTGTGTTGCTCCAGCTCTTGTGCAGGTTCTTTGTGTATATTGTCATCTCTAGTAGGTACCTGCAGTTTGGCTTGAAGATAGAAATCAAAAGGAACAAGTTTGGGGTTGCTCTGCAGAAATTGTGTATACCAGACACGTCCGGTATTCATACCGGACACGTCCGGTATTTCGTACTTGTGCTGAAAATATTTATTCTCCGTTCTAACTTTGTGTTGTAGGGTTGTAGCTTCTAGATATATTCTTTATACCTTGCTTACTCTGTGGTTAACTTGTAAGGGGTGGTATTACTCTTAATTTGGAGTTTCCATTTTGGAAACTCTCTTTTCTAATTGTTTCCGCATTTAAAGGTGTTAATTTTCAGAAACGCCTATTCACCCCCCTCTAGGCGGTATCCTAGGTCCTTTCAGTTAGCCCCCGAGCCTAGGGCAGCAGCCCGTCACTGGACTATTCTGGCTCCTCATAGGGGACCAAGGGCTTGTGCTGATCGCTAGCGAAGACGCCCGTTGGCACCGGCTCTCGGCCGGACGCCGCTTTCACCAGCGCATCGGCCGCCTCGTTGAGATGCCTTGGAATGTGGTTGAGCTCAAGATCGTTAAACTTGTCCTCTAGCTGGTGGACTTCTCGGCAATATGTAGCCATCTTGGCGTTGTGGTAGCTCGACTCCTTCATAACTTGGTCGATAACCAGCCGGGAGTCGCCCCGGATGTCGAGGTGTGGGATACACAACTCGATAGCGATGCATAGGTCGTTGATGAGCACCTCATACTCAGCCACATTGTTGGAGGAGGGGAAATGGATGCAAACCATGTACCTCATGTGTACCCCGAGAGGCGAAACGAAGACCAGCCCCGCGCCAGCGCCTTTCTTTACTAGCGATCCATCAAAGTACATTGTCCAGTACTCCTGGTCGATGACTACCGGCGGCATTTAGACCTCGGTCCACTCTGTAACGAAATCAGCCAGCACTTGAGCCTTGACCCATCAGCTCGAGTGCCCACTTTGCGATTCTTCACGTGGCATCCTGGTTTTGGACAACCTCGTCGAGGGGGAAGGACGTCACGACCGTCACCGTATGCGACTCGAAGTAGTGATGTAGCTTCCTCTTGGCGATAAGGACAACGTATAGGAGCTTCTGGATTTGGGGGTAGCGGGTCTTGGAATCGGACAAGACCTCGCTAACGAAGTACATGGGATGCTGCACTTTGAGGGTGTGCCCTTCTTCTTCGTGCTCCACTACCAGGGCGGCGCTGATCACTTGCGTGATGGCCACAATGTAGAGCAGAAGCGGTTCTCCATTGGTCGGAGGGACTAGGATCGGGGCCTTCGTCAGTAGCAGCTTAACTACGTCAAGTGCCTCCTAGGCCTTGGGCATCCATTCGAAACGGTAGAGGGGGAGACCTCATTCGCTGAGGAACGAGATGAAGCGGCTGAGCACATTGAGGCACCCTGCAACTCATTGTACCCCTTTTATGTTCTGAATCGGGCCCATCCTTGTGATGGCCGACATCTTCTCCAGGTTGGCCTCGATGCCACGCTCAGAGACGATGAAACCTAGCAGCATACCCCTTGGGACCCCTAAAACGCACTTCACGGGGTTGAGCTTAATGTCATTTGCTCGAAGTTTTGTGAAGGTCTGCTTAAGGTTGGCTATGACCTGGTCAACCCATTTGGACTTGACCATGATGTCATCCACATAGGCCTCAATGGTTCGCCCGATGAGGTCCCCAAAACACTTGAGCATACAATGCTGGTACATAGCCCTTGCATTTTTTAGACTGAACGGCATTGTGACATAGCAGAACGATCCGAATAGGGGTGATGAAAGATGTCGTGAGCTGGTCAGACTCGTTCATCATGATTTGATGGTACCCAAAGTATGCATCAAGGAAGCAAAGGGTTTCACACCCTAAGGTTGAGTCGACTACTTGGTCTATGCATGGCAAAGGAAACATATCCTTTGGACACACCTTGTTGAGACCCATGTAGTTAACACACATTCTCCATTTCCCACTCTTCTTTCGTACAAGAACGGGATTGGCTAACCATTCAGGGTGGAATACTTCCTTGATGAACCCAACCGCCAAAAGCTTCGCAATTTCCTCGCTGATGGCCCTACACTTCCCCTCATCGAAGCGACGCAGGCGCTACTACACCGGCTTGGATCCTGGCTTGATCTTCAAGGCGTGCTCGGTGACTTCTCTTGGAATGCCTGGCTTGTCTGAGGGTTTCCACGCAAAGATATCTCTGTTGGTGTAGAGGAAGTCGACGAGCGTGCTTTCATATTCAGAGGAAAGCGTGGTGCCAATGCGCACAACTTTGCCTTTGGAGCCACTGGGGTCTATGAGGACCTCCTTGACGCCCTCCATAGGCTCGAAAGACCCGGCCGACCGCTTGGGGTCGGGTGCTGCTTCAGCAACCTCCTTCTTGATGGCCGCAAGCTCCCTGGAGGTGACAATTGCCGCGGCGTGATCGCAGCACTCGACCTTGCACTCGTAGGCACGCTGGAAGGAGGTGCCGATGGTGATGACCCCGCATGGTCTCAGCATCTTCAGCTTTAGGTAGGTGTAGTTGGGGACGGACATGAACTTCGTGTAGCATGGACATCCTAGGATGGCGTGGTAGGTTCCATGGAACCCGACCACCTTGAAGGTGAGGGTCTCCGTCCTATAATTGGACAGATCCACGAAGGTGATAGGCAATTCGATCTGCCCAAGTGGCACAACCTGCTTTCTAGGCAAGATGCCATGGAAAGGTGCTTTGATCGGTCGAATGCGCGATCGGTCGATGCCCATGGTGTCGAGCATTTCGGCGTACATGATGTTGAGGCCGCTGCCTCCATCCATAAGTACCTTAGTGACCCACTTTGTGCCGATGATCAGGTCGACCATGAGCGGTATCTCCTTGGTTTCAGGACGCTCTCTGGGTGGTCGGTCTGATCAAAGGTTATGGTAGACTCCGACCATCGGAGGAAGGCAGGCGCTGCCAGCTCGGCCATATAGACCTTGCAGCGTGCAAGCTTCTGGCGGCGCTTAGAGTCGTAGGCCGCTGACCCTCTAAAGATCATGAGGCAACCATCTAACGTCGGAAAGCCACAATCATTCCCTTCGGCGTTGTCTGTGGCTGGCTTGGGGTCCTCCTTATGCTCCACCTTGTTGGAGCCTCCGAACAATAACCGCTTCATGAGGCCACAGTCCTTATAGAGATGCTTGACGGGGAAGGCATGGTTTGGGCATGGCCCTTCGAGCAGCTTCTCAAAGTGGTTTGGGATACCTTCTATGGGCTTCCGACCCCCTTGCGGTTGGCGACGGCCACGAGCGAGCCCTCACGCCTCTGCTTGCTCTTCTTCTTGCTAGGGCAGTCCTTGTCCTGCTTCGCCTTGCCCTTGAGGCGGTTGAAGATCGCCCGACCGCTTCCTCACCCGAGGCATGGCTGGTGGCGATGCCGAGGAGCTCCTTGGTGGTTCGCAGACCCTTACGTCCTAGCTTGTGAACTAGGGACTCACAGGTGGTCCCAGACAGGAAGGCTCCTATGACTTCGACGTCGGCGACATTGGGTAGCTCATTGCACTATCGAGAGAAGTGCTGGATGTATCCACGAAGGGTTTCTCTGGCCTTCTGTTGTCAGTTTTTTAGATCCCATAGGTTCCTAGGACGCTTATACGTGCCCTGGAAGTTTCTCACGAAGATCTCTTTCAGCTCCGTCCAACTTTGGATTCTGTTGGGCGGAAGGTGTTCCAACCATGTTCGCGTCGAATCGGCTAGGAACAATGGAAGGTTGCGGATAATGAAATCATCATTATCCGCTCCACCAGCTTGGCAAGCAAGCCGATAATCCTCGAGCCACAGTCTAGGGTTCGTTTCCTTGGAGTATTTTGGGATGTTGGTTGGTGGTCGGTACCGTGGCGAGAAGACGGCGTTGAGGATGTGTCGGCCGAAAGCCTGAGGTCTCGACAGGCCAGGACTCGGGCTTCGGCCATCGCCGCTATCGTAGCATCCGCCACGACAAGGGTGGTAGCCATGGCTAGCTCCCTCCCTCAGATCGCCGTGGGCACACCTATAGGCATCAAGGGTGTCATGCGCATCACGATTGCGGTCGAGACGCTCATGTATCAAGACTGTAGTGCGCACCCTACTGCCTTGTGGTGCCTGGTGGAGTGACGCATCCTTGTCGGGTCGCTCCGAGGGCGTGCGCTGGCTGGCGTCGAGCTCGCGTCGCTGAGATAGCAAGCTCTCGGCCTACTGTGTCGCCGCACGCTCGAGTAGCATGTGAATCTCGCGATGGGCCTAACGGTCTTTCGACGTTGCGGGCCCCAGAAGCCCCAGGAGCAAGGCCGCCGCAGCGGTGATGTTTTGGCTCGCCCGGGCGAAGTACGGGAGTGCTTCATCATCATCGATGATCCTCCGGTTCATGTCGTGGGCCATGGCACGTGCACACCCACCGTCTCCATGGTGCTCGATCTCTCGATCGAGCTCCGCGCGTTCCTGCTCGAGCTAGAGTCACGCTTCCTCGAGCTTTTGGTGTTGGGCCTTTAGCTGCTCCACCCGTAGGCGAGGCGGGGCCCTTGCATCCCCCGACCTCATCGTCAAGGTCATTCGTTGGGGTAGCCTCTTCCTCGTGGATGCTTTTGACGTGTCCCTTAGGGGTACCCACCGTGAAACACTCATGAGAGGGCTGATGGATCCCCCTGCTGGAGTCAGAGCTGGAGGGCGACTCCGATTCTTCCGCGAGGAGGTCGTGGAAAGACTCCGCGACATATTCGGTCATCCCCATGAACTCGTCATTCGTGGGGGATGGAGGCGGGCATTGCGCCACTGGGTGGTCAACGGTCTCTGTGTCGTTGTAGAGACCGAACAGGAGTGCTGTCGTGGTGCTCTAGGGGAGTTATTTCGGGGAGAGGGGCTCTCCCCTAGCAAGCTGTGCCATGACATTGGCGAACGAGAAGGTGAGGTGGCGCGGGTCCTCCCAGGACGGTCGGGTCCCAGGAAGGCGCCGAGCTGGCGCTCTAACCTCCCATAACCGAAGTCGAGGAGCTGGTCGCTCCTGGGGGCGTGGGCCTCTGGTGCGTGCAGCTGTAGCTCCTCCAGTGCCTCGGCGATCACGCCAAGGCCGGTGGAGTGGAGAGGTTGGATGGCGGCGGGAGCCTGTGCCAACTCTCCTTCCGTCGTGATGATGAAGTCCATGTCCCTGAAGCACACGTGCGTGCCTGGGACACAGTTGACGTTGCGACTAGCCATTCGAGGCCTGGTGTGGATGTCGAGACGCGCAAAAGGCCCCTACCTGACGCGCCAACTATCGGTGTTTCGAGTTGCCACCGACAAGTAAATTTCTAATATTATGCGTCTCGCTCAAATGGTGTGCTTAGAGGACACGAGGTTTATACTAGATCGGGCAGAATGTCCCTACGTCCAGTTCGTTGCTGCTACTCGTGTTACTAGCACTGAAAGATCATAGTAGGGGTTTCAAATGGGCAAGAGAGGGACAGGTCCCAAGTCTCTAGTGAAAGGAGTGAACGGGTGCTGAGAGAGATCGGTTGCTACTCAGCCGTGTGTTCGGGGTTCGATAGGTTCGTGATAGTTCGATCGGATCTAGCCTAAATCGATGTGATGTGTTGCGATGCCCCTTATGGGACACCCTACTTTCCCTTTTATAGGCCAAGGGAAAGCATGGGTTGTGGTGGAGGAAAATGAAGAGCGAGAGAGAGAGCCAAAGGCCTTCAAGATCGTCGGGTCCTTCTCCTTTATGCGGGTCTCGCTGACCCAGTAGATGTCAACAGGGACGGCTTCGCGTCGTGGTCCTATCCATCACTAGCGCCATGCGTAGGCGTCATATGCCGGTCATGGCGTTCCACTCTGTCCTAGCGAACGTCGTGGTGAACTGACGCTTCCATCAGTGTTCGTACAGGGGTTAGGCATAACAGCACCGGTACGCCCGATGCTGTTCTTGATGTAAATCCTCCGGTATGGCCGGTCAAGATCATAGGTTACATCGGGGCGTGTCGGTCTCTTCCCTAGTGTCAGAGCTTTGACTGAGGTCCATACGCTTGGACCTAGAGTGGTTGGCGGCGGTATGGGTCTCCGTCGGGCGAGGTGGAGCCCGTGGCCTCGGGGTCGGGCGAGTCGGAGTCCTCCCCCAGAGGCTGAGAGAGGCGGAGCGCAAACCCAAGGGTCAGGCAAGGCGGAGCGTAGACCCAAGGGTTGGGCGAGGCGGAGTCCTCCCTAGAGGCTGGGCGAGGCGGAGTCCTCCCCCAGAGGCCGGGGGAGGCGGAGCGTAGGCCCAAGGGTCGGGCGACGCGGAGCGCAGACCCAAGGGTCGAGAGAGGCGGAGCCCGTGGCCTCGGGATCGGGTGAGGCGGAGTCCTCCCCCAGAGGCCAGGCGAGGCGGAGTCCTCCCCCAGAGGCCGGGCGAGGCGAAGCGCAGACCCAAGGGTCGAGCGAGGCGGAGCGCAGACCCAAGGGTCGGGCGGGGCGGAGCCCGCGGCCTCAGGGTCGGGTGAGGTAGAGTCCTCCCTTAGAGGCCAGGCGAGGCGGAGCGCAGGCCCAAGGGTCGGGCGAGGCGGAACGCAGACCCAGAGGCCGAAAGAAGCGGAGGTTGCGTGCCGGGGGTCGGTTGGAGCTGTAGTCACGCTCTTGACTGCTCGGATGAGTCAATGTTGATGGTCATTAGCTCCTCCTCTTCGGATACCCTAGTATTGGTCCCGACACCACTTGTCTCCCTCCACACCCGACGTTACACACTTCTCTATTCTCTCCCTCCTCGTATGTCATTTCTGCCGCCACCACGACGCGGGACTATCGGATTCACCACACACTTCTCCGCACCGCTGCTGCCCCCGACCCCCCCCCCCCCCCCCCACCCCCACCCCCTGTCGTTATGCGTCCTTCCTTTCCCTACTGGTGGACCCGGTCCGGCAGGGATGACATCTAGGAGCATGGTGCCCAAGGCGGATGACGTCCCTGCTTGAACTTCATCCATTCATGCGTCTCCCACGACCTCCCAGTCCTTGTGATCCTTACTCTAGAGCCAGAGCTAGCGCCGTTCATCCGCCATGCCATACATTCCGTGCACCGCTTTCCTAACGACAACGTGCTTCAAGCTCCTCAGGCCCGCCCACAGTGCCGATAGAATGGTGCACTTCTACTCCCTAGACAACTGGGAGGCAGCCATGGCTTGGTAGTGGGCGCTAGATCCATAGCAAGGAGATGCAGGAGGCTAATGCATGAAGGAGAGACTAGAAACACCTGTTGGTCTCGGATGGATATCTGCATGGCTTCAAATTTGGGCATCTAGGAGGTCATCTAGAGCACCCCAAGGTGCACCAGAACCAGAAGGAGATCTAGAGCAACTGCAACGTCTTCGGGCATATGTTCGACACCGGATTTGCACAGCGGGCGACAGACTCGATAGCGGATCTGTGTGTCGGGGTCAACAACGGCCTCGATGGTGGGCTGTATATATATATAACAAAGGCAGGTATTGTAGTGCACTTGTGTGTACCCGTTTGGAGGAGCTCCGGGAGGCTCCGGCTCCGGTAATGTTCATGCACTGTAGCACGGAGCCAGCGAAGCTTGAAATCGTGGCTTTGCCGGCTCCTCCTCTTTCCGGCTTCTTTTCAGTTCATTTTGTGCCTCGATTTTCGAAACGGCTCCTGCTACGGTGTCAAACGCGCCCTAATAGAGGTGAAGAGAAAGAGGCAGACACCAATTGTCTCGAATAATATTTTTTTGTCCGCCTCAGAAAACTGGTTTTTGCAGTAGTGTGTTTTTATGACTGTATATGCTTTTTCAGTTAAGAGGTCGGAAAAAACTTTTCAATACTTTGTATCGTTATTTTGCTTCTAATAGAATCTTCCTCGGTCGAAAATAGATGATAGATGAGATGATTATTGCACTACTCCGAAAATATAATGCAGCACGCAGCTGATCTGATCTCCAAGCCAAAACCAAGCTAGGATAGGGTATCCGTGTGTACACCTACCTGTAGTACACGATGCCTGGGTGCGAGAAAGCTAGGATTGAATTGAAGCAGGACGACGACAAGGGTTTCATGTGGCATTTGAAAGCGTGAATCCGGAGAGCTGGCCGGACCGACCATGCCAACTGCTCGACTGGACATGTCTGCCCGGTGGCGGGGTCACACATGCGCGACACCGCCGTCCTTTCACGGCGATTTTACCGGCCGGCCCGCCCGATCCACTACCAGATTCAGCTTCTTTGCCAAGTGCCTCATGTCGATATACACTCGACAAAATCTTTATCGAGTGTTACACTCGGCAAAGAACGCTCGGTAAATAGTTTATCGGCAAAGACCTCTTTACCTAGTGCACTTTATCGGGCACTCGGCAAAGCCTTTGCCGAGTGCTAATCTGACACTCGGCAAAGAAAAGTCGTCGTGACGGCGAGCGCCACCGTGACAGCGGCTTTGCCGAGTGTCAAGGTCAAACACTCAGCAAAGGTCGCCGCTTTGCCGAGTGCCGTTGACTCATACACTCGGCAAAGGTGGCCATTGTACCGAGTGCCACCGGCAAGACACTCGGCAAACGTAGCCTATTTGCTGAGTGTCCTGTCAAGACACTCGGCAAACAGGAGACCTTTGCCGAGTGTCTGGCCAGTGGCACTCGGCAAATCTGTGATGTTTGCCGAGTGCAATGGCCTTTGCACTCGGCAAAGCATGTTCCCAGGTAGTCACTTTGCCGAGTGTCATGGCCATTGCACTCGGCAAAGTGACTGAAAACAGTCTTTTTTATTTGTTTTTTATATCCCATCCAAACAAACAGAACATATATATAACAAACATCACCAACATCACAAATATATCATCTAACAGCACATATATAAACGTCACACATATATTACAAACGTCACATGTCTCACAATATATCATAAATAAGTTCACAAGTAATCTAAGTGCTCCATCATCTACAACCACAATTGCAAATAGAAGTACCATTAACAACCACAAGAATCTTAACCAGATGGCCAATGAGACTGATTTGGTGAATGATTCGCTGAAGCATGAGGATCGTTCGATGCCGCCGATTGATTCCGCACAAAGTAGAAGAGATTGCATGTGTGATACAAGATAAATATATACCATACATGAATAAAATTTTCATACTCCACTAGGTTTGACCGTAAGCATGAATATACAAACTAAAACATTTATACTCACAGGAGTAGAATAGTGAGGAGGTGAAGGTGGAGGTGGAGCGAATACGAAGGTGGCAGAACTACACCCGTAGCGGCGCCAAGACTTTGCATGTACTGAAGAATCTCCGCCATCCTCTGCTGCTCGACCTCCCACTCGGCCTCCACCCTCTCCATCTTCACCTGCATCTGCTCCCGTATCCTCCTCTCTTGTTCCAGCTAGGCCTACAATATATTCACCCCAATGTTACAATAATGCAAAGAAAAGGTATAAAAAACCAATGAACGATGAATAAACCAGGAATAACCTCAAGTGCCTCCACCCGGTGGTGTGAAGTGTCATGCCGAGGTCATATGGCCAGGCTCGTGCTCGTGCTGCTTGCTCGAATCTGGGAGAGACTGGGAGTAGCGGCCGAGTCGATTGCGCCGTCGCCAATCCAGTACCGCCCATGCTTCTTGCCTCCTCCCACCCTCATGACGACTTCTCCATCAAGGTCTTCGGTGCTCGGATCATACTCTGGCCCATGGACCTCCCTTGCCATCGATGTGTACTCACTGAGGCCATCAAGTACATGACATATCAGAAGATGAAATTAAGCCTACTTAATCTCAAAAGGAATCAATATTAATATTCTGTATTTACCTGCAGGTACTGGTCCCGGGTCAGCGTCATGGTTCTTGCGTCCCTTTTGGTGACCTTCGTTCCAAGGATGGTCCCGTGGTAAGTTACGACGGCCTAGATGCACGCCTCGTAATGCATGTCCACGACGAGTTTTTTACAGCATTTGGTAGCCACCGCATCTGCCCTGGCCTCATGTCCGTCCTGGCATCTAAAGAAATACTGCATACAAACATGATGTATCCATTCATTATTTCAAGAATGTCCAATGAATGTGATGTATTGAGCAATGTAGTGTGAGGAAGACTTACCCACAGCTCTTGCTTCACCCGCTCCGCCTTGTTGTTGAATACCCTATGGGCCTGATCTGCAGCATCGGGGGCAGCGGCGTAGTGGTCAAACGAGTAGGCCGGCTCCGTCACTCCGGCGTACTCAATCAGGCCAGGGAAGTGCTCCTTGCACAAAAGACCGAGGATGCTATTGACTTGGCGTGTGTGAGCACCTCCACTCGCCACAATCGTCCAGTTCCTGCCCAAGTGATTAAGAAAAATTATTAGTTTCTATTTTGATTTTCAACATATCATATAAAGTAGTGATAACATCTAAAGTTACTTACTTTTGCCCCTCGGGTCGAATCAGCGGGCGTCTCTCACGAGGTATCTGTCGCTGAGGGAGGCTCGCGGGACCTCGCAAGTAGACGCTCGACGAACTAGAGGAAGCAGAACCCCCTACTGTCGCCTCCTCCTCGTCGTCCTCCTGTGCGTCCTCCTGCACCTCGTCGGCATCCTCCTGGGGCACCTGCTCCTCCTCCTCCTCACGCGACGGGGCGGCAGGCGATGGCTCCCTCCTGTGGCTGCTCCTCCTCCTACTCTCCTCCGGTGCAGCGGTCCTTGTCCTTTGTACAAGGACACTAGCTTCCTCATCCCACCACCTACCATCTTTGTTCAATCACCTGCAATTAAAAAGAGTAAACCAATAAGCACAGATAAACAAGAAGTACTTAGAAAGAGATGCAAAATAAACAAAACATAATTACAAAATAACATAGTATTACAAGTATTAGAAATAATCTTCATGATTGGGATTAGCTAGATCATAAGTCTCATCATCACTATCAATCATGTTGAAATAATCAACACTATCCGAATGAGCAATGTTGCCATTGTCATTGTCTAAATGTAATCGCTCAAGCATTTGTAAGTCCTTCACATTTTGCACCTCATCTCCAGCGTCCTCTTCAATAACTGTTTCATTGTCTACTTCCATTCCGATTGCTTTGGTTAAGTCTATCTCAAACCTCCCTTCTAGCCCCTCTTCTTGAAAGAACTCTCCGTCATATGTGTTTGGGTCTAAGTTATAATCTTCATCGTTTGGGACAGGCACTTTACCGTATGGCGATACCATGTGCACAATATCCCAACCCTTAAGATACCTTTTGGTTTGACACGCATATGGGAGATAATAAACTTGCGTGGCCTGTTGGGCCACAATATAGATATCGTCTTCTGGTAAGACGGAATCCTGTTGAATTTCGACTAGCCCAAGATTAGAATATGTCCGTCTTGTTACTTTAGGATCAAACCAATGGCATTTGAATATGATGGGAATAAAAGGTTTGGAACCATGAAACTTGAGTTCGTATATTTCTTCAATTCTTCCGTAATACTCGATCTCATCAACGTCGGGCGTAAAAACTTCAGAACTTGTGGTTCTTCGATTGGGCCGACTCTGCTCGTAGCTTGTTGTGCGAAAGCGATATCCATTCACGTCATAACCAGAAAATGACCTGGCCCTATAGGCAAAGCCATCGGCAACCTGTCTCAACTCGGCACGCATAGACGCATCCCTCTGGCCCTGCAAGCTCAAGCAGGATACATCGTTATATTATTCGCACGTACGAGTAACTTGGAATGTCAAACTAAGTACGAGCTAAATTGGACGGTACCTTCCGTTTGAACCAAAAAATGAAATCGGGCATTTCATTTCCCGCACCCTGTCTAAGAAGGGTATCTAGCTGCTGCAGCGTGGGATCCCTTGATTGATGCCAAAATTCATGAAGAAATTCCCTGTACCAACAAGAAACAAGGGGGTTGGATGCAGAATAGTGACGGCGTATTTAACAAGTTCGTTGAGAACTTACTACATGTACGACGCCACTTCATCAAGGTTGGTCAACATGTATAGCATGATATGGTGCCACTCTTCATGATTCAAGGTCTTGGGGTCGATGCACTTGCGCTTCCGAGTTGCCCTCAGAAAAGGCTGAGGTTCGATTTATTTTCGCCAGCATTGTAACGAGGGGGTGGATTATGCACGCTAGGGAGGTTGTCACCATAGTATGTTGTTGTGAAGTTCGTCACCTTCTCCAGAATGTATGCCTCTGCAATGGAAGCCTCGATTTTGCATTTATTTCTACATTTCTTTTGAAGAACCTTTAGACATCTCTCGATTGGATAGCACCAACGGCCCTACATGGGACCCCCCATTCGTGCCTCATACGGGAGGTGAAAAATCAAATGCTGCATCGGACAGAAAAAGCCGGGTGGAAAGATCTTCTCCAACTTACAGAGCAACACAGGTGCCATTCTTTCTAAGTCAACAATCACGGTCCGAGATAACTCCTTGGCACAAAGCTGGCGAAAGAAATAGCTCAACTCTGCCAGCACTAGCCAGACATGCTCAGGGACATAGCCTCAAACCATCGTCGGAAGAAGCCACTCAATCCATATGTGGTAGTCATGATTCTTCATCCCTAAGACTCGCATAGTAGATAAGTTCACTCCCATCCTCAGATTAGCTGCATACCCATCAGGGAACATTAACGTCTGGATCCATTCTAGTACTTCCCTCCTTTGGGGCTTGCTCAAGACAAAATCGGCCTTAGGCCTTCTCCATGTCTTGTCGTGACTAGGAGGCTTCATATGTTGGTTTGGTCTATCACATAACGTTGCCAGATCCACTCTAGCCTTAACGTTGTCCTTTGACTTGTTAGGAATGTCCATGATTGTTTCCCAAAGTGCCTCGGTGACATTCTTTTCAGTGTGCATTACATCAATGTTGTGTGGAAGGAGAAGGTCATCAAAATAGGAGAGCCGAGTCAAGCCTGACTTATGAGTCCACATATGTTGCTCACCATATCTTACAAAACCACCTTCTGGATTGACCATGAGACCATCTATCTATTCACGAACCGCGGCACCAGTCATTATCGGTGGTGTAGGGTCTGTCACTATGACACCTTTCGTAAAGTTCTTGATGTCTCGTCTGAATGCATGGTCAAGAGGGAGGAATTGTCGATGTTTGTCGAACGATGAATACTTGCCACCCTTCTGCAACCAAATGAACCTCAGACCTTCCTTGCATACTGGGCATGAGAACTTCCCGTGAACACACCAGGCGCAGAATATCCCATACGCCATGAAGTCATGCAGGGAGTAGTGGTACCAAACATGCATTTTGAAGTTTTTCTTTGTAACTCGATCATATGTCCATACCCCTTCCTGTTAAGCACGTACCAATTCATCAATCACAGGCTCCATGAACACACCCATATTATTCCCCGGGTGTCCAGGAATTATCAACGACAAGAATACGTTCTGTCGTTGAAAGCATACGTCGGGGGGGAGATTGAGGGGGATAACGAATATGGGTCAACATGTGTATGGGGCAGCCATCATTCCATAAGGATTGAACCCATCTGTTGCCAGCGCAACACGTACATTACGAGCCTCTTTAGCTTTCTCATGATGAATGCCATCAAAGTGGGTCCATGCTTCACCATCGGATGCATGTACCATCCTGTCAGGATTGTATCATTTGCCATTTTTGTGCCATGTCATCTGTTTCACGGATTCCTCGGTCATGTATAGCCGTTGGATCCTCGGTATGAATGGAAGGTGCCGTAGGATTGTCATGGGAATGTCAAGCTACCTCTTCTGGCCATCACCAGAATCTACCTCTAGGAACCTAGAGGATTTACACTTTGGATAGTACTTTGCTTCCACGTATTCTTTCCTAAATAGGACGCACCCCTTCGGGCAAGCATGTATCTGCTCATACGGCATCTTAAGTGCACGAAGGAGTTTCTGTGACTCGTGCATGCTCTTTGGCAGAAGGTGACCCTCCAGAAGCAGGCTGCTAATAACTGTCAACATACCATTGAAGGCGTCTCGACTCAGGTTATACTGGGACTTTAACGCCATAATGCGTCCAATGGCATCCAGTTGAGGAACCTTTGTCTGGCCGTGAAGAGGTTTCTGTGCCGCAGCAAACATGTCGTAGAACGCCTTTGCGGTTGCCTCTGGCTCCTCCTATGTACGTCCTTCAGCGAACTATGCCTCGTGATAGTCATTTAACATGTCTGCTACCCCGGCATCAGCATCATAATCCTCGACGTGTGGTCTCACCTCCTCCTCTCTCATACGATTGGCTTCACCATGGTAGACCCACCGGGTATAGTCTATCGTAAATCTATTCTTCCAAAGATGTTCTCCCATGACCTTCTTCGTTTGTCTTTTCCTGTTTGCACATTTGCTGTAGGGATAGCAAATTTTACTCGCTCCTTTAGCAGCCATGCCAAATGCCCATTCCAAGAAAGCATCGGTCTTGTCGATCCATTCATTGGTGATCTGACCCTGACTTGCACGGCCCGTGTACATCCACTCACGGCCCTCCATCCTCTAACATTTATAGCGGCGAGTAATATAAACATCAATTGCATCTACACGATGTTCCTACTATCTAATAGGTGAGGATAGGTCCTAATCCCATGCGAGGATCCATAGATGAGCTTAGTTTCCATGCTCTACTCCTATCCGAGATAGAATTTCGGCAGCACCTCCCCGCTGTTCTCCAAATACACGTCCTGCCAGGGAGAGTGTATATCCAGAGAACAACAAGGAGATGATGCTGAAACTCTGTCTCAGATCGGAGCAGACCATGGAAACTAACCCCACCTACGCATCCGCGGTCTGTCCAAAAAACGTGGACAATTCGAAACAGATACGGTTTTAGATATGGAAATATCTGCATATTTCCAACCGTATCACTTTTGAATAGGAGACGCCTAACTGGGTTACGTGATCTACAACCATGATACAGAAAGAGGGGTTATACCTAGGGTGGCGATGGAGTCAGGCTAGCGGGGCCATGGTGGGTCGGTGCAGTGGCGAGGCGACGTGGTGCAGGCAGACCCGCAGCGGCGAGGAAGGCGATCGGGGTCGCCGAGGTACTCCGGCTCCGCTCCGACGGGCTCTTCTCTGCAAAAAAAGAAACATAAAACTGTCAATACAAAATTTCGGCAGCACCTCTCCTGCACGGTGAGGTTTCCAAAACCTGCAAGAAAACCAACGGCACGATGGCCAACATGCACATATATATGAACGGCACGATGGCCAACATGCACAAGATTATATCCAACCACATATATATAACAATGTCACAACCACTCCTACGACTACCACCACTGCTACTCTACCACTACTACTACCGCAACTACTTGTAATACTACGACGACGACGACGGTAGGGCATACCTAGTGGGCGTCGTAGGGCGGCGGTGGTGAAGGGGCCAGGGCACCAGTGGACAAGGCGACGGCTGGGGAAGCGCCGGGGACGTGGCAACGGCGGCCGGGGCACCTCCTCCTCCTCCTTCTTCCTCCTTCCTCCTTCCTCCTTCCTCCTCCTCCTTCTCTTCCTCCTTCTTCCTCCTCTCCTCCTCCTCTCTTTCTCCTCCTCCGGTGGCATGGGCGGCGGCGGCGCTGGCGCAGTCAGCGTGCGTGTGTGCATGTGTGCGGTGTGTGTGGGTCGGCTGGGCCGCCGGGGTTAAATCCCCCCTTTGCCGAGTGCCCCCGATCTGACACTCGGCAAAGTATTTTTTTTATTTTTTTTAATTCTCTGCCGAGTGCACCTGGCCTGGCACTCGGCAAAGAGGGTTTTTAAAAAAAATTCTTTGTCGAGTGCCCACGATCGGGCACTCGGCAAAGTATTTTTTTAATTTTTTAAAATTCTTTGCCGAGTGCCACCCGGCCTGGCACTCGGCAAATAGGGGTATTTTTAAAACTTCTTCGGAGATTCTTCGGTTTGAAAGCATCGTACGTGACAACTTGCGCGAAACCTTCTCAAATTTTTATCACAGCCTCCACATATGATATCATGACATCTTGATAAGTTTCATGATTTTCGGACTTCGTTTACTTTTTATAGAATTTAAAAACAACTCGACCGCAAGTTCGTGGTCATGTTTCGTGAACAAGATGTTCGAAATTGGTGGTCTGTTCCTGGATACGGCCTCACATTATACTAAATAACATGAATATCATTTTTCCATTCATTTTTTTCATTATTCGAATGACTAGCAGTTATAATTTGAATTATCCAAGAAAATTCAATTAAATGAAATAAATTAAAGAAATATAGAAAAAGTCTGATAAATGTGCCACATTGGAACATAGAGTACCAGGTATTGTATGAGGACTGCAGAAAAAGTTTGGAGGTCAAAAGTGAAAAAAAATATGATTTGTCGAGTGTCAAAAAATGACATTCGGCAAATCACCACTTTGCCGAGTGTCAGGAGAAGACACTTGGCAAAGGGTTAATGGCGGCGGCCCTTTGCCGAGTGTTCTGGTTTGCCGAGTGTCCGACACTCGGCAAACCTGGTCTTTGCTGAGTGTTATTGTTTGCCGAGTGCTCAGCACTCGGCAACCCATCTCTTTGCTGAGTGCCAGTTGTTTGCTGGGTGCTTTCTCTCTGGCACTTAGTAAATAGCCTCTTTGTCGAGCGCCCGATAAAAAATACTTGGCAAAATATGGAACACTCGGTAAAGAAACCGTCTCTGGTAGTGATCGACGACGACGCCGCGTCAAAACTAGGGCCGTGTCGTCGTCTGCCAACTGCTCTGCTCGATCTGCATGAGGTTGACATCATCTATATTATATTATATAGAGATTAATTGCAGTAAATTACCAGCATGTTCGGTTGGCTGGTTCGTATCGTTGCTGGTTCGTAAAGAAGTACTGCTGCCTGGTTTGTGTGAGAGAAAAATACTGTTCCGACTGAAAATTTACGATCGTTTACGACAAGCCACAGCCAAACGAACAGGCTATAGTAATATGAATTATTATATTAATATTAATTAGCCAAATTAAATCATGTAGCCGTATGTATATATAGGACAGGACGGATGAGCTGAAGCAATCTGATGAAGACTTCGTTCGGTTTTCCAGGGCCTCAATCCAGAGGAACCGAATAAGCCCGAAATGGATCCAAATCATCACTGTACCAAACGGAACTGCTTAGTAGTTACCTAGCTACTAATTTACGTAGCTAGCCTTCAAAATAGTTTTAAATCAATTGTTAGTGTCACATCGTATCTTATTATTATCCTTCATTTGCGCAGGACAGAAGAAACAAAAGAGTGCCACCAATAGGGGATTCACCGAGACAATGCAAATTCCTTTTCTAAAGGGATAGACCGTCCCTTTCATTTCAATTTTCCTTGTCTGCCCTGTTGATTGATTGAGCAAGCAAATAAAAGTCAGTAAGTAGGTACCGTACGTGTTTCCGATCCAACCGGTGTTTCAGTCACACAGATATGCATGCATAGCGGAATAACCCATCACTGTTCTCCATCCAAATTTTGCAAGGAGCAGCAAGCTTAAATACATTATATTCCTACTAGCTACCAAACTGATGACCTCCAAAGGCAAAAGATATGCATGGGACATGTATGCATGCATGCTTAGGCTATACTAGCTTACTATAATATAGCTAGCTTAGTGAAGCTACACTACACCTACAAAGTAAGTAAAATCGTTGTGCGCGCGTGCGTGCGCTTGAGTGTTACAGTTGACTACTTAGCATGCTTTGTCGCTGCTGCTCCTACCTTTAGCGAACATGAGTGTAGTTCGATCTATGCATGCATGCATAAGATAGATCTGGACTACTCCGACGCATCATAACCGTCGTACGTGTACCCCCAAGTAATTAGGTGGTACATACGCTCTCCATCCCCTTTCCCCTCGTATCCAGCAAGCAAGAACTTTCCTTTTGCACCTATCATAGCGGTTAGGTTTGCAAAACGATCGATCGATAACGAAACTTGAGCACTAATCATCGCAATTTTGTCAGCACTTGACTTGAATAAGAATTGCAACATACTGTACGTATGAGCGAGCGAGGCCCGGCCCCTCTCGGCTCCTCCAAAAGGACCCAATATAATTAATATAAAGCGATGATAGATAGACTTGGATGACTTCACTTGATTATTATATATTTAGTTGCTACATTCAATTCCCTCTCTTCTTTGGATCGGATAGTCACGTATAAGCTTTATTACTCTCCCCTCACCATCAGCAGCAATGCTATTGCTAGAACTAAGGCTTTGTTTAGCATGGCTCAGCTTCACTACGTAGTAACTTTTTTTTCTTCTTCAGCTTAACGAGTAGCTCTACTAATAGAGCTGAAGCTGTTTTGGTGAACCGTTTAGCAAAGCTGCTTCTCATTATAGACAAAATATAACTAAATGACCATAGTTCCTTTTTTTCATGGTCTCTCTTTCTTCCTCGTCTCTTTCCCCACGGTCTCTATTTCTTTCCCAAATCATGTCTTCCTCGTTTCTTTGTTCTTGACACGTCCGCGCTTGCGATACCCGGTGGCCCTCGCGCTTGCGTTCCCGGCTCCGGCGGGTGAGCCCGCGTGTTCCTTCCTATAGCACCTGGTTTTAAGAATAAAACCAGATACGCACCATATGTGAGCCTAGGAAGTCAAATCTCACATATAGCTATAAATAAGGGTAATATCAAAAGACAATGCTCAATATATAATGTACTTAGTATAAAGGATATAACCTTAGACAGCAAATAGCGGAAAGACAACTCCGATCTTCGGGTGAAGACTCCAATTCCACAGGGACAACTGACTGGTTGATCACAAGCCTAACTCCTCCAAACTCTAGCAATCCAGTACCCATCCGGGATTTTTCCAAAGATTTAAAAGTAAAGCAAGCGTAAGTACATGTTGTACTCAACAAATATAACATGGGGTTCATGAGGCTCAAAAGGCTGACACTGGTTTAACTGTGATTAGTTTTTAATGTGTCATCTTTTAGCAATTGGGTGTCAACAAGTTTATTCACAAGTTCACATAAACACATGATCAGGTAAACATGAATAATAAATAGCATAAATAGTAATCATTAGTGAGCATCTTCATCATCAGTATCATTAGTGTTCATCATCTATTTCGTAAGGGTCCAAGGCCACTCGTGACCGTGAGCACGGCTATTATAACAGTTTTACACTCTGCAGAGGTTGTACACTTTCACTGTGGGTCGTGATTTCCCCTTTCGCCCGAGGTAGCTAATCTCTTGACCCACTTCCAAAGAAGGTCGGTAGGGTTCACTATGAAGCCTTTCAAAGGTTCGTCTAACAAGTTAGGGCCATTAGATTCACTCGGCAAACAGATATAGGAACCCCCTGTCGAATGGCACAATGACACGTAGCCTATACACATAAGAGTAGAGGCTGTCCTATACCCGATTCGGCAAGCCATTCTTACGCTAAAAAGGTAACCTCTAACAAGCTAGAAAATGTCCTCATACTGAGCTAAAGCCAGAGCCATATAGCCCTCACAGTTGTACTGTAAGTTCCGAATGTTCGCTTACAGATAAGTCCTTAGGGAGAGGAATTTAGAGCACCATAAAAACAGCCCAATGCTCTAGCCCCCTTGTTCCATGTTGCTAAAAAGCATATTTTAGTGTTTATTGCATATACCATTAGTCAAGTTACAAGATCATGGCTTTGGTTGAGCACTAGCATCATACTACCCAATGTAATACCCCATAGGTATCGAGAAACAAGTACAAAAGACTAGGATATCCTTAGTGGTAGTCAAGGTAGACACATGCAACATAAATTAAATGATTAAAGGTGTATAGGACAAGGAAGATCCTATGCTATACTTGCCTTAAACTCAGATCCTTCTTCAAGTCCAAAACTTCAATGAATTGCTTCTGGATTCACCACGTATAGCTCACCGATTGGACATGATCATAGAACACCACACAAGCATCCATGTAATCATACATGAAGCAAACAATAAAACTAAATTAGAACATTACACCAGACAATAAAAAGGTTTGAAAACTAATCTGTGCATTGCTACGAGCACACAGACGCGAAAAGCACGTTAATCGGAGCTACGATAAAAAAGAAACATCTACCGGGAGATTCACCTTCATATAAGAAGAAGAAAGCTATAGGCTTCATTTATTTTAACTATATAAAATCATATATATAAGATATTTTAGAGAAATATCCAAATGGAATTAAGTCAAATTATATTTGATTTGGAAAACCAAGTTAGATCTAATCTCATTTTAATTGAAAAACTAATTGGAAAACTAATTGCTTTTAATTGGAAAACTAATTGCATATAGATTGATCAAATTAACATTTTATTTGAAAGCATAGAGCATGTTAAACAATGCTACTATAACTTAGATTACGTCGTTATGAATCTAACATAATTTGAACCAGTCAAAACAGAGTTAAAACGAAGAAGTTATGGCCTAAACAAGGCTAGTGGCAAAACTGTAAATAGATGAAAACGTATTTTGAATCTAAACGAAGGAAACTACGCTTTCCAAAGAAAAAGACGTATTCTGGAAATATGCTATGGACTGCGGGTTCAAAATTTGGAAAAGACAGGGGTTCTTTTAAAAGAATGTCAGCCGAACCGGTATCTTTAAATCCAACTCGTTGATCTCGGGATGGACGGTGGGGATTAGACAGGGAAGAGAGAAGGCGCAGCCAGCGCCGGAATAGGGAGAGGAGACAGTGGCGCCATGGCCGGCGTTGAGAATCTCGTCGGCGTTTTTGAAGAAGAGCCCACGGGCCACGATAGCACTAAGCAAGGGCACCGAAAAGTAGAGAAGATCACTGCGAACTTACCTAGGCACTTCTCGCGGTCGAAGATAAGGTGAAGACGACGTGCGGCTCGGTGCTTGGCGGCGGGAGCTATGGCGGAGCGGCGGCTAGGGCTTGCTGTGAAGTGGCGTTTCGGCGAGACTTGAGGCGAGGGCAGTGCTCCGAGGCTCAGGATAGGAGGCGGCGCGGGCTCGGGCTTCGGTATTTATGGTCGGAAGCGACTTGAGACACAAGGCAAAGGGAGGAGGTGTGGCGGCGGCGGACACCGATGCGGCGGCGTAGAGTCCGGCTCGGTCTGGAGGCAGGAGACGGCGGTGTAGCTGACATGCGGGCCTGGGATGGCAGCGAGGGACAGAGCGAGGCCGGTTCGTCAGCGGAAGAGAGGGGAGAGGAGACGGGGATGCGCGGGCATGTGGCTTTGCTGCTGGGCTGCTTGCTGAGGGCGGAGCTGGGCCAATGCGAGGGAGCGGGGCAGGCCGAGCGGGGTGGAGCTGGGCTTGCTAGCTTGCTGGGCCGAGAACAGAGAGAGAGGAGGAAAAGAATTTCCTTTTTTATTTTCTTAAACACATTTTCAAATCTAAATTTAATTCAAATTCAAATCCTTTCGAAATTTTAATCAAACATAATCATCACAAATAAATATGCAGTAGCATTTACGCACAAAAATGTTGCTAAGCCTTATGATAAATTTTAATTTAATGATTTTTTTTATTTTCCTATATTTTCATGAGCACAAAAATATTGAATTAAATCATTTTAGCTCTATTTCAGAAGAAGCAAATTTTATGGTGTTATAATTCTACCCCCTTAAGATGAATCTCGTCCTCGAGATTCGGACGATGGTGTTCAAAGAGATATGGATACTCCGCCTTGGGATTCTTCTTTACTTTGCATACCTGTTAACCTTACTCCAAGTAACTTGCCAAACTGATTCCAAGATCCTGACAGATACTCCAATCACCCCTCAAGTACTCCAATCGTTAGGCCACATTTCCTTTTCAGTCCAAACTATCAATTCTCTTTCTTAAAATATTCACCTTTCAACGGAGCATTTTCACTTTCTTATTCTAAAGTAGGCTCTGCCACCGGCTTTAAAACTTTAATGACTATATATGCTCAGGTTAAGCTGCTCAACTCTCAAGCACAATTCTGAGTCCATGGTGTCATCCGAATCTTCTTAGCATAACTCTCTTTTGCTAAAGACATCTCTCAAGCATAATTCTAAGTCCATGGCCTTCTTGTGCTAGTATGAGCAGCTGGGAGGAGCCACTATTTTCAGCTTCATCTCCCATCTATCTCATGTAAGACCTGTGAAGCTATTTGCAAAAGACATGTTTGGTGCGAAACAGTTTCTAGGTTAGAAGACCAGATGTAGTTGGTGGTTTTGACAGGGGAGTGGTGGCTCCCCACAAACCACCACCTCAGGCTCAGGGTCGGGCCGGCCTTGTCTTAGCCGTTTAGACAATGCAATCGTGTTGACACCTCTCTCCACTCGAGCATGCTTTTTCAGCGTTCACCACCTTTTCAAGTCTCTCCTCCTCTCTCTTCAAATCAGATTAACATAACATTATAGAGTTGAGTTGATTGCTTTCCGCCCATCGTTAACCACCGTCTCACGCCAAAATAATATTCTCTCATTCATCCCTCCAATTATTCAGAGTCCTAAACCCACTACAATACTCACCTGTCGCTATGATCCTGCGCTTTGTTACATATGCGTGCCTGCTTTTAGGATCATGTCTTGTTTGGTTTCCTCATCTTGCGTGTTTCAATATTAATTCGTTGTATGAAAGGTGCGCTAAAGTTTCACTTGAGTGCTAGATAGAGTGGGGCTAACTCTAGCTGCGTATGTATGTATCTATACAAATATAATGAACTGAATCATCAATTTATAATAATGAAAAAGGGGATCCTCCGAATTATCCACAAAAGAAAAGAAATACCCTCTCAGTTTCAAATTATAAGACGGTTTGATTTTTCTAAATACATTGTTTTTACTATATATCTAGACATAATATATATCTAAGTGTATAACGAAAGTTACGTATTAAAAAAGCTAAAACACGTTATAATTTTGAATGCAGGGAGTAGATACCACGCATTTTTCTCCACAAGGATGCCGCTTTTACGTAAAAACTCTACATATGCATGTATACGTGGCAACGACGACGATCAACACTGCAAATTAAACTCTATATATAACGTACCCGGGCCAGAGGATACAAATGTACAAACAACTTTAGTTAGGTATACGAAAGACATTCCATAACTGAAAGGAATGTTGTAAGAAGGAGAACAATCTCAGTCTACAGTTTACTTTTATTAGTTAATTAATATATAAAAAAATGTCTAGGCCCTTTCTTGCTCCACACAGCCTTTTCTCCTGCTTATTTTAATTTCCTCGTCAATATATAAGAAGCCCCCGTGCCCAACACAATCCTACTTTTGTGGTATGGGAAACAAAGAACATCAGTATAATATATATTGTGCCACGTCAGCACAAGGGCCCTCCATTAGCCAACTTTTGCTAAACAATAGATAATAAAACACTGTTCCGGATGAAAAAATAAGCGGATCAAGTCGGGTTTAAGGGCATGCGAACGGAGCCATTTGCTCCGTTCGCATGCCCTTAAACCCGACTTGATCCGCTTATTTTTTCATCCGGAACAGTGTTTTTCTCTCACAAATTTATCCAGCATTCCTCCAAACCATCCAGATTCCTCCAGAATTCAGACAAGTGAACAGGGTTCCTAACTAAATTCCAGCCATGTACGGCACGCCATTGTGATCAAAAGGAAATACTTTTTAATTTCTTCAATCACTAATTGGGCAGGGGGTCAATTCAAGGTGTCAAACTTAATGGAATGGCCTCTCTAACGCTACGGCATCGACAGGTAGAAACCATCATGGCCACAATCTCTACTCCTAGCTAAGCTACTACAGTTGACTTCCTTCAATGGTGCTATTGAGTTAATCTGCATGTCGTGCACTAGTTAGCTACCTAAGCAAGTAACCAAGTCAACCCCCACGTACTAGGCAACCAATCTTTATATCTATTCAGATGAGCCCTTTTACAATGGTTGGAAATACTTCCTAACGCTTGCTGATGCTTCGTGATGTCTACCCAAAATAGCTATTTTGTTGATTTTATTTGTCCAAGGGCATTATGGTCATTTAGCACACTCACTTCCGACCCCCTCCCCGACTCCAATCCCGCACGTCCTCGCCGTACTCCCCCACCCCACCCCACGCCGAACTCCCCAATCCCGCTGCCCTCGCACGGCGTCGCGCCGGCGGCCCTGCACCGCCGCCGCCCCCGCCCCAAGCGCGAGGCCCATGGTAGTCGCCTCCGTCGCCGCTGAACTCCCCAATCCCGCACGCACCTCACCCTAGCTTCCCTCGCACGGCGTCGCGCCAGTGGCCCTGCCCCACCGCCACCCCCGCCCCCAGCGCGAGGCCCGTGGTAGTCGCCTCCGTCGTCGGTGGCCCTGCCCCACGGCCGCACCCGCCCCCAGCGCGAGGGCGGCGGTGGTCGCCTCTGTCGCCGTGTTCCTCGAGTCTGACGGGCTCCCGCGCACCCTGGTCGCCGGCCTCGAGGTACCCACTCCCATGTACACTTTTGGTGTTGCCGTTTTGGTGCGCTGCCGCTGAGGCGCCGGATTGGGGAATTTCTTGTTTTTCATTTGTACTGAATCATCACATGTTATTTGCAGCTGTGTAATCCTTAATTTGTCTTGTGATTTGATATCTTCTATGAATTCATCTTCCATCACTAGTTACTGCCTAAGACTTATGGATGCCTTAAATATTCAAACCATCAAGTTGTACCAGTGCTTTATGTGAATACACATGAATACATGAGCATGGAATGATCTGTGGTTTCCTTAGGTTTTTGTATTGTATATAAAAATGTGTTTAGACTCTGTAAATTGACCAAAAATCAGGTTAAATATATGAGTTCAGTGACAAGTCATGTAAATTCCTATTGACAATATATTGAAAGAGAAGTCAATTATGGGTTGTCTTATGGATCCCATGATGATAGCGGGGTCACTGTGAATTATGGGTCATCACTATCATCGATAACCTTTTTTAAGGCAATGTAGTTCCTGTACCAATACGGTAGCAGTTGAATTACAAATGAGTTGGCAAAATCTATTCTTCTTTAAGAATGTGGCATTATTTGAATGACATGATGTGGTTGTAATTTCAATCATTAGTGGTCAGCATGGGTACAAGATAGCACATTTGCTACTCTTGTTAAATTATCTCCATCTCTCCTAAGTAACTCGTGTCCTGTAATATTCTTTGTCATCTGCGCTTTTACCATGTGGTTCAAGTTCTCTGTGCATGGTCATTTGTATGTCCTTTTCTACTAGATGAGCATTTATAATGTTTTTGAATTGCATAAAACAATGATTGACTATGGGCGGGTGCATGCAACCTTTTCATTAGTGGTCACTTTGTCATCACCTTAATTTGTGTGTGCACATAGCTATGGGCGGGTGTGTGCAACCTTTTCCAAAGAATTTTACAATGAGATCAGTTATGTTAATTGAGCATTTATTATATGTATGGGCATGTGCATGCAAAGTTTTGTTCAGTTGTATTGATTGGACCTATTTTGCAGTTTCAGTTGCTGAGCCTGTAGGTGGTTTATTATTGTCAGAGGTATGCAATATGCTAGATGTTCATGTTGTAGTAATATTCATTTCTTGCTCCAGGCTTCAGGGGACTGAATTTTATCCTCTTTTTGTAGGGAATGTCAGGACAACAGAATAGTGGTGGTTCCACCTCCTCTCGCTCTGATGGAAGTGAATATGATATTGTACCTAAATCATACACATCAATGCCCCGCAACTTCCCGAGTCGCCGATCATTCTTGTCAAAGCCAATACACCCTGTTTCATTTCCAGAACATGCACTAGAAGCACAAGAAACTCAAAGTCATGTTGCCAGCGCAAGCTCCAGCAATCCTCTGTGCTCTGAATTCAAGGGAACAAGAGAGCTTCGCTTTCCAGGTCCCATGGACTATGGTAGTGCTAGTCATGGGTGTTAGAACTGTAGATCGTTCTAGGGATAAGATCCGAGGGGGTTCTTGCTATTGAATAGTATCACGAAACCTAGAACGTCTACTAGAGCATGTAGAACGAGAGAAAGAGAAGGAAGGTAGGTGTTGAACCTGACACCGCAGAGAGGGAGGGTTCAGTGGATGCCATGGAGTCAATGTATGCGCTAGGGCAGCGACGGTAGGTGAAGACGGCTTTGGAGATGCGCGGTGGCGACCGGCGGTGAAGACAGTGTCGATGGAGCGGGCGGCACGGCTGGTGGCTTCCCGTCACTGGCTGCGCCCCTCTCTAATTGGATTAGGGTTTAGGTGTTGGTGGGGAGATCGGCTCAGGTCAACCTCATGATAAGAGCCACCGGCCCCCACCTCTTTTTATAGCATAGTGTGACAGGGGCCCTCCAGCCATGGTGGGCTGGGCGCCCCCGATCATGGCGCGAATCAAAGGCCCAACTAGGCCGTTGGGTCTAGTTAGGATTAGAGATCAATCTAACAATCTCCCCCTTGATCTCTTTCCATCTTTCACTTTCATATCATTTACTTTGGTTCATTCCATTACAGATTAGCGCATAGAGCATGTCTCATCGTCACAGTCCATTGTCGATAGATTTAACAGCTACAACACACTACTCTGTCCTGAAATAGATACTTATCTTTGGGCCTTCTTTTGTTCAGGAATTATAGATTTTCCCTTAAACCAATGCCGGCTACATGTTCTCTGAACACGTTGGATGATAAGCCTTTTGTAAGCGGATCCTCAAGCATCTTTACGGTACTTATATGCTCAAGACTTATGACTTGATCCCGGACTTTATCTTTCACAACATAATACTTTATGTCAATGTGTTTGGCAGCATCACTTGACTTATTGTTGTGAGCATACTGTACTGCCGGATTATTATCGTAGTATAACTTAAGTGGTCTATAGATGTCGTCAACCACCTTCAAACCAGGTATGAACTTCTTTAGTCAGTTCACCTGCCCCATTGCCTCATAACACGCTACAAACTCGGCATACATTGTGGATGATGTAGTGATGGTTTGCTTTGAGCTTTTCCATGAAATAGCTCCCCCTGCGAGAGTGAATACATATCCAGACGTGGATTTTCTATCATCTCCCGCATAATCAGAATCTGAATATCCCACTATATGGAGTGAATCAGATCTTCTATACGTCATCATGAGGCCTTTCGTTCCTTGCAAATAACGCAAGACTTTCTTTACCAATTTCCAATGTTCTGTTCTAGGATTGCTCTGGAATCTGCCAAGTAACCTGGTAACAAATGTCAAGTCAGGGCGCGTGCATACTTGAGCGTATTGCAAGCTTCCGACAGCTGAAGCATATGGAACTACTTTCATTTGATCGATCTCATATTGGTTCCTGGGGCATTGAAAATCCCCATATCTGTCGCCCTTGACTATAGGAGCAGGTGAGAGACTACATTTGTGCATACTGAATTTCTTTAAGATCTTTTCTATGTATGACTTTTGTGATAGTCCTAATACCCCTTTACTTCTATCTCGGTGAATCTCGATCCCTAGAATGAACGAAGCTTCACCAAGATCTTTCATATCAAATTTTGAGGACAAGAACTTCTTTGTCTCCAGTAGTAGACTGACATCACTACTAGCAAGTAAGATATCATCCACATACAGGACAAGGAAGATAAACTTCCCATTCTTAAACTTTGTATAGACACAATTGTCCTCTACATTCTATTTAAACCCAAAATTCCTTATTGTCTGATCAAACTTCAAGTACCACTGTCTTGAAACTTGTTTTAATCCATAAATGGATTTCTTTAGGCGGCATCCCATTCGTTATTTTCCTTCCATGGAAAAACCTTTCGGTTGTGCCATGTAAACACTTTCCTCCAAGTCCCCGTTGAGAAATGTCGTCTTTACATCCATCTGATGTAATTCTAAATCGTAATGTGCCACTAATGCCATTATGATTCTGAAGGAATCCTTACATGAGACTAGAGAAAAGGTCTTATTGTAATCAATCCCTTCTCTTTGCGTAAAGCCTTTTGCCACAAGTCGTGCTTTATATCTCTCTATATTCCCTTGAGAGTCAAGCTTTGTTTTGTAGACCCATTTACAGCCTACTGTTTTGGCTCCTTTCAGAATTATCTCCAAATCCCAAACTTTATTGGCATTCATAGATTTCATTTCATCTTCCATGGCCTCAAGCCACTTTGATGAATGATCACTTCTCATGGCTTCTTCAAATGAGGTGGGATCATCCTCCATTTGAAATTCCTCAGTGTTGTACACTTCATAATCACCAGGAATAGCTGATTTTCTAACTCTTTGAGACCTTCTAGAGGCCTCCACATTTGGCACATCTTCTGTTTGAGGCTATTGTTGCTCCCTCTCATGTGTGGCAATTGGTTCTATGGGATCCTGAAGAACAGGTTCCTCATCATCATTTATTGTTGCCACAGGCGGAATAACAACAGGTGTTGGCACCATAGTATCTTGTACTGTCGGTGCAGCGATAGTGGGTAGTGAGAAAAATGGCTCATGAATCATCGGAGTGGGCGCATACACCCACTTCTCTTCAAGGTCAATTTCTCGAGCTACCATGCTCTCCCTCATCATTTCATCCTCTAGGAAGACAGCGTGTCTTGTTTCCACAAACTTTGTATGTCTATCTAGACAGTAGAAACGAAAACCTTTTAACTTTTCTGGGTAGCCAATGAAATGGCAACTTACTATTTTGGGATCTAGCTTTCCAATATTTGGGTTAAATACTTTAGCCTCAGCAGGACTCCCCCACACATGTAAGTGGTTTAGTGAGGGTACTCTTCCTGTCCACAACTCATATGGTGTTTTGGGCACTGACTTACTTGGTACTCTATTGAGAATATGAATGGTGGTTTTTAATGCCTCCATCCATAGGCTCAATGGTAAGGTGGAGTAACTTATCATACTATGCACCATATCCATCAGGGTACGATTGCGTCTTTCAGCTACTCCATTCTGCTGAGGTTCGCCCGGTGTAGAATACTGGGCTACTATGCCATTCTCCTATAAGAACCTTGCAAAAGGTCCATGAACTTGGCCATATGGGGTATGCCGACCGTAGTACTCCCCCCCATGGTCGAACCTGACTATCTTAATCTTTAAATTATGTTGGTTTTCAACTTCTGCCTTAAATATCTTAAATTTATCCAATGCTTCTGTTCTTTCTTCGATTGGATAAATGTAGCCATAACGAGAGTAATCATCTGTGAATGTTATGAATGAATCATTACCATCCACACTCTTTATAGGAAACGGACCACAGATGTCTGTGTGAATAATCTGTAGAATTCCTACGCTTCGTTTGGCATCTTGCTTAATTTTCTTTACATACTTTCCTTTAATGCAATCTCTGCATTGCTCTAAATCTGAGAACTCTAATGGAGGAAGAATATCATTCTTAACTAGTCTTTCTATTCTCCCCCTCGAAATATGGCCTAAACGATAGTGCCATAATTTCGACAACGCATCGTGAGCTCTCTTTCATTTTTTGTTTACATCCGCAGACGAGGATGCATTCACATTGTCGCACGCAACGTTCTCATTATCGCATACAATATTTACATCATCACGTAGTGATAATAAATAAAGCTCATTTTGTAAGATAGCAAGACTAACACATGCATTATTAAATGTTATCTTACATTTTCCATTTCCAAAATAGCAATCATATCCATCATTGTCCAAACATGAAACACTAATCAAGTTCCTCTGTAACGAGGGAACATAAAGAACATCTCTAAGTATAAGTTTGAAACCATCAGCAAGCTCTAGAGAAAGATCACCAACGGCTTCAACTTCTGCTCGGACTCCATTTGCAACTTTAACGTGTCTTTCGCTTCTTTGCATAGTCCTCATCGAACAGAATCCCTGTAAAGAATTAGCAACATGAACAGTTGCACCTGAGTCAATTCACCAAGTAGATTTTGAATACTATACATACAGGGATTCATTTATAAACGTAATAATGTTCTCACCTTTCTTTGCCATGATCATCTTTAAGTAATCGGGACAATCTTTCTTATAATGTCCCGTCTTCTTACAATAAAGACACTGGTCTTTCTCTACTGTGAACTTGTTCTGCTGAGGCTGATGCAGCATGGGACCCTTTCTCTTTGACTTTGAGGAGAAGTTAGGATTAGTATTCTTTTTCTTGTTATCTTTTAGATAATTGATAGAGCCACCATTAGCAGCTTTCATTTTCTCCTCCTCTTGCACACACATAGCCATGAGTCTTTCCATGTCCCACTTCTCGGGTTGTATGTTGTAGTTGACAACAAAAGTGTCAAACTCTTTTGGCAAGGAAGCAAAAATCAGATGGATAAGGAACTCTTCCTTGAGAGCCAGATCCATTGGTTTTAGCTTGGATGCCAAATTGCTCATCCTTAGTATGTGCTCTCTTATGCCACCATTACCTGAGTACCTCTCTGTCACCAGCTGCTTTATCAGCCGGGTAGCATGTGTCTTTGAAGAGCCAGTGAACTGACTCTTTATTCTTTCAAGGTACTCAGTGACGGTGTCACACTCTAGGATTGAGCCCCCAATTACAGGCTCAATTGTGTTCTTTATCACAGCCAAACATTTCTTGTCGGCAGTGACCCACTTCCTATGCTCAAGGTCATAGGACATTCTTTAGGATGCAAAATCCCTCTCTTTTGTTGCCTAAGCGGCATCAGCCTCGTTTGTCTACCTCACCGGTATCACAGGCTCTGTGGGACACGGTGTGGTGACTACCTAGTCCACCTCAGCCAAGATGAAAGCCAGGTCTATCTTTTTCTTCCACTCCGTGTAGTTATCACCTTTGAGAGTGGGGATCTCTATGATACAACCCATCAAGTTGTATCCACCTGAAAACACAATTCATATAGTGTGAGAACATAAATAATGACAACAATTGTATGCCTTGTTTTGGCGTGCCATTTTAGAGTTCTTTTTCATCTTGAATCCATTCTCTCCTTTTTCTGCTTTATTGTATTGTAGTGATTTTTAATCGATTTGGATTCCGACTGTTGTTGCTATGATTTCTTCATCTCCCTCACTGTGCCCTCTCCCCTTTCCTAGATCTAGAGCCGGCACGGACGTCGGAGCTGCGGTGGCGGCGCACGCGGATGCGCGGCTGCTCGGCGCCCTCCTCCTTTCTGGCCTCATCTTCGGCAGCGGCGCTGCAGAGGCGGCTGCAGCTGGATCCAGGGACGACGATGGCGGCGCTAGGGTTTCGGTTTGGGATTGGGCTCGCCGGTGGGCTCAGTCAATGGGCTCGCCGGTGGGCTTTGGGTTTTTTTTGTTTTTTTCCAAACGATTAACCGCGGCGGGCGGTGTAACGTGCCCGCCGTGGTAAAAGTATATTTACCGCGGCGGGCACGTTACATCGCCCGCCGCGGTAAATCGGTTAACCGCGGCGGGCAAGGCCGCCCGCCGAGGTTAAGCCACGATTTACCGTGGCCTCTAGGCCGTGGCGGATGGCTTTGCCCGCCGCGGAAAACCGAAAACGCCCGCCTCCAGTAAAGTTTTTGTAGTAGTGTTTTCCTTTTACTACTACTTCCTCAAATTGTAAATATGGGTCCATAGATTTTGTCTAATTAAACTTTGACTAGCAATATCTTTTAAAATATATTGTCTTTAACAATAAGGGACCGGGATCTGGCTAGTAGTATCAATCTTGTTCGGTCAATTTGTACAAAATTATAGATATTGATGTTATGGTACAAAAAAATGTTTGACTTAGGTAGAGTGAGATTGTTTTATATTTTAAGATCGGGTCGGAGGAAGTAGATGACTAGAGAGTTCAGCATATATCTCCAAATTTGCACAAACACACATATGTGCTAGCCAGCTAGCTGCCTAGATAATTGTAGTACATGGAAGATGCATTATCTCCTATAATAATAGGATTAGACCAATCGATGGAATTGGAATTGGTTCTCTACAATTGAGTGTCTCTCTTTTCTTAAAGAAGCTTTGGCTATGGATTGCATCAGTCACTTCTTGGGAAGAATTACATTCGAGTTTTCAATCCCTACTACAAGTCATTCTTTCACATCAATCACCCTTGAAAAAGAAAAGGAAAAAAAATACAAGAATGCCTCCTCTAGGATGTTTAATAATATGAGCCCTTTTACAATGGTTGAAAATGCTTCCTAACGTTTGCTGACGCTTCCTAATGCCTATCCAAAATAGCTATTTTTATTGATTTTATTCGTTCAAGGGCATTATAGTCATTTTGCTAAGCCAACTCACCGCCCCCGCCGGCCCACCTCCCAGCCCGCCCATGCACCCACGCGAAGGGAAACGTCGCCGGCCTACCTGACATCCGCCTCCCCACAGCACTAGCGCCCATCCCCGCCCCCGCCCCCGCCCCCGCCCTCGCCCTCAAGACCCCGCGCTGAACTCGCCGGTCTCCCCCAGTCGCACACACCTCGCTCGCGTGCTCGCCCTAGCCGCCGCCGCCCTCTCACTCGCTCATCACGGCGGTCGCTGTGCCCTCGGCCCCACTGCCAAACGCTGACGCCCTGCCCCCGTGACGCCACCCTCTGCGTCGGCGCCCCTCAGTAGGAAGCACCACCGTCTGCCGCTGCTGCAAGCGCTGTCGGCGCCCACGTCGCCCAGATCTTGCAGCAGGAGGCATCGCTTCTCCCATGCAAGGTCTGCGCTGCTCTGCTATTCTATTTCGTTGCATTTTTGTAGCATTGGATGTTCCTTCACGTGGCACCTGGGTTGCTGAGACCGTGTTGGTCGAACTAGCTGTTCTTCTGTATCTGTATGAGATTAACTGAAAGCTGGTGTCCATCATTTGCAAATTTTGTAGATTAGAAGCATGCATATACATGAGAATCCGTTGCCTTTTTCTCTATCTAGATGCCAACAAAGAAATTGATAAGAAATTTATGTATTCCAAACGTGGCCAGAGTGGGTAGAAACTACCAGAATCTTGTTTACACAATTGTATCTTATGGTAGAATACCACAACGAAATGATCTACAACTCACTGTTATCTAGCTCTATGTTCCAAAATTACCTGCCGGCAGTAGCCCTATCAGGTTAGTATTCAGTTGTACTGCAAGATTGGAATGATACATGGCTGAATAGAAAAGGAATTGCTAGATAGCTACAACAGAGGATCAGAGAGAAGGCACAATAAGCTGCTATCTTATGGCCGGCCCATGACCAACTTCATTTCAGATCACCGATTGGCAAATCTCCTAAGGCCTCCTTTGGATATATAGAACAGCAACTTTCACTTTGTCAGGTTTCATATGTTAGCTCACTTTGTCAGGTTTCATATATAGAACAGCAACATCCATTGTGATCCGAACATGTAGTAATATCCAGGGGGCACCTGATATCCTGATGCCACATCCTGCTACAACTACTGCTAAAGAAGGTTCAAACATGGATGGACGTTTAATTTTGGCTAGAAAGATTAGAAGAGTGTCTAGATTTCATATTTGAATCTTGTTCCAATTATTTGATGGGTTTGCTAGATAGTAGATTCTGTTGTTTCAAACCAGTGTTCACTGTGCACTATAGGGATTACAGACCACAAGGAAAGCCTCATGGTTAAATTGTTATAATGCGTGATTTTGGTAACCATAGTTGGTGAACTCTTCCTAGTGATTAGGCTTTTTAGCATGCTCTTTATTGTCAATTGTACTGTTAATCATAGCCTTTTGAGCAGTCAAGGTCCAAAAACGATGGGAGTTGATTCTGAAGTTTTCAGCTGCCTAATAAAATATTTTCACCGGACAAGTGCCCATCCAGCGTCCAGTCGAATCCAATTGATTAATTAAATCTTGAAGCAATTAAATTTGTGACTTCTTCAAAGTTTTGTTTGCTAGCATAAAAACACAGTGAGGAAAGTGGTGGAGACTTAGGGAAATGCAATTCCTGTAAAACAATTCACCTATGTGTTCAATTCCTTACAAACAATTCATTATGGTATGTTCATTCCTGTAAAAGAATTCATTTATGATCTGTTGTGATGTCTAGATGCCACGTCTATTTAATCCAAAAGGATATAAAGAGGCCACTACAGCTAATGTTATTGAAGGTTCTAACTTTGAATCTTGAATTTGGTGAGACTAAAATTGTGCATGGCTTTCTTATTTGGATCTTGTTCCAAGTGTTTGAGGGGTTTTTTTATGCTAGGTTGTAAGCTCTGTTGTTTCAAACCTGCCTTTTCCTTACCTTGCAAGGAATGGTAGATCAGACCACGGGAAAAAGAATATTCTTTGGAAAAATATCATCAGTCATTTTCTGCTACTTCTGATATGAACTTCTTAGCTACCTTGGGATCTCCGTGATCTTTGAGAGGTTTTCTATGGAGTATGAGATATTTTATAATTTGTGCTACTTGAGTGTCAGTATGTTGAGCTATTTGCTAAAGCTGCTCAGTTACTATCTTCTGGAGTGATTCTCTCCTGAAATAGTAGACCATACATTTGCCTTGAAGCTGTAAATTACAATGTATTGTGCCTTGAAGCTGTAAATTACAGTGTGTTATTTATCTATTTTGAAGCTTGATCTCCGATTGAGTAAGCTGAATGGAAGTAAATAACACTACTACTGTAGTGTTTGCTGAAATGGTGGATTTGTTGGTAGAGTTAACACACTAATCCCTGCAGAAGAAAGGGTCTTGATTGGAAGAACATGTAAATGCGTAATGTTTCAAGCGGCACTACTATTTATTTTGATAACCAGGTCATCTGACATGTCCCATGCATAATGTTGGGTCTTATAAGGTCTAAGAATAAAAATAGCTGTCGCTATATGCTTTTCCATTGAGAATTCATCAGTATCAAAATCTAGATTCTGTTTTTTTATTTTTATTTTTTCCTTTACTGAACCAGAACCTGCAGGCAAGTCCCCACATTTAGTTTTCAATCTTATTTACAGTGCTTGTTAGCTGTCTTTAACAGATGGGTAGTGCTTGTTTCCTCAGCTTGAGTGCTCTGCCGATGGACACAAATTCTGTGGCTTGCATAAAAGTCTTGCTGAAGTATGCCGAAGTATGCCGATGGCCTGCTTGAATAAAAGTCTTGCTGAAGTATGCCGATTGCTGAAGTATGCCGCAGAAGTCAGAGAACAACCACATAGCAGTGGCCTACCATACTCTTGGTTCTTCTTTCAAATGACTGCCGCCAAGAGCTTGTGCCTTCAAATGAAAGCAGTTACATATCAAGAGTGAGCATTTCAGTAGAACCCGATGATAAGAGAACAGCAGTATATTTGTCAAAAGAAAATGCATATTGCTAATTGAAACTGATGACATTGATAACGCTATTACAGAAATTACTAATGAGTGTACATTTTAAATGCTCCATGTGCATTTGGCTAACAAATAAGCAATTTAAGTAGCACCAACTATTCGTTGAGTATGATTTAGTTATGGCAGGACGAAACAGAATATCAAGCCAACGATAAAAACGATTTTGGAGTAACTGGTTAGTGGTGACATATTATATGCAGCCGAATATTGGTCAAGCCCAGACTGCATTTTTTATTCTGTATTTTCACAGCTAAGATACTGATTAACAATCAACAAGGCACCAGATTGCAGATCATAGGCAGCGCAGATGAAATTTACCGTAGGAGCACGAGGGAGTATGTAAAGAATGTTTTTATGACTAAGGCTCTGCTTGACTCTTCGTCTCTTTACTACCTGAGCAACTGTGGAACCTGAACACCAGAGGCCTGAATGCATAGTATAGTTTCAGTTCAGCACACTTGAGGATCAAATTCCAGCTAAGTGCATCGAAATCTGATGACAGAAGTGTCTTGTGGAAATAGAAATTTCATGCAGAAATTATGTGGTTGATCGTACTCGAAAAGCAAATAAAAAGGATGTACAGTACATCAGTATAGCTATTAGTGACACTGGAACAATAAGGCCCAAAGGCTCAAGGAATTATGAAACAGACCACCAGTTTAAGAACTGTAACTCTGCAACTGATGTTAAACCATGCATGTTGCTTCTTGATACATGTGCAAAACATTCCACAATTTTGATCTGATTCTCTAGCGAAAGAGATGATTTAAGCCTTTTTCAAGTTCCATTGTGTGCTGAAACTGAAGTATATGAGATCCGCATGTCTCTAATACGTGGACCCATACATGTGTGTGATTGTGATTGCACCTGTAAGAGAGATCAAGAACGAGGCCACTGAACCCGGACACCTCGTCAGAGGCGTACTCCTCGTCGTCCCCTGCGTCGACGATCACCACGTCGGCGGCCTGCTCCTCGTCCTCCTCCGCCGCCTCATCCTTGGTCGTTCCCCGCCCTCCGCCACCGAACCTGTTCCTGCCGCGCTCCCGCGCCGCAAGCAGCCTGCTTCTGCCGCCGTCGCCGCTGCTCCACTACAGCACCCCCGGCAGCCCGGTCCCGATCCGGCAGCCGCCCGGAGGAGGCCGGCCGAGCGGGCCACGTAGCTCGGCGGCCTGATGTCCTGGCGCGAGGTCAGGAGCGCCGGCGGAGGTAGGCGGCGGCGGCGGCTGAGGAGGCGGTGGCCTGGATGAACCCTAGAAATAGAATGTTATGTTTATCTAACTATATACTACTTATTCATACCAACTATACTACTCAAAAAAATATTTATCTAACTTTAGTACTTAAATCATACACCCTAACTATACTACCCAAAACATTAATTTTATAATTATGAATTTACCCTTTTCCCCTTGATTAAATAAAAGAACTACGAAAATAGAATTATCACTCTTTTATTTGGAGTCCTAATCCCCTTAACGTTGGAGGCATTGGGAGGCGTTACTGCGTATATGGGCCCACCGATCATAGACACATCTAACGCCTCCCGACACCTCCCTCGTTGATGCCTCCCAACGTCTTCCCTCATATGGGTCCACCAGTCATAGACACATCTAACGTTTCCTGATGCCTCCCCAAACATAGTAAAAAAGTTCTAATAATATATATATATACTGATTCTTTTCTGAAGTATAGGATGCATCCTACCCTACCCGTGGTGTCTTCCCAACCCTAGCTAGGAAACCAACATATAGAAAAGAATAAAGGAATAAATAAATTGATCATGGGCACACCCCTCCATCTGTCGTACCTCAACTCTCCTGCTGATTGCCGTACGTACGTACGGCGTCTTCAATTTTGTCAGCAATTACCACTGTTTTGCCCCATTATATATAATCCCCACTTCTGTTGAGTTAAGCTAAGGGGCTTAGCCTAATGATGATGCGATACAAATATACAACGAAGCCAGTATTAGGCCCTTCTGTTTGCGGGTCACTGAAATTGAGAGAGACGCGGCGGCGACAATCGCTTCACCGTGGGCAGCGACACTTCTGGGTGCGCCCGGGTGCACTGCTAATGACGTTGTGATGCCTCTGCAACGACGACGGGGACGACGACGACAGCACAGCCACTGAGCCACTCAGATTCTTTGCTGCTACTCAGGACGTCGACGTATATATATGGGCCTTCCGCTTCAAAGACCTGGTGCAGAAGATCGATCGATATGATGGCGCTATCTCTCGACCTGATCACATTGCGCAAGCAAGCAGCGGTGTCGACGCTGCCTGGATGGAAATGGCCTCTCTCATTCGTAGTAAACCCGTACTTATTCAGTTATTCGTCCCTCCGACGCTGCAGGAGACTTGGTTTTCGTTGTTTCCCCATCCGAAGTTATTTCAAATTTAAATTTGATATTTGAATTTCAAATTTTGAATTTTAAAATGTGAGCGCTTCAAACTGAATTTTAGGACCATAGATTATTTTAAATTAAAAATTTATCAACTGAAATATTTTATATCTTTTCTAGAACTATAACTTTGATTTAGGTCATTTCTCCATCCGAGGTCTTTTAATTTTTTTAAAAAAATCAAAATATGATACAGAATAATTTTCAATAAAAAAGTTGTTAACTATAAAGTTGTAGATCTCTTCTAGGTATACAGCTTTGATATAAAGTTTGTCTTCATCTGACTTCGTTAGAAAAAGTTATGAATTTTACTGTGCTACACCTATTTTAGAGACGGCTCTAGATCTAACCACTTCTACGAATCGATTTGTAGAGACGGCTCTAGATCAGGCATCCAATCAGAAATTCACTTTTAGAGTCAGCTATCATAAATTCATTTTTATAGTCGGCTAGATCTCGAGCTGCCTCTAAAGATAGGGGCAGTTTTAGAGGTGGCTGAAAATACCAGCCGAGGTGGCTCATTTCGAAAATCATTTATAGAGGTAGATTTTGATTGAGCCGCCTCTAAAAAAAGACATATGTTGCTCAAATTTGTTTTTGTAGTAGTGAATCTGTAGATGAAAATGGGCTTTCCATATCAACCTATCATCATCAGTAATTAGTTGGAGACACATTAGTTAACGTAGTGGACCATCAGCTTTTACAGTAAGACTAGCTAGGATTCACTTTTCCTGATCAAATGGACCAATGAAGAGGATGTTGCCTACTACTCCCTTCGTTCCAAACTGCAAGATGTTTTTACTTTTTTAGATACATAGTTTTTTGCTATGTATTTAAATATACACTATGTTTAGACATATAATAAAAATAATGTATCTTGAAAAGCAAAACATCTTACAATTTAGAATGGAGGAAGTACAATATATGATCTTATAGGAGTGTGAACATGGTTAAGAGATAAATCCTTTTTCCTTCGTGAATTACACAAGATCGAGCTTTATCTTTAATTTGCTACAACCAATCGATATGAATCATCTATAAATTTGGTGTGGAACAGCTTTACGAAGAAGAAATATTTAAGGGACAATTTGGTTAATGTTTCTCTCTTTTTTCATGATTAAAATTGGACTACCCTTGGATGTAAGAATATGTTTTTTTATAAGATTCATGGACACCAATAGCATGCTTCGGGCTGATGCAGGTGCCGCGCACATTAGCATACTTTGGCATTGCGAAACGGAAAAAATTCTTTAGTGTGTAAGCTTTTGATATCAAAAGACCCAAAATAATTAGGTCATAATTGCTACCTTTTGCTATGATAGTTAAATAATTTTTTTTGGATGAATCATAGCTTTTCCCTCAAAATCCAATCGCACATGTGGGAGACCTGGCCCTGACAATGCAACGATCCCTTTAATTTACCCTACCACCTCATCTTGAACGAATCCAATACTTTTTTTAAAAAAAAAGAAAAAACTAATGAAGTAACCCCCACCCCAACTGACCCCTTTTGTCAATGCTCCTCAAACCAACTATGGCCTCAATCATCTGCAGATGATATGTTTATATGATGTAAATAAACTCAAATGCATGACAACAATTAATAGCAATATTGATATCCTTGCTTGTCAATTTTTTGTGCATGCCATATGTGTAGTGGAAAATTATTTTTATTATGGTTTACTATTTATATATGTCAAACAGATTTTTTTTTTTTTTTTGAAAAAAAACCTACATTGTCTAGGGAGGGAGATAATAGTTTCATTGTTCATTTTACTTGAGCGAATGTTCATTTTTCCCATGATAGAACATATCATCAATTATCCTCTTCAATTTGGTCATATCTTTGTTTTTCTTTCTTTTTTAACCTATCTATATATGTTTCCATTTTTTTGTTACATTTTACATAAACAATCATCTGAATTACAACCTTGATATCTTAAATGTGTACCATGTGCAACCAATTTATGCATTAACTAAATTATGTGGTCTTCTCTTTCCTTGATTTGTTTTGTTTTTAAATAAAATAACGTTAGAGATAGATAATTGAGAAGCATCCATAGGGACATGCTCGGTTAATTTTTTTTCTTAATGGAGGTGGTGGGTAAATTATAATAGACATATGTGTATTTTAGGTTATTCTTTTATAATAGCAAGTGGATAATTTATAAAATTGGTATAGTAGTGTTTTAGGTTAACCTTTTTTTTAATAATGGTGGTGATGGGTACCAATTTATAAATAGCTATAGGGGTTGTGTAGACTAGTTTTTTTTCATAATGGTAGTGGGGGGTAGTTTACAACTAGCTATAGGGTTATTTAGACTAATTTTTCATAATGAGATTGATGAGTAATATTACTTTTTGTTTTTCTTTCTCAAATTAACACCATCATTTTTAGAACTTTGGAATGAATTTGAAGGGTTTCTTGTTGTTGACCAAATACTAACACAATAGATGAAAGATGGAAAACATGTTTCACCGGTGAACTTAGAGTAGCTCAGCTAGTTAGCTTTCTTGCGTTAAAACCTACCTCATCTGGATTATCCAGACTGAAGTCCTCTATCTTGTACATATTTTTTTTAGATTTATTCCAAAATTTAATGATGACATTTTTCCCAGTTGTAGATAACGTACCCGTCAACGTGAGGTATATGTGATAACTTCGTCAATCTTAAGACTTGTTGAGCCAGTTCCTTAGAGGCGCCCATAATAAAGGTAGGGCATTTGACGGTGCTCATACGTGCCTACTAGGCTAGATGAAGGATCAACCAACGATTGCCAACTATAGAATTCAGAATTAGTATCCTGTCTTTACACACAAAAAAAAAAAAAAATCACAAGCTGCGCGTGAGTTGTGCAATATAAACTCCTACAAAATTTCAGTAACACAACAGCACCAGTTAATCAATGAGTGGTAGTATACGTGCAAAGGCGCAAAGCAATGCTCAGAATGGCATACAAGCAAATTGTCTTTAAATAAAAGCATTCAAGTTGCTGGTAGCCCCAAATGAGCAGTAGTGTGATGTTTCGAAAAAAAAATGAGCAGTAGTGTAAAAGACACGGCCCTAGCGTTCATTTCTTTCTCAAGCAGGACAAATCGGAAATCAGACAAATTAAAAAAGAGGATAGCACTTGAAGGAATAATTGACTCCAAAGCAGGAAGAGGGTGAATCACGACAATCTCTTCCCCCCTTTCTTGTTTGTGAAGAAGCGAAAACAACCAACCAACAATATATAGGAAAAGATGTTGATGGAACCTTTTGTCTCCAAAACCGACAATTCAAGCAAGCCTCTACCCATACGCTCTCTGACTTGACTCTTGAGTCCCAGCCCAGGCTGACCGTGCGGCCGTCTCTGCTTGAATTATCATTAGACCTCTCGCTGCCTCCATGGCAACAAGGAATTAATGGCAGGAGCAGAACCAAGAAGTCGATCTTGCCTTGTGGCCTGTGGGGGCGGTGACAATTTTATAGAGGAATGGACATAGGTTTTCTGCTGGGCACCCAACACCAGAGCAACACATTCCGAGCGCAGAATGGACCGATGACTAGTGGCAACTAGCAAACCAGAGGAATAGAGGATGATGCATATAGGTTGCTTTGCAGGGTTTTTTCTCTGGTGCAGCGCAGACGCGCAGTGCATGGCAGACCACGGTGAACGATACAATATATCTCACCCATTCTGGATTACTGGAAACACTGATTCAACATAGGCCTCTACAAACATACAACCGTTGCAGTGTACTGAAAAGAACACAACAACTGTTGCAGATGTCATCCTTCTCTAGATGTCAGAGCACACTCAACTCAAATCTTTCACTAGAGCAATGCGTCGCCTATTCAGGAGGCATAAGGACTAGCAGTAGAACATGGACCTCCTCAGCTCATCTTTTATCACTGAAAGTTGCTTCGGACCACCACCAGGAGCAGGAGCAGGAGCAGCTGCACTGCCGGAGCTTGACGCTGATGCCGTGTCAGAGCCTTGGGCGAGGTAGACGCGGGCACGCTGTGTGAGCTTTTGGGCGTAGTATACGGGAGGAACTGCCATTACAAACAATCAGCAAAGCATCACCGTTAACATTTTCTTCCATGCACCATGCAAAATTGTGCTAGTAACATTATATTTCTATATTGATGATACAGATATCCTTGTGCAGTCATGCTTCTGGATCAGTGCATCGATGTAGATTTACTGCAAATTCAACCAGAATTGTCAAGTTTTATGAAGTACACAGCTGGAGTCTGGATGTTAATTTCACTGGATACCGTTGTTAAGCAGGAAAAATATGAGGAAAGTTTGCTTAAACTAAATTATCAGAGAAAACAGAGAAAAATGGCATACCAATTGACACCGACTGAGTGCCGCCATAACTGACAGGAGACAAAAACAGGACAAACTGTCAGACACCTGGACAGCACAAACCTAAAAAAACAACAAGAGCATGCTTATGTGTAGAACAGGTTATTTGTGAGAGCCTGCAGTTCGTCTCCTTTGAAGTTGTCGTCTCGCAGCACAAGGTATTGCACAGGACGCCTTGTCCCCTGCATTGCCATAATCATTAAATGTTTATTCTTTAGGATACAAACTGGAAAGAAGACAGTTCAAGTTATCTGTGATCTTGTTGACATCTTACTTTCATCTCAGCATGGCTGCAAAGGAAGAGATCAAATTCTGCTGGGTGACAGATCTCGCTATCAACCACTGTGCCTACAATTTTTTCAGAAACATGTGATTAAGATGGCTTATGAAACAGGATACCATAAATTGACTGTTGCAAATAAGATTGTGGTTCTAAGTTCTAACCAGGCTCAACAATTTTCTTCGTAACAGAACGGTGCCTATACTTGTTGTCCATGGGAAACAGCCTTAGCCTATGCTTCTTCTGCACCACAATGAAGGTGATTTGTGGCTTCTCGTTATCATGCAGTGCTTTCCAAGCCTGAAGAAACAATTATTATTATCAAATATTCTAATCAAATACGATAATGGAAAGCACTATTTGCTCTCAAATCACTTTACCTTTTCTATCGCTGGGATTTCTTTCTCCACAACTTGTTTGAACTGACCGTTACTTATGCCATTTTTTTTGCGATCGGGTAATATAGTCCGTTTTTCATTAAGCAGAGAGAATTATACGACGCAGCTACGAGAGAACCCTCATAGCACAGATTACAAACCACCAAGCTAATGGTGAGTGACCTGGAGTAGAAACTAAGAACAAGAAAAAAGGATACAAAAGATGGCGACTGCCCACGACACCTAAAACCTACGAACTGGGCCTGTAAGAAAAGGATACAACATCGCAAAGGTCGCCTACACAGAAGACCGTCCAGCAGCAACGGCGGCAAAGCATTCGCCAACGAACCAACCAGCGGCCAAGCATCCGCCGGGGAAGAAGCGAAGACACCCACTACGGCAAAGCATCCATAGCGGGGGAAGGGCCAGGTCACTCTCGACAGCAAAGCATCTGCCAGAGAGGAGGCCAACGACAACGGCGGCAAAGCGTCCGCCAACAAACCACACGGCGGCAAAGCATCCGCCAACGAACCAACCAGCGGCCAAGCATCCATCGGGGGATAAGTAGTAGCGGCAAAGCATCCGCTACGGTATCCACGACAACAAACCGGGCGAGGTCAACAGCTGCAGGACAGACCAATGCGAGTGGAAATGAAGCACAACAGGCACAGTGAGGGACTCCTCAAGGAACCGACGGCAGGAACTAGGCTGATTCTTCAGCGACACCTTCAGGAAGGGGAGGACGCCCATGGCAGTGACCTAAACGCCGTCGCCGTTGGCCTTAGAGGCCTCTAAGGCAGGGCTTTAGCCTAGAATCCAGTGCTAGTGGCACAGGAGCATGGGGCTCAGAGAACGACGCCTCCAGGGAGGTATGTGGCGCCAAAGGCGTCACCGTCGTCCACCCGACCACCACCGGACTGAGCTTTCGCCCAGAGCACCATGCATCCAGAGGCATCGCCCCCACGAGGGGGAGAAGCGCCGCGCCACCATCCGCAAAGCAGTAGATCTGGGGCGGAGGAGGGCAGATCCGGCCACAGGAGGCCCGGATCCACCCTGCCGCCCGATCGGTTCACCGGAGAAGGTAGGTGTTGGGGGAGGGGGGCGGACGGCCGCAGGCCTACCCTAGCCAGCCACACGGTAGCCAGCGGGTACAGCTCGGCATCCCGGCAGCCACCCCTGTGCGCCACGAAGCCCGAGGGCAGCCACGCCGCAACAAGGGGAGGAGGCCGCCACCAGCCGTGGGGGGCCAGATCCGGACCCAGGAAGGGTGGATCCAGCCCTGCCGGCCAGCCTACTCGCAAGAGGAAGCAGGTGGGGCTCCCGGAAGCAGTCCCACGCGCGCCCCGCGGGCACGGCGGCAGCCGGACTGGGAGGAGCTGCGCCGAAAGGTGGGGGAGGCCGCCAACCACCGTGTGAGGCCAGATCCGTGATTGGGGGAGGTGGATCCGCCCTTCCAAGGCCGCCCGACCGCCGGAGTAGCGTGGAGCGAGGAGGGGTGGTGGAGTAATGGGGGGGAGGAAGGAAGAGAGCTGCGGTGGTTGCCGGTTGCGTGGGACGCCGCGGGCCGCCACCGCCGCACGCCGGAGGGCGATGGCGGCGGCCGGAGAGGTGGCGTAAGGGGCGGTCCCGGACGGCACCGGCGAGACGCCCCCGAGACACCCGTTTGGAGCTCTCGGGGGATTCCTAGCAACCAAATACAAAACAGTCTACTGTTAATTTTCATGGGATGATGATCAAAAGAGCGCATCACATAACAGCTGAAAGATAAGAACCTGTAGAATATCAGCTGCTGGGGCTTCTTGTTGGAGTCCTTTTCAAATGCATGAAGGAGGTCCCTTCAAAGGTTGAAGAAATTAAAGTGCAACCCAATGTGGTGGCATGCATGTTTCAAATAGTTACATAGATTGAAGGATGTACTTGACAATGTCTTCAAGGCCACTGATGATCTCTTCACAGTGACCTTGTGCACGAACAACACCAATACACTTAGACACCTCATGCCAGTCTTGGGATGCAACGACCTAAACAGAACCTCAGGCAGCATCTGTTAGTTTCATGAGATGAAAATGACCAAGGTACTATCCATTTAGCAAACAAAAGGAAACCTTACAGAAGCAATAGAAGGGGCAGCAGAATCATTTACAGCAGAAGGATGAGAAACATGAGCACCAAATATAATCGTCGGCTTGTTTGAAACAACCGGTAAACTCTTCTGTACATCATCGAATACTGAGTCCCTTCCTCCAGCCTGTCAAGATGGTGAATATATCATATCATGTTGAACAGCAAGTTTTTGAAAACATAGATGGAGAAGCGAAGCTGAGGTTTACCTAGCCTTGGCATTGATCTTAATAGCCATATTTGCCAATATCTGATTACTTTTGATGAAGACATTTGACCTTCGACAACACTGTGACACGAGACCAATATCTGTCTCACAGATCCTTTTAATATTTCCTGTGGTTAGAAGTAATATCATGCATGACATATATGTAACAGAAATGAAGAAACTATGTGTCCCATCATAAACACTACACTATACCATATAAACTGCCATTTTCATCTGGCAGAATAGCAAGCAGTAAGTCAATCTTCTGATCCCTCAGCTTGTTCTGCACTTCCTGATAGCATATATGAATATCATGTTCAACTTGATCTGGACGTGCAGTGAATATTGGGAGCTTCAAATTGTCGAAGTCCTGAAATTAAAGTGAAAAATGGTAGACAAGACAGTTTGGACCTAGAGACGGTGTGAAAAAGGATGATGAAAAAGCATATTACCACTCCAGTAATGTGAGACATTTCAGCCAGCTTAAAGCAAAACTCCTCAATAACTTTCTTGGATAAATCTTCACAAAAATTGGCGCATGCCCAGTTGATGATCTTAGCACCATTTATTACTTTCTGCAAACAATGGTTACAGATTAAGAAGAAATATATTGAGTCATGTACAATCAAAATTCATGGAAAATTAAAGAAAATATTTTCTTGATTCATTACTTCGCTAAAGAACATAAGAGAAAGTTAATGACAGTATGACACTAGTGGAAAAGGTTCTTAAAATGGACCTTCATTGAACCTCTAACTTTAAGATTGGTTTAGCCGCTCATGACATACCTTGTCTTTCATATTCCAGTACCCATTCATTGGAAACCACATTTTCTGAGATCCAGAATCATGATACTTAAGCTACAACAACAACAAAAGGAGAGCACATAAGGCAATCACAAACTGCATTAGACCTAAAACTACTACATCAGACCTCATGGAAGTAGTACATTTGGAGGCAGCAGAACTCTAGCATCAACTGTTGTTGTAAGATTGTCATCAAATTCTATGCCAAATTCATTTGCATGTTTAGTGCGTTTGCGGTCAACAACCTAAGACAAGTGGAAGTTAGGTTAGACAAAACTTAAAGATAATTTTATCAGTTTACCGCTGACACAATATTACACAAAGTGCAGTGAGATCATGAACCTGACGACTGGATTGCTCCGGTTCAGGCTGGATGGAGGCTGACTTCCTTAGAGTAGAAACCTGACTGCCTTCCAGCTTTTTCTAGTAACACTTCCTGGGAACTATCTTGCAAACCTGAAATTCAAATTGACATTCAGAAATAGCAGCAGAATCTATGGAAGAGTAAGGAATATAAAAGCATAATATATCATGTTGAAGTTGAGAAGTCCATAATTACCAACCTCTCTAGGAAGATAAATTGGCTTCTGCTCACTGCCGACATCGATGCATGGGAGAGATTTGTATTTCAGGTCCAGGCTGTACCTTTCTCTGAAGTGATCAATGACAGTCTTTGTAGCTCCACCCGGTGATTCAAAACTGATATTTTAAGGATCCAAGAAACATTTCATTAGAAGTGCTGATTGCACAATTTGATGGCACCATATAATTCAGAAATAGAGAGTCTAAGTTGAACATAAATGCAAAGTAGAGCAATCCTACCTCAAATAAATTAGTAGGCTTCACTGACAAGCCAGTAATTATGTACCTACGGCGTTTATTACATCTGTGTGTGACTTCAATCTTCACACCCCTGAGGGCCTTCAACAGCTGAATTCAGAAAACAACATCATACATCTGAAGTTTTTTTGCACATTGCATTTTGTATTAAGGCAGGAGGAAGCGTGGATACCTTATCATACTCAGGTTCAGTCAAGTTCCTATCCACGATATCTATCTTTAGGGTCTTCTGAACAAAGTCAATCAGCAGCAGGGGTTGAACGAAAACTGATGAGGACACGTCTACAATGGAAAAATTACAGCACATTAAAAATTTAGCAAAGACAAGTTCTGAACTGCAATATTTACTAGTAGCCATGTAGAAGTGCAACCCAAAGTTTTTCTTTAAAGCAATCACTTGAAAGAACAGCGTCCAAATGATCTGAAATAGATATGATTTCCACTCCACCGACCACATAAATGAATTTACACAAGTACATATTTTATCCAAAATTCCCCTATCTGGCTAGTTCTGCTATCCAAACATCCTATGCCATACTGTACATAACTGAAAAGGAAAACGGAAAATCCGCATTCAGAATTGAACTGATATCTGACCTGCAATCAGAGACAAGCCGTCCTGTGTTGACCTGATGCTCTGATAGAGCCCCTTCCATGCCTCAACACCCAGTGTATGATCATTGGTGCCAATCGGGACGCGTCTGTTCACAGCCCAGACGAAGAACATTTATCATCCCAAATCATAAACACAGTGAGATACTCAGAGACGGTGAATGTTTCGTCAATTACTCTATGTCATTGCGTTCGCTGAAGAGGACGTCACCCAGCATGGTCTCGAGGACCTGCAGCGCCTGCGCGGGGATGTCAGTGGAGTAGCCCGCCAGCAGCATCCTCAGCTGCAGCAGGCTGATTGCTGAGGCATGATTGATCACCACCCTGTACTTCGTGTCCATCCTGCACAATTCGTCGAGCAATTGTATCGCATTCACATCTCCGCAGCGGCCAGCAAGGGAGAAGCAGAGTTTACATACCTTTTGTCGCCGCCTGCAGAGAGGGTGACCTCGAACTCCTTGGTGCCGAACGGCAGCGCGCCCGCGGTGAAGAGCGAGTCACGGCCGTCGTACGCGGGGAAGCGGCCGCCGAGCTCCGTGTGCTGGTTCTCGGACACCAACTTCGTCATGACCTCCCTGTACGCGCCCTTAGTCGTCGGCTCCGGCGAAATGGTCACCTACAACGAAACGAACCACCACAAACACGGGAACCCACGGCAATGGCGCTAGGTCAGATCAGATCAAAGCCAACAGCGAACGAAGAGTGGACGAGAGAGAGTGGGCACTTACGTTGTACTGGTGCAGGGACTTCAGGTCCTCGTCGACGAGGCGGCCGAGGAAGCGGTTGGCCCTGACGACGCACGGCGTCCCCGCGCCGCCGTACCCTGGGCGCGGCGGGAACACGGGCTCGGCGCGGCGGACGTGGATGCCGAGAGCCTCGAACTCCTTCCACAGCAGCGCGGTGGGCTCCTCCGCGAGGGGTGGCCCGGCTTGGCGCGGATCGGCGGGCTGGCTCTGGCCGACGCGCTTCGGCACGATCGCTAAAAAAGCTCTGGCCGACGCGCGAGTTGTCGTCGTAGCCGTGCCCGTTGCGGTTCCCCGTCTCAGCGCCACTCGGGTTCGCCTCGTCTCGCCCGCTGCCGCTGGAACCCCGCGCCCTCTGCTACGGTGAATCCTCGCCATGGGCGCAACTGCTCTCGCGCGCACGCAGGACTGCAGGAGTTCTGTTACGTACTTGGAAGAGAAGAAAAAGGAATGTGGAGGAGGCAATCAGTTCAGCACGACGTGCGTGCACCCCCAGTTTATATAGAGCTAGCGTCCCACGGTAACTTTCCCAGAAAAGTAATGTAATTTTTGTTTTTCACTGTAGTACTTTTTTTTTGAAATTTGATGTGAGTTGCCCTCCTCTGATCCCCAGTATGTAGTATATAACCTACGAAACGGTGAAAATAGACACGTCAGCAAATTAACTTCCTTCTTCAGGACAGGCTACCGCTCGTCCACGCATGAGAGCTTCTCTAAGCTCCTCGTCTTTTTGAAAATTATTTACTCGTAAAAATTACCAGAGGAGATTCAGATCCAGTTAAAAGCACCCCTAGGTCCTCTTGCCTAGGTTGACTTTTGCTTTTTTTACTATTAGAGATGATGAAACCAATTGGATTCGCATGGAATCGGATCCGAATATTACCTTTTATCACATTTTAATTTAAATTTGAATACGGATACAGATCTTTTCGAATACGAATACAAAATGGATGTATCAGATTCGGGTTTCTATTAGGATATTTATTCAATTCAACTCAAAATGCATATTGATATACATGAAAAAAGTAAAGTCAAGGTACACTTCTAATAATCTCCAGTATCAAAGTGAACTAAATTATAATGGATAATATTTAATAAAATAATAGGTCAAGTGAAGAAATTTTAAATAAGAATGGTAGGCAACAGGTAACCATTTTTCTTTATCAATTTTTTTGTAATTACAAAAATATTACATTGATAGAGAATAAAGTATATATGTGGGTATATAACATAGACAAAAGTAGCTCATTAAAAAATAATATACTTATCAATAAATAATTAATAATTAAGTATATCAACTAATGAATCATTATTTATATCATATTTATCATGAAATTATAAATATAAAATAATTCACATCAGCACAAAATAAGTTAAAATATTAAAATAATTTGCAGCAAGAAAAATATTAGGTCTAAACTAAGTTAGAAAAATACTAAAATTAATTTAATATTTATGTATCTTTAATAGTGTTAAATTAATATTAAAAATTACTTATAAATATACTACTAAATAGTTTCAATGCATCATTAGTAATACTAAAATTAAATAATTACACTAGTTATGGACAAATAACTTTAAATAGATTCATTATACATTGTTCTTTGCGGATACAAATAAATATCGAATATCAGAGATTCCATATTTTTGTCGAATACGGATCTAGAATCAGATAGAGAAAAATACTAAAAATGAATTCAGATACATTCATTTAGCATCCACAATAGAAACATATACGAATACGGATATCCATATTACAAGTTTTAACAGATACAGTTCGGATAATTCGAATTTTTAGACAATCCATTTCCACCCCTAGCTACCACGGTACAAGGATAGTTATGATTATGACAAGATACGCGAGGGGCTTTCATCCTTTTTCTTATGCACTTACTGCTCGCGAAACCTCTTATATGAAAAACCAAAGGTACTGTAAATGAGATCTAATGGGAAACACCTTCTGTATTGGATCTAACAAAATTATATGGTGTACCTCCTAAAAAGAACGGGAGGGAGTATAGTAGCTACTAAAAGTTTAGCTGATAATCTATTTGGTTCCTCAGTTAATAAGGTAGCTAATTGTTAGATTTAGAGTTCTTAGTATATTCATCGGATCGGGATACTTAGCACAGTAATAGAGCATTCGGATTTCACAGAGAGATTGAGAGATGGGTGATAGGTGGCAAACCGTCAAATGCCGTAGTTGTTGAAGCTCCGGCCGGGATTTCGTTGACGGACGCCATCTGCGCGCCGGCAGCGACGGTCGGTGGAGAGGGAGTCGGCGCTGTGGCGTCCTCGGCGGCGGCGTGAGCGTCGGGTGGCGTTGCCGGCGTCGGTGGTACTTCCCGTCGCTGGCAGCGCCCCTACTTTCGATCGGGTCTAGGGTTTAGGATGTCGGTGGGGTGACTGGCGGCGCGGTGAACCTCGTGTCGCGAGCCCCGACCCCCACCTTCCTTTATAGCGTTGTGCGACGGGGGCCCACCAACCATGTAGGGTTTGGCGCCCCCGATCAGGGCGCGAGGACAAGGCCCAGTTAGGCCGTTGGGCCTAACTGGTGGGAGATCAATACTAACATTCTCCCCCTTGATCTCTCATCTATTCTTCGTTCTTTAATTTCATACTTAAAACTTTCAATTCATATTTTTCTTGCTTCCATCCTATTTCATCATAGATTAGTGCATAGAACTGTCCCATCGTCACAGCAATTAGTGCCGTTAGACTAACAGCCACAATACAATTCTCCGTTTTGAAATGTAAACTTTCTTTGGGCCCTTCGTATGTTCGGGTATCATAGGCTTTCCCTTAAACCCATGCCGGCTACGTGTTCTCTGAACACGTTGGGTGGTAAGCCCTTTGTGAGCGGATCCGCGAGCATTTTCTCTATACTTATATGCTCAAGATTTATTATATGATCCCGAACTTTATCTTTCACAACATAGTACTTTATGTCAATGTGTTTGGCAGCACCACTTGACCTATTGTTGTGAGCGTACTGTACCGCTGGATTGTTATCACAATACAATCGCAGTGGTTCATTTATATCATCAATCACTTTCAATCCGGGTATGAATTTCTTCAGCCAGTTCACCTGCCCCGTTGCCTCATAGCATGCTACAAACTCGGCATACATTGTCGAGGATGTAGTTACGGTTTGTTTGGAGCTTTTCCACGATATAGCCCCTCCTGCGAGAGTAAATACATATCCTGACGTGGATTTTCTTTCGTCTCCCGCATAATCAGAATCTGAATACCCCTCTATCTGCAGGGAATCAGATCTTCTATACGTAAGCATGAGGCCTTTCGTACCCTACAAATAACGCAGGACTTTCTTCACTAATTTCCAATGTTCAATTCCTGGATTCTTTTGATATCTGCCAAGTAACCCGGTAACAAAAGCTAAGTCAGGGCGTGTACACACTTGAGCATATTGTAAACTTCCAACAGCTGAAGCATACGGTACTGCTTTCATTCGGTCAATTTCATATTGGTTCTTGGGACACTGATGTTCCCCAAATCTATCGCCCTTGACTATAGGAGCAGGTGAAGGACTGCACGCATGCATACTAAATTTCTTCAGGACCTTTTCTATGTATGCCTTTTGCGATAATCCTAGAACCCCTTTTCTCCTGTCTCGGTGAATCTCTATTCCTAAAACGAACGAGGCCTCACCGAGATCTTTCATATCAAAGTTCGAGGACAAGAATTTCTTCGTTTCCATTAGTAGATTGATATCACTGCTAGCAAGCAAGATATCATCCACATACAAAATTAGGAATATGTACTTTCTATTCCTGAACTTTGCATAAACGCAATTGTCCTCAACATTTTCTTCAAACCCAAAACCTTTTATCGTTCTATCAAACTTCAAATACCACTGTCTTGAAGCTTGTTTCAATCCGTAGATTGATTTCTTCAGGCGGCATCCCATATTTTCCTTTCCTTTTACGACAAAACCTTTCGGTTGTGCCATATAAACATTTTCTTCCAAATCCCCATTTAGGAAAGCCGTCTTTACATCCATTTGATGTAACTCCAAGTCATAGTGGGCTACAAGTGCCATTATAATTCTGAAGGAATCTTTACATGAGACTGGAGAAAACGTCTCATTGTAATCAATCCCTTCTCTTTGCGTGAAGCCTTTCGCCACGAGTCGCGCTTTAAATCTTTCTATATTCCCTTGGGAGTCATATTTCGTTTTGTAGACCTATTTACAGCCTACTGTTTTGGCTTCTTTAGGAATATTTTCTAAGTCCCAAACTTTATTGGTACTCATTGATTTCAATTCATCTTCCATGGCCTTAAGCCACTTTGATGAGTGGTCACTTCTCATGGCTTCTTCAAATGAGGTGGGATCGTCCCCCATCTGACATTCTTCAGTTTCATCAACTTCATAGTCATCAGTAATAGCTGATCTTCTTATTCTTTGAGACCTTCTAGGTGCCTCCGGCACTTGTTCCACATTGGGCTGTTGTTGTTCTTCCTCATGTGCAACATTTGGTTCTATAGTTTCCTCAAGGATAGGTTCCTCAAGGACAGGTTCCTCATGTTTATTCATTGTCGCCACGGGAGAACTTGCAACAGGTGTTGGCACTACAGTGTCCTGCACTGTCGGTGCAACAGCAGCAGGTAGCGTGAAGAATGGTTCTTCAACCATCGGAGTGGGTACATGTACCCGCTTCTCCTGTAGGCTAATTTCTCGTGCTACCACGCTCCCCCTGATCATGTTATCCTCCAAGAACACAGCGTGTCTTGTTTCTACAATCTTCATATGTCTGTCAGGACAATAGAAGCGATATCCTTTCGATCTTTCTGGATAGCCAATAAAATGGCAGCTGACTGTCTTGGAGTCTAACTTTCCTATGTTCGGGTTAAACACTTTTGCCTCAGCTGGACAGCCCCACACACGCAAATGGTTAAGTGAGGGTTCCCTTCCTGTCTATAATTCATACGGTGTTTTAGACACCGATTTACTTGGTACTCGATTAAGTATGTGAATGGCGGTTTTCAGTGCCTCCATCCATAAACTAATCGGTAATGTGGAGTAACTCATCATGCTTCTTACCATATCCATTAAGGTACGGTTATGTCTTTCAGCCACTCCATTCTGCTGAGGCTCCCCCGGTGTGGAGTACTAAGCAACTATGCTATTTTCCTGTAGGAATCTTGCAAAAGGTCCAGGAATTTGGCCATATGGGGTATGTCGCCCATAGTACTCTCCACCTCGGTCTGATCGTACTATCTTGATTTTCTTGTTGTGCTGATTTTCAACTTCAGCTTTAAATATTTTAAATTTATCCAATGCTTCTGATCTTTCTTTAATTGGATAAATATTGCCATAACGAGAGTGATCGTCTGTGAATGTTATAAACGAGTCATAACCATCCACACTTTTCACAGGAAAAGGACCACATATATCTGTGTGGATTATTTCTAAAATTCCTGTGCTTCGTTTGGCATCTTTCTTAATTTTCTTGACATACTTTCCTTTAATGCAATCAATACATTGTTCTAAATCTGAAAATTCTAAGCGCGGGAGAATTGATTCCTTAACCAATCGTTCCATTCTCCCCCTCGAAATATGGCCCAAGCGACAATGCCATAATTTCGAAGAGACAGTATCAATTCTCTTCCGCTTCTTAGTTACATCCGTAGATGGGGAATCATTCATATTCTCATCACATACATTGTTCGCATTCTCAGCAAGAGATAATAAATAAAGCTTGTCTTGTCGGAAGGCAAGACCAACACATTTATTATTAACCAGTATCTTACACTTGCCATCACCAAAATGGCAATCAATTCTATCATCATCAAGTTTCGAAACACTTATCAAATTTCTACGCAAAGAGGGAACATAAAGTACTTCTTTAAGTCTAAGTACAAAACCATTATTCAATTCTAAAGAAAAATCTCCAATGGCTTCAACATTGGCTTGCAGTCCATTTGCAACTTTAATCGTTCTTTCTCCTCTTTGCAAGGTTCTCGTCCCACTTAACCCCTGTAAAGAATTTGCAACATGAGTAGTTGCTCCTGAATCAACCCACCAAGTGGATTTATCATAACATAAATACAGAGATTCATCTACAAATGTAATAAATTCATCACCTTTCTTTTGCAGAGATTTCAGGAAGTCTGGACAATCCCTCTTGTAGTGTCCCTTTTTGAAGCAGTGCTTGCACTGATCTTTTTCTGCTCCACCATACTGCTGATTCTCAGAATCCTGGGGTTTCTTTCCCTGTGAACTGGAGGAAGAGGACTTATCCCACTTAGGTTTCCCTTGTGGTTTAGAATTCTTGCCATTAAAGTTCTTTCTTTTGTTGTCCTTCATAAAATGAGCAGATTCACTTTATGAGGACTTTATCATCTCCTCTTCTTGAGCACACATTGAGATGAGTCTTTCTATGCCCCATCTTTCAGGCTGCATATTGTAGTTCACAATGAATGTGTCATATTCTTTTGGCAAAGAAGCAAAAATCAAATGAATTAGGAAATCCTCCTCCTTCAAATTCATTTCTTTTAGCTTAGATGCCGTAGTGTTCATCTTCAAAATGTGCTCTCTTATGCTACCACCAGTGAATTTCTCATTCACAAGCTTCTTAATCAGTGAACTTGCTGTGGCCTTGGTAGACCCAGTAAACTGACTCTTGATTTTCTCAAGATATTCTTTGGCAGTAGCACATTCAGGGATTGAGCCCCTTATCTGATCTTCTATGGTGGCTTTGGCTACCAACAGGCACTTGCGGTTGGAGAGAATCCATTGCCTATGTTCAAGGTCATATTTCATTCTTATTTCAGCATGATCACGCTTCCGAGAAGCGAAATCAGCGTCAGATTCATTGTCACCTCTCACCGGGTCCTCTGGCTCAGTAGGACACGGTGAGGTGATGGCAAAATCGACCTCTCCCAACGCAAGTTCCAATTCATACTTCTCCCGCCACACACGGTGATTGGTTCCGTTGAGTGTCGGGATGTTGGCAATGTTCACAATACATTTGCCTCCTGAAATCATACCAGAGTAAGTAAGAAACATTTATACATAAAATTTCATGCTTTAACTCAACGTTGGTCAAATTAAAACTTATAATTCATCCATGCAAAACATTTTACATCACCGTTGGGCAGAAGTAAAATTAATGCACGATTTCTCATGGATCAAAAGTTATAATATTGTTATTAACAACGTTGGTCAAAAAATAACAATATCATAATTGCATCAACATTATCAGAAATTCATTTCTCTTAAAATTAAATTATCCCGTTGGTTCAAATTTAATCAAAGAGAACAATAATTATCATGCACAGCGGAAACATTAATGATCTTTTCATGTTATTATTTTCCAGAAGCACTAAAAAATTCATTGTTTTCTGGGCAAAATATCGTTGGATAAAATTTGCACAGAAAATTATGTCAAAATCATTCAAATTCATCAAAATATGCATTTAAAATTGTTTCTAGAAAATAATAAGAAAAAATTTCTTGTTCTTCTTTCATTTTTCAGCCCAGCGTGGCCCAAGACGCGCTGAACCGGCTCGGCCCGGCTTGCCTCGCGCGCACAGGCCGCACCCAGGCCGCAACCTGGGCCTGGGCCGGCAAAGCGCCGCGCGCGCTCGCTCCCGCCTGGGCCGGCGAGTTGGCCCAGCGAATCGCGGCCGTCCGTCTCGATCCGACGGCCGAGCGGCCGTTTCGCGCGGATCAAAACGTCGCCGCGGCCGACGCCCTGGAAACCCTAGGCATTCGGCTCTTCCCCTCTCTCTCTCCTCGCTGCTTTTCTCTTCTCAGCCGCAGCAGAGACGGCCGCCGCCGAGCAGCCGCGAGCGAGGAAAAACAGAGCGGTCTTTGGCGCCGTCGCTGGCCCCCTCACCGGCGCGCGTGCTCCCCAACGGGTGAGCACGCCGCCGTCGAGCGGCCTATCCGTGGCGCTTTCTTGGCCGAGCCCGGCGAGCCGTTTCTTGGCCGAGCCCGCGCCCTCGGCTCGGTTTCTCCTCCAGCGCCGGCGAAAGAGCCGGTGCGCTTCTTCTTCTTCTTCCGCGCCGGTGGAGGTTTATCCCCGACGAACCCTAACCCTAATTTTTCCCCCTTTCTCCTTTTTTTTTGAGTTTGTTCTTTTCGGTTTTATCCGAATGGGGAAAACTAGGGTTAGGTTTAAAGTTTTGTTCTTGCCGATTCGTTTTCCTTTTCGTTCATCCGAATGGAAAATGGGATTAGGGTTAGGGTTTGACCCTTCTTCTTTCTTCTTCCCCTTTTCCCCTCTTTCGGATTAGAGTTCTAGGGTTCTTGAATCCGACCCTCCCTTTTCCCCTTCTTCAATCCCTTGTTCAGTTTTGATTTTGGGAATTAGGGTTAGGTCTTAGGGTTTGGTTTTCGACTTTCTTTCCCGATCCGCATCTGATTTCTTGACGAACCGTGGCTCTGATACCATTGTTAGATTTAGAGTTCTTAGTATATTCATCGGATCAGGATACTTAGCACAGTAATAGAGCATTCAGATTTCACAGAGAGATTGAGAGATGGGTGATAGGTGGCAAACCGTCAAATGCCGTAGTTGTTGAAGCTCCGGCCGGGGTTTCGTTGACGGACGCCATCTGCGCGCCGGCAGCGACGGTCGGTGGAGAGGGAGTCGGCGCTGTGGCGTCCTCGGCGGCGGCGTGAGCGTCGGGTGGCGTTGCCGGCGTCGGTGGTACTTCCCGTCGCTGGCAGCGCCCCTACTTTCGATCGGGTCTAGGGTTTAGGATGTCGGTGGGGTGACTGGCGGCGCGGTGAACCTCGTGTCGCGAGCCCCGGCCCCCACCTTCCTTTATGGCGCTGTGCGACGGGAGCCCACCAACCATGTAGGGTTGGGCGCCCCCGATCAGGGCGCGAGGACAAGGCCCAGTTAGGCCGTTGGTGGGAGATCAATACTAACACTAATGTCTTCTAACAATTCGCTATTAGTTTGCTCAAGACTAATGCCCGAGTGGATCTAAATTTAATAGGTTAATCCTCTTTTTCAATAACTTGTTGCCGTACAGAGGGAAAAATTTTAGGAGCTGAAGAATCTTGTTCGAGTTGATGTTGGGCTCCGCGACGTCTCTCTACACTCTACAGTCGCGGCATCTGCGCCGTCCATGACGATCCCATCATCCCGACGACGAGCCTGCGAAACTCGCCTAGGACTAGCAGGCCGCAGTCGAGCGGGCTCTGTGAGTGCCCACGATACCGTAAGCTGCTGCACTCACCAACAATCTTGCCATGGCCCATGGGCGAGTGCAGCTAGCTTAGGGGGGATATGCTTCTAGTCCAAGCCCGACGACAGCCTCCTAATAATGACGATGTTGTCTGCTCAAAACTGACGGTAGTCTGATCTGGTGGCTCTACGGCCGCGTACTGCACTGCAGCTTAAGCTCGCGCGTTGGGGACTCCAGTTTGACCACGGCGAAGGTGTGCTTAGATGGGCCACTCGTCTGGCTGCTCTGACGACTATAGGAGGTTTTGGGGGGCTAGCGGCACGGGCGTCACGGCGGAGCTCATCGGTGCCCTGTGATTAGTGGAGGATGGGGACGAGCAGGCCACCGGTGATGGAAGCCGAGGGCGGGGACGGGGACGAGGGCGTCGGGGCAGAGTTCACTGACGGCTGTCGTGTGGTTAGGGAAGGGCAAGGTCGAGGAGACGGCGACGGGAGGTGGCGAGCCACCTGCTGCGGGTGGTGGATGCGTGAGGGAGGTGACGTCGAGGGAGGGGTGTGCGCGGTGGAGCAGAGGCCGCGAGGGAGTGGGTGTCACGACGGAGAAGAAGACAGGTCGCGACCCGTCGCACAATAACGCCGTCCATCCTTTAGTGAGGCATACTCTTTCATCCTTAAATATCGGTTGTTGGAGGATTGGACTGGTTAGGAATCTATGCAAATGGCAAAAGACCTAAATACCCCTACATAGCAATGATTTATTTTCTGCATTTTTTTATGGATATGCCATCAATCCTGTATTTTTTGGCCTCGTTCGGCTAGTCTGAAATTTAGCTTGTTCGGTTTTTTTTTTTCAGTCGAAACAATATTTTTCTCTCACAATATTTTAGTTAGAACCGTGTTTTTCAGCCAAGTTTCAGACCAGCGAACGGGGCCGAAGAAGACACGCGTGCCACACATCACCGATTTTTTTTTACATTAAATAAATCACCGTTCACATCCACTTTTTCACAGTCGCGCGTGAGTGCGTTGTTTTGCCTTGAATAAATCAAAGAGGACACCAAAACATGCATTTCACTTGGCGGCAAACACCACTTAATGCCAAAATAAACCCTGGCTCCATTTTTACACAAATAAAGCAAACTAAAATTTGAAACTAGCGCCATTTCTCTAACACCTGTGGCAATAAAAGCGTCGGAGAGCCATGGCAGCGTCGCGTGGAGTAGGAGCCCACGCTACTGGCTCCCTGTAGCCCAGTGTAAGAGCGGCATGTTCCGCTGATATTAAAGCCGGCTGAAGCTGTTTCGTTGTGAGAGAAAAAAAATATTGTAGATTCTAGCTGATAACCCGGCTGATAAGTTCAAGTGAACAGGCCTAAGGTTCTCAGTGAAGGGGAGTCAACAGAGAACAGGCGTAACGGCGAGGTTGAGGATGAGGCTAGGATTTTTTTTTAACAAAAAATGGTTGTGCATGGTGATGTGAGGCCGCAAGGAAAGGAAGGGATAAGGCTTCCTGCTCAACAGTGCAGCTACATGTGGAACCCACGTTAATAAGCAACGAAAGTTATTTCAGGACATCTTGCTATTTCACTGGCGACAAATATTTAGAGACGGATGAAGTAAGCATGACGCTAATCATAGCCAATTGCTAAGGATGAATTGTCCTTATTTACCAAATTATAGGTCACTTTAGATTTGTCTTAACTTAAACTTCTAATTTTGACAATTTTTTTATAACATATGACAATATCTAGGTGTTCAAATAACTATGTTATCAGGATATATTTCATGAAAAAAATAATGAGACAGAAGACAAACTATATTGGTGGATTTTACCATTTAACTGGTCAGAAATTTAATTTAGGACAAAGCTAAAATGGTCTACGATTTTGAATATAGGGAGAAATGGATAAAACAAATCAGCCATATTTATTTTTTATCTATTGCAGCACCATCAGAGAACTTGTGTCTAAAGTCGAATACACCAATATATATCTCCAAAGATACCGATACAATTTTTTTTCCGAGGATAGACCGGAAACGATTTGGTGGCCTATTTCGTCGTGACATCTTTTTGTGTTGCAAGTATTCACAATTGCATTGCTGATCTCCTACGGAAATACTGGGACTTGCCTGCTCGTGCCATATGTAATATACTCCTTTCAACTTACAAGAGTTTTGGCTTTCTATGTATATTGTTTTTGTTATGTATTTAGACATACACTATACCTAAGTGCATAACAAAAGCTATGAATTTAGAAAAGCCAAAATATCTTATAATTTAGAATATAGAGTATATCATCTTTATTTTGATTACCCCTTAGCCGTCAAAAAAGTGATGAATAAAATTCATGCAACTACTTCAAGGGAAACCTTAGTAGGACTGCAAGCTAAACCAGTACATGCATGACGAATACACGACTGTCATTCTGAGTAACTGGATATAGTATTGAACTTGAGCAAAGACTTCGATTGTTTATAAAATAAAATGCAAACCACAAACTAACACAAATCAGTAACTGCAATTATAACAGCGAACAGAAAAATGCATCCAGTGCAGACACTATTATCCAAGTCTCCTTCAGAGCACAGGGACTTGAGACTTTAGTAGCAAAGCCTTGTTCAGGAGGTTTTCAGTGGTCAAGGACTAGCAGTAGAACATGAGCCTTTTCAGTTCACCCTTGATCTCCGGAAGTGGCTTCGGACCAGCAGCAGCAGCAGCAGCGGGAGCAGATGAACCAAAAGAGCCGACACTTGTCGCTGCATCAGAGCCTTGGTTGACGTAGAAGCGGGCACGGAACGCTAGCTTGTGGGCGTAGTATGCGGGAGGAGCTGTCAATTCAAAATAAGGTTATTTCCTAAGTTTATCCCTTTTTCCATTCATAATATGTTACGTATTTATGTTGAACAGAAGCAGTTTTATATTAAATTAAATACAAAAAAATCCATAGCAATGTTTTGCACTGGAAAATACATAACTAAAGTTCTCGATGACACAAGAGGACATACCGATTGACACAGAGCGAGTGCAGCTTGAATACCTGAAAGAAAATACAAGAGACCCGTCAGACAAATGAGTTGCAAAAAAACAAGATGGCAGGGAAGGGCATGCTTACAAGTAGCATAAGTTATATGTGAGAGACTGCAGAGCATCTGCAGTGAACTTATTGTCATCTCGCAGCACATGGTAATGCGTAGGTCGACTTGTTCCCTGCAATTTCGCAAGCAGCTAATCTTCAGAAGCATTTGGAAAAAAAATGTCAAAATTAGTTGCAACATGCTACACACATACCTTGATACCAGCATGGCTGCACAGGAAGAAATCAAATTCTGTTGGGTGGCAGATATTCTTATCAACTACAGTGCCTGCAAATTCCAGAAACATTTGAGCAAAATCATTGTTAAAAAACACACTAAAAACAGAAGCAAACACGCCTGCACTCCTAACCAGGTAGAATATTTCCACTCCTGTCTGTCCATTGGCGATCATTGGGGAAGAGCCTTGTGTGGTGCCTCTTCTGCACCACTATGAAGGTGATCTTTGGCTTCTCATTGTAACGAGCTTTCCATGCCTGAAGGGTAGGTATTAAGTATGAATGTTGTAACTGAGGCAACACTTGAAGTGCCATTCTCTCAATTTGTTTTTACCTTCTCTATCTCTGGGATTTCTTGTTCCAGCACTTGTTTGAATTGGCCCTCACTTACACCATCCCTAACGGTGAAAGAAGGGGTGGGTTTGTCAATTATCATGGCATCAGTCAGAAAACCAACAAGATACTAAGTTACTAACCTGTAGAAGATCAGCTGCTTGGGTCTCTGCTTAGACCGTTCCTCAAATGCAAGTAGGAGTTCCCTGCAAATATTTTGTAAATTAAGGAACTCTCAATCGAGTGTAAACTCTCAATGGGATGTCATTTAAATTTCAGAGATCACGATGGTCGTACTTGACAATGTCTTCCAGGCCATCGATGAGCTCTTTACGGTGACCTTGTGCACGGGCAATGCCATTATAGTTAGCCACCTTGGGCCAGTCTTGGGAGGCAACAACCTACATGGAACCAGGCAGAATGTGTTATTGTGATGAGATGATACTATCCCTATTGTAAACAGAAAAGAGCTTACAGAAGCAATGGAAGGGGCAGTATCATCTAGAGCAGCTGGGTGAGTGACATCGGCACCAAATATAATTGTTGGTTCAATCGAAACAACCGGTAAGCTTTCTTTGGGATTAGCAAATTCTAAGTTCCTTCCTCCAAACTGCGGAGAGAGTGAATATATTAGTATCATGTTGCTCAACAAATTTTGTGAAGAGATCTAGTTGAGATTAACCTTGGCATTGATCTTAATAGCAACATTAGCAAAGTACGGAGGACCTGCACTTCTAACATTTTTATCCAGGCAACACTGCGACATGATACCAATCTCTGTCTCGCAGATCCTTTTGAAATTACCTGTTGTTCAGAGTAGTCAGGAATGACATATATGTGATAATCAGGGAAGAAAGAAAGTTTGCTGTAAGAAATATTACCATATAAGTTGCCGTTTTTCTCTGGCAGTATAGCAAGCAAAAGATCTATCTTTTGCACTCTTAGCTTGTTCCGAGCATCCTGACACAGCCTATGAAGATCAGTTTCAACTTGTTCAGGACGAACAAGGTATATTGGAAGTCTCAAGTTATCCATGTCCTGAAACCAGAGTGAAATGGTAAACTGGGAGTCATGAAAGAAATGGTAAACTGGCAATCAAAGGCATAACGTAAATGTAGATTACCACTCCAGTAGTACGAGACCATTTAACCAGATCAGAGCAGAATTTACCAACAACATCTCTGGGCAATTCATGACAAAAGTTAACGCAGGCCCAGTTGCCCACCCTTGCACCATGTACTACTTGCTGCACATAACAAAATAGAAAGTGAAGACAATGAAACAAATTAATAACATATATTTACCCTCACAAATTCCATTATTCCAGTGCAAGAAATAGGACCACTTGAGTGAACATGTAGCTAGCCTATTGGGGTAATGACAGAAGAGACCCCTAGTATAGAGAGAACAAAACTCAAGCAACGAGTCAAGTTTCACCTATAAATCATGATATTTAGCACAGAAAGGATTTACTTGTCCATAGACAATACTATGTTGACCGCACATTGAATTAGATAAGGTTTTCAAAATGCTGCAATGTCAATGGTTGATCAACTGCTCATGACGTACCTTTTTAATCATGTTCCACTGCCCATCCTTTGGACTACACAAACTTTCAGATCCAGTGCCACGGTACTTCAGCTACAGAAATAAAAATAGAACATGGTTATAATAAAAAATGCATCACATTTGCAAAAACAAAACAAAACTGCTTGACACATGGAAGAAGGACTACAGTGGGAGCTGGCAGGACTCTGGCCTGAACTGAAGTAGGACGATAGTCAACCTCCATGCCAAATTCACTTGCACGCTCAGTTCTATTGTAGTCATTGTGCTCAACAACCTAAGCAAAAGAGATTTAGAGAACTTTAAGTTTGTTTACCCACAGTTTAAATCAGATAAAACAGAAAAAAAATGCAGAAATAGCAAAAACCTGACGAATGTTGTTCTCACGGTCAGATGGGCGCTGGCAGGTTGAGTCCATTAGTTTAGAGACTTGTTGGCTATCCAACTTCTTCCGGTATTGCTGTCCAGCTACTATCTTGCAAACCTGAAATCCAAATGGAAATTAAGAAACAAGAGCAGACAATATAGAAGGGAAAGAGTGGTGAAGCATAGGCCATAGTCAGTAACCTCCATAGGGAGGTAGTTCGGCCTCTGATCACTGCCAACTTGGAGGCATGGGAGAAAATCGTAGTGCATTTCCAGCTTGTATGCCTCTCTGAAGTAATCTGCGACAGACTTCTGAACTCCAGCGGACGATTCAAAGCTGTTGATTTGAAGAAAAAGTATCAAAATAAACGCTAACATCGAGAAGTTTGATCCCTGCATTTCTGAACTAGGGAGACAAGGATGTTCTCTTCAACATAGAGGAAAAGGAGTGAGGTCCTACAACTGTAAAGAAGGAGGACTGGTTGTCAGGCTGGCAATCCTGTACTTCCGGCGTGCGTCTCCTCGGTGTGTGACTTCAATCCTCACACCCCTGAGGGCTTTCTTGAGCTGCAAATTCAGAAGAGCCAAATCCATCTCATGCACAATGCTCTTTGTAGCTTAGAAATGAAAAAAAAACCCTACCTTGACAAGATCCATGGGAGTAATACTTCTAAAGGTCCTGCTATCTTTGTTCAGAATCTCCATCACAAATTCAATCAGTGGCATGGGTCGAATGAAAGCTGTCGAAGAAATGTCTGCAATGGAAATATGCAGCCGTCAGACATCTTAATAAAACATACAAAAATTTGAACTGGAATGTGAAAGACTCCTTTCAATTGAAACACAAAAGTACAGACGTTCCAGTTCATCTCACTATATGTCAACCAGCCATATGAAATCAAATTGCACAGTGCAGATCGTTTCTACCATATAAGCATCCCAGACGTGTTTTCTCAAGATATCACAGAAAACTTAGACAGATCATAAGAATTCCAATGTACAAGTGAAATCATACCTACGATCACAGACAGGCCCTTCTGTGTCGGCCTGATGCTCTGATAGAAACCCTTCCATCCCTCCACACCCAGGCCAAGATTCTTGGGTCCCTCTGGCGCTATGAGTGGTGAGAAGAAGGACCGGCCAACTGCAACGTACCTGCGCATTGTCAAAATAACAGAATGAAAACGTTGTCATCTCAAATCGAGAACGCTGAGAGGTGTAAAATAAACCCAAGCCAAGTACTTACTCCATGGAGTTGCGTTCGTTGAGCACAATGTCACGCAGCACAATGTCGAGCACCTGCAGCGCCTGCGTCGGGATGTCCGTAGGGTAGCCTGCCATGAGCATGAACAGCTGGTCCAGGCTGACCGCCGTGGCATGCTTGATCACCACCTTGTACCTCTTTTCCACCCTGCCAGGCAAGGTGACCACGAATTCCTTGCTTTTGAAGGGCAGCTCGCCGGCGGTGAACAGTGACTTCTGGCCGTCGTATGCGGGTAGGCGGCCGCCAAGCTCGGTCTGCCTGTTCTCAGAAACCAGCTTCGACATGACTTGCCTGTATATGCCCTTTAGCGTCGTCTCTGGTGAGATGGTCACCTGCAGAAACACACAAACCACCATAGCAACGGTGGGAAACGGTGATCAGATGAACGCCACGATGGATTGACAACGCGGCGCGGAGAGCGGTCTTACGTCGTAGTGGTGCAGGCCCTTGTCGACGAGGCCGACGAAGAAGTGGTTGGCCTTGACGACGCACGGCGTCCCCACGGCGCCGAAGCCCGGGCGCGCTGGGAACATGGGCGCGTCGCGGTAGATGTCCATCGTCTTGAACTTCTCCCTCAGCGCGGCCGCGTCGGCCGCGTAGCGATCCGCGAGCGGCGGACCGGCTTGGCGCAGATCAGGACGTGGAGGTTGCAGACCTCCAAGCCCGCGCTCGCGGCCGTAGTCGCTGCCTCCCTGTCCCTGGTAGCCGCGACCACCTCGGCCCCCGCCACGGCCGTCGTTGTAGCCGCCACCACCACCTCGGCCGCCGCCCTGGTAGCCGCCGCCGCCGCCACCTCGGCCTCCGCCACGTACTTCCTGGAATCCTCCGCCGCCTCGGCCCCCGCGGCCCCCTTCCGGGTACCCGCCGCCGCGGCCGTCGAAGCTACGACCACCGCCCCTGCCGCCACCACGTCCGCCGCCGCGGCCTCCGCTGTCGTCGCCGCCGTAGTACTGGCCGCCACGCCCGCCACCGCCGCCGTAGCCCCGGCCCCCCTGGCCCTGAACGACGTTGGGGTTCGCCTGACCCCGGCCGCCAACCCGACCTCCTCCGCGCTGATGACTCGCCATGGCAGTTGCTCACGCCTCACGCCCCTGGGAAAGATCAAGCGCCCATGATCAACTACTAGTACAACACAGTCGCAACTCGCACGAAAAGAAAGGAAGGCAACGGAGACGGAAATAAAGATGGAAGGTGCTGGCGGGGAAATAGGGAAACAAATCGCATTTCACCGTTCGACGTTAATATCCAAGAATCCAAGAAGAAATGTGAAAGAAGACTCACATCATAAATTCCATAAATGATTGTTAAACTTTAATTCCGGGAGAAGAAAGAACCGCGACAACTTAAAGATTTTTTTTTGGATATAAAAATATGGAGCACTGTTCCTCATCGAACCCCCCACGACTCACGGAGCGGAACCAACAAAGAGCATGTGGTAGGCAAGAAAACCTCGTTCTCATCGGACAGTCTTTTTTAAATAAAAACACATATACATCTGAAAATCCATGAAAATTCTTAGATCAGAAGCTTCGAACACATGGTTAGGGATCAAGAACCCCACCGATTCAAAGAAAAGGAACCGTGTGTCCACGAGAGCTTCTTTTGTAACAGAACAAAGCCAAAACAAGAAACAGAAGTAACCATCAAGAAGAACTGACGGTGCGAGACAAAGCGAAAGAGCCAAGAAACAACCGAGCGACGAGTCCCTTTCCAATCGTCCCCAGAGGGAGACAAGAGGTCACCGTAGACCGCAGTGGCTGGACCCCGTTACCCAGCAGATCCCAAACCAAACCGCGTCGCTCGAAAAGAATTCACCGCGCGTTCGAGAAAAAAAAAAGGAAAGCTCCAAACAATCCAAGAAATCAAACGAACATCGCAGAGATGCGAAGAGGTCCGCGACAGCGATGGGGGGAACCTTTCTTCTGCGCTCAGCGACGGCCGGCGAGGAGATGCGAAGAAGTGGCCGCGGCGGCGGCAGGGGAGAGGGAACGGCCGTCTGGCTGCCTCGCCGTCTGCGCAACTTCCTTTGTCGCGTGGTTTGCCCTGCGAGTGCGGAGCTGTGTACTGGTACTGCGGCTCTGGTGCTGCTGGAAGCCTGCACCGCAGGGCCCAATATATATAGGCGGGGAGGGAAGGAGTCATCAGCAAATCAACAGGTCAGGTGGGGGCCCACCAGGTCTTTTCGGAAGGTGCGGTGGATGTGGTCCCCACCATCACACAACCGTCCCGTCGTCTCCCACGAGCCACGAGCCCACGACTGACCACGACCATGAGTCCACGGCCCGTTTGGCTGCTCCATCTCCATGGACAACAACAGTCTATGGAATGACTCCGCAGTTTAGTAGTTTTCGTTTCTATAATACTCCTAGAGATAATTATATTATTCTTAATTTTTTTGTAGGATATCATCACATAGGATTTGCTTTGGCTCTTTATTTTTCTTTTTCGAAAATTACTCTGCTCTCCTTCAGACGGAGCCCTCCAACAAGCTAAGTAAAAGACTCCCCTCGGCTATTTTTTGGTTTAAAAAAAAACAATGCTCCAATAGGTGGCCAAACAGGCTCTCCCTCATCCCATCTTTCTCGCTAGAGCCGGTCAGACGTGTTCTTCCCCAATCTGATATGACATGTGTTGTTGCCCTCTCCCAATTCACATATCCCCTTTGTGCGCACGGCGCACCTATTTAGTTCGAAGCGTGGTAGACAGCTAATCTTGCCATATAGCTATTCTGACTATTCAGCGACCAAAATCAACAGCTTGGGATTTTTATCTGGCAGGAAAAGTTGCCAAACCGGTCGCCAACCAAACAACTCAACGACCTTTCTCATGCACATAATGAAGTACATGTCCCGGGCCAGGTAGTTGAATAGAGCCTCGTTGCCTAACCAGATTAATCGGATGATAGCTCATTCATTCCTACCCGAATATAGGTGTCTGGAGCTGGCTATGGTTGTCTACCTCTTGGTCAACTTGTTGACAATCCGTTTCTGGTTGGGATGCTACTGCTGGCTATGGTGGGCTAGTGGCAAGGCGTAGGCCACGTGACAACGGGTGGCAGCATGTGACATGACGGTGCAACCTTTTGATCAGAGCAGGTCGACAAAATTGGTTAAAAGTGGTAGCCTTTTTAAAACAAAAAAGAGAATGGATTAAGGGTGAGTTGTTTTCTGGGGGAGTCAAAGTTTTTTATGCCTCCAAAACCAGGTTTTTGTTTAATCTTAGAGCTCCTTCTAATCTAATAAGTACAATTGTCCTAGAGATAATTGTTATTCTTAATTTTTGGTAGGATATCATCACAGGGGATTCGCTTTCGCTCTTTTCTTTTGACAATTACTCTGCTCTCTTAGAGCGATTTGGCATGTGCTGTTGCCCTCCCCCAACTCCACTATCCCCTTGTGCGCACGACGCACCTATTTGGCTCGAAGCCTCACAGATAGCTAATCTTGCCAAACAGCGATCCTGACACTATCCAGCGACCAAAATCAACAGCCTAGGATTTTTACCTGGCAGGCAAAGTTGTCTAACCGGCCGCCAACCAAACAACTCAGCGACCTTCTCGTGCACCTAATGAAGTACTCGCCCCGGGCCAGGTAGTTGACTAGAGCCTCATTGCCTAACCAGGTCAATCGGATGAAAGCTCATTCATTCCTACCCGAATATAGGTGTCCGTAGCTGGCTATGGATGTCTGCCTCTTGGTCAACTTGTTGACAATCCGTTTTCTGGTTGGGCTGCTACTGCGGGCTACAGTGGGCTAGTCGCTAGGTGTAGGCCGCGTGACAACGGGTGGCAGCATGTGACACGACGGTGCAACCTTTTGATCAGAGTAGGTCCACAAAATTGGTTAAAAGTGGCAGTTTTTTTTTAAAATAAAGGAGAATGGATTAAGGGTGAGTTGTTTTTGTGGGGGAGTCAAAGTTTTTTTAGTGCCTCCAAAACCAGGTTTTTGGTTAAAGTGTTAAAGAGCCTCTTAGAGCTTCATCTAATCTAATAAATACAATTGTCCTAGAGATAATGGTTATTCTTAATTTTTGGTAGGATATCAACATAGGGGATTCGCTTTCGCTCTTTTTTTTTTAAATTGCTCTGCTCTCTTTGAGACAGAGCCCTCCAACAAGCTAAGTAAAAGACTCCTCTTGACTATTTTTGGGTTTTTTTTAAAAAAAACAATGCTCTAATAGGTGGCCAAACAAGCTCACCCTCATCCCATCTTTCTCGCTAGAGCCGATGAGACGCGTTCTTCTCCAATCCGATATGGCATGTGTTGTTGCCCTCTCCCAACTCCCCTGTCCCCTTTGTGTGCACGACGCACCTATTTGGTTCGAAGCCTGGCAGACAGCTAATCTTGCCAGATAGTGATCATGACTATCTAGCGACCAAAATCAACAGCCTAGGATTTTTGCCTGGCAGGCAAAGTTGCCTAACCGGTCGCCAACCAAACAACTCAGTGACCTTCTCGTGCACGTAATGAAGTACTCGCTCCGGGCCAGGTAGTTGACTAGAGCCTCATCGCCTAACCAGGTCAATCAGATGATAGCTCATTCATTCCTGCCCGAATATAGGTGTCCGTAGCTGGCTATGGTTGTCTGCCTCTTGGTCAACTTGTTGACAATCCGTTTCTGGTTGGGCTGCTACTGCTGGCTACGGTGGGCTAGTCGCTAGGCGTAGGCCGCGTGACAACGGGTGGCAGCATGTGACACGACGGTGCAACCTTTTGATCAGAGCAGGTCGACAAAATTGGTTAAAAGTGGTAGTTTTTTTAAATAAAGGAGAATGGATTAAGGGTGAGTTGTTTTGTGGAGGAGTCAAAGTTTTTTTAGTGCCTCCAAAACTAGGTTTTTGGTAAAAGTGTTAAAGAGCCTCTTAGAGCTTCTTCTAATCTAATAAGTACAATTGTCCTAGAGATAATGGTTATTCTTAATTTTTGGTAGGATATCAACATAGGGGATTCGCTTTTGCTCTTTTTTTTAAAATTGCTCTACTCTCTTTGAGACAGAGCCCTCCAACAAGCTAAGTAAAAGACTCCTCTTGACTATTTTTGGTTTTTTTTTGAAAAACAATGCTCTAATAGGTGGCCAAACAAGCTCTCCCTCATCCCATCTTTCTTACTAGAGCCGATGAGACGCATTCTTCTCCAATCCGATATGGCATGTGCTATTGCCCTCTCCCAACTCCCCTGTCCCCTTTGTGTGCATGACGCACCTATTTGGTTCGAAGTCTGGCAGATAGCTAATCTTGCCAGATAGCGATCCTGACTATCTAGCGGCCAAAATCAACAGCCTAAGATTTTTGCCTGGTAGGCAAAGTTGCCTAACTGGCCGCCAACCAAACAACTCAGCGACCTAATGAAGTACTCGCCCCGGGCCAGGTAGTTGACTAGAGCCTCATTGCCTAACCAGGTCAATCGGATGATAGCTCATTCGTTTCTGTAGCCTGCTATGGTTGTCTGCCTCTTGGTCAAATTGTTGGCAATCCATTTCGGGTTGGGCTGCTACTACTGGCTACAGTGCTAGTGACTAGGCATAGGCCTCGTGACAATGGGAGACAAAATTAGTTAAAAGTGGTAGCTTTTTAAAAAAAAAAGAGGAACGGATTAAGGGTGAGTTGTTTTTGTGGGGCAGTCTAAAGTTTTTTTTAGTACCTCCAAAACCAGCTTTTTGGTTAAAGTGTTAAAGAGCGTTTACACCAAAATTTGGAAGAAGAGTCGCAGGGACTCGAAAGCTCCCAAGATCATGTCATCAAGGGATAAATTGCGTGCAGATCGGAACCAGCTGATTTGGATGCAAAAACTGGAATCGGCTTTCTTCAGATAGCATCGGCGGATAACGACAAAGGCTACATTCGGCGCTAGGACGAAACAAGTTAGACTCTACAAAAAGGAAAAGATTAGAGTCCAAGTTATCTTAAATTAGGAATGTTTTCTCTAGGGTCAAAAATTGTAATAAGTCGTGCTTAGACAGGAGTCATGCACAGGGCCCGGGTATAAATACCAAACCCTGGCTACTATAAAGGACAACAATCAATCCAATACACAAGTTATTTACTTTTTTGGCTCCGGCCACCCCTTAGGAGTAGGAGTAGAATAGATCTTGGTGAGTTCTTCAGCAAGTACGGCTGCATCGATCCGGTCGACCTCCACTGCTTGTTGTAAGTACTGTCATGGCTTATACCTCTGTTCGTACGGTTGCATCGATCCGGTTGACCTCCACTGTGACTCTGGTATAACTTAGTTATCGATTCTTGCCTAGTTCAAGTATGGTTGCATCGATCCGGTCGACCCCCACTGCATGAACTAGATCAAGGTCAAGTTATCGGCTCTACCTTAGAGTGGCAGTCTTTGGTAGATTCATTAAGTTACCAATATTGCTTATTGCTTTCATTATTTATCTAATTATAGCAATATCACTCTGCCCGATTGAGATTGATCTAGATCGGCCTTATATCTTGTTTAGTCTATCATTTGTTAATCTAAAACTGATCTAATCTATACCTTAAACGATGAGCTACGTTTTATCGGCTGTTTTACTTCAATCTTGATCGTGCATAGCGTGCGGTTAAAGCATGTTGCGTCTTGAGTAGATTTATTGGCTAGCGAGAACCGTTCCATGGCCCGTTATCACGGCCTATATGATTCTGCCTCACACCCCACTGTTAGCACCGTGGAGTGGGGATCGTTATTTGATAGATCTATTCCTGATAAGGCATGACTTTAACTATGCGCTATGCCTGAATCGACTGTTTTAGCCGATATCGAGTGCTTTCACGAATAGTTCGCATCACGAGACCGTTGAAGTAAAGATAGGTTGAAAGATATGTTAGCCCCATGATCTTATTATTGTATTACGGCCTACATGATTCTGCCTCATGCCCCACTGATATTAGTAATGAGTTAGGGTCATCGAGTCTATTGTTATTTCTACGGCCTGCATGGTTCTGCCTCATGCCCCACTGGTCATAGTGATAGATGAGATCTAACATGTTCATTAGATTTATCTTTATTAAACGGTTAAATAATGTCGAATTATTTCTTTATATAAAAGGAGTTCGGTTGCTTGTAATCATTGGCTCAGCATAACCCAATTATTGTTGATATCTTATTGCCATTGATTAATATCTGCTCAAATAACGACATTTATCTTGAATGATAATTGATTCTTCTTATACAACCCAATGAGCTTTAACCAATTTATTCTCATGAATATGCTGGAATCGGCTGTTTAGTCGATCTCCTCTCATATCGGCTCTCAGAGCCGCACATTTGGAACTGTTTGACAACACTGGCAAGTTTTGCCCTTAATTACTGATGAACTTTCTCTCCTTGTCAATTACATGGTCAAATTGACTGACATGTCTCAGGAGGAGTGCACAGGATCGATCATCCCTGTGCTGAAGCTAGGCGGATCTATAGCTCCATCGAGCAGATCCTTTCGGCTTGCTGCGTGTGTCCTCGGCACGGAACAAAAATTCTGTGTCGACACACGTTTCTGGCACGCCCGGTGGGACACCACAATCGTCATGGCGGTTCACAACAATGATGACATCCTTATGCTGCATTATGAAGATCTACCTGATAGGGATAAGGGTATCATCAGCAAAGCTATAGAAGAGTTTGAGAACAAGTGTTTGTTGTCCTACACCAAAACATGTGACAATACAATTGTTCAGAAATTTCCACTACCAAGAGTTCTGTTACACGGGCAGACAGATACAACTGAAGCTGAAGACATGCATTTCTTTAAGGAAGTTGTAAACAAATCTGTTCGTGATGCCATATCAAGCCACAACGAAGCTTTCATGGACATATTCCACAACGCCATGAGAGAGGTGATTCATGGATTTCTAGTTGGTCAAGGCGGATCGGCTTATTACAACATTCCAGATCCGTCGACCCAAGGAACTAATCAAGTCGGTACTAGCCATCAAGAAGTAGCACCAGCTAGTAATGGTGATGTCTAGATAGTTCAGGGTTTATCTGAATAAACTCAAGGAACTACTACAAATCAGGCATAGTATAATCTTGTACCGTCAGTACAGCATGTGCAACAGCCGGCGGGGCAAAGTCAGAACCAGGTGATCAATTTTGACACATCAGGCAACATACCGTCGATGGCTCAAAAAATAGCACCATTAATCCAAAGGATCCGTAGAGATATAGATCCTTATGTCTACAATTAGAGACTTCAAGCAGCAAACTAGCAAAGAACCCAGTAGATTGAGATTTTACAAGGGTATCACTATGGCACAGATTATAACACCCTCCACATGATGCCAAATCCATGATATCAAGGCACGTGGGATTTCAATCCACAGATGAGTCAGCAGGTGTAGAGAATCCAAATCCGCAGGCTGATGAATTATTGCTAAGGGTGACCGAGATGAAGAAAAATTAGTTCGGTCTAAAGCCAAAAGGGCTGACATTTTTGTACAAATGCTCATATCCAGAATGGTATGATTTGGTCGCTCTTCCCACAAATTATAGGCTCCTAGAATTCACCAAATTCACTGGCCAAGATAATACAAGCACGATAGAACATATCAGTCGGTATCTTACATAATTGGGTGAAGCGTCAGTTGAGGATGCCCATCGAGTTCGTTTCTTCTCTCTGTCCTTATCAGGGTCAACATTCACTTAGTTTTCATCATCAGCAGTCAATTCCATTGCCAATTGGGCTGACCTGGAGAAGAAGTTTCATACATATTTCTACACTAGGACTGGAGAAAAGAAGATTACTGATCTAACAACTATAAGACAGAAGACTAATGAATCAGGCACTGAATTTCTTCAGAGGTTTCGAGAAACCTGGAACTCGTGCTTCTCCTTAAACTTGGTTGATGATCAATTAGTTGCTTTAGCTATTCAAGGAATGCTACCGATGTGGAAAGAAAAGCTGCTGGGACAAGAATTTGATAACTTGGGTCAATTGACTCAATGAGTAGCAGCGCTCAATAGCCAATTCCAGAGTATGGGCAGAGATACCCGGTTCCAGAAAAATACCACAATAGCCGAAGCTTATGATCCATACTCAGTCGATGACGGCTATGAAGATGAAGAAGAAGAGGTTGCTGCGGCTGAATGGAATTGGGGCAAGAAGACAGTGATGGTGCCAAATCTTTGGGGAAGAGAAGCTGAGAAGAGCTATGACTTTGATGTCACTAAATTAGACAAGCTCTTCGATTTCTTGCTTGAGAAAGGGCAGATCAAGTTGCCCGATGGTTATGTCATGTTGCCCCCTGATCAATTGAAGAATAAGAAGTTCTGCAAGTTCCATAATGCTACTTCTCATTCCACTAAAGAATGTAGAATTTTTCGGCAGCATATACAGAGCGCTATTTAGTAGGGGAGGCTCAAATTTGATATGCCTCGGAAAATAAAAGTTGATGATAATCCTTTCCCAGGAGATCAAAACATGGTTGATGTTGGGTTATTCAAAGAAAAAACTAAGGTCCTAACATCAACCAAATCAAAAGAAGCTGGAACAGTCGATCCCAAGATGCAAATATCGACTGACGAGTACAGAGAGATTAGAAGATGTCGTGCCGGGCAAAAGAGCCGATATGAGCAGGGGAAGACGTCAAAAGCAGAGATAACAAAGCCGCGGGTCATATCTCGGATTCTGTTGAATAAATGGCAGTGGCAAAAGGAAAAGGATTATCAACGTTGGTTGGAAGATCAAGTGTACCAGCATCAACTAAAAGAAGAGAGGTATGAAAGGAAATAGGCCGAATTACATTGGAATTGTCCTTTCTTCAGATATTGCTGGAATGAAGGTTTGAAGTTGCCTACCAGACATGACTGTCCAGAATGCAGCAATCAATATCGGGAATACAGGCAGTCTCACACCAACTGCCGGTCTATCCATGCTCAAGATGCATATCATCATAATAACATGGATCAGTGCTTAAAAAAATAAAAGTGTTCATGATCGGCTTGGAAAAAGAGTCGTTGACCAGGAGTGGGTTGATCATGAAGAGGAAGGCAACGGAAGAAGATGTGTGTGGCAGGAAGGCCAGTGGTGCCCAGAAGGTTTGACAAGAAAGCCAGAAGAGAAGGGTGTAACGCCTAAGGAATAAAGAGATGGAACAAGCTCAGGCATCTGGTAAAACTCAAGTGTGGCGCACCAAGCAAATGGTCGATACGAAGCAACCATCGGCTAATATCCAAATGGTTTTTCTGTTACCATCGGAATTCAAAGCTCTGGTAGATCAAGAAGTTTATTCGGATTTTGATGAATCAGAGTATGAGGAGATAGTTGCCAAGTTGACGGTTGTACAACAAGCAATATTTGACAAACCAGTCAAACATCGGCACTTAAAAGCTTTATATATGAAAGGTCTTGTTGATGGTAAGCCGATGAACAAGATGTTGGTGGACAGAGGTGCTTCTGTCAATCTTATGCCTTACACTACTTTTCGTAAACTTGGCAAAGGACCAGAAGATCTGATGGAGACTGACATGATGCTTAAGGACTTCAGAGGTAATACGTCTAAGTCCTGGGGGCAATAAACGTTGAACTAACGATCAAAAGCAAGACTCTGCTCACCACATTCTTTGTCATCGATGGAAAAGGGTCATATAGTTTGCTCCTCGGTCGTGATTGGATTCATGCGAATTGTTGTATACCATCGACCATGCAACAGTGTTTGATTCAATGGCATGGAGATGACGTCGAACTGGTTCGCGCTGATGAGTCTATGAGCATCGCAACAGCCGATCTAGTCTTTTGGGAACAAGGAGATTTCAAATGTTTTTCTAGGAAGTCATGGGAAGGAGGCTTCATTAAGATCAGCAATGAAAGCCAACAGTCGATACAAGCGATCGTCTCTGAGAGTTTGTTTTAGTAGAAAAATCATGGCTTCACATCAGCCATTTGATTAAAGGAAAAATAAGCATTGAGTCTTGGAGATGGGTTTAGGCCGACGTATGTGAATGCTGAGTCAGAGTGTGAATGCGATTCAGAGTTAATGGATTTCTCAAAGAAGTTTTGTTTCACTTAATAAGACTCTTGACTTGGGTTGATTGATCATTTGACCTTTGATATGAAAAAGTTCCGCGGGGTGTTATCCTAACATTTGACCAATACTTGATAGCCGATTCGTTCTTGGCTCTAATAGCCGGTACCAGGAGGGTGTCGCCTCTAGTTCAAAAAATGAAAATCTTCAAAGACAATAAAAGCCGATACGATATGTATCGCCTATAGAGCAAAAACAAAAGATAAAAATAGTCATACACAAGAGCATGGTACTGAGGTACATTCATGGAAAGAACAGGAGTCTTTGTTCATCAGATGACCCTATATACAATCTAACCAAAGATCTTGTTCACCACATCCTGGGCGGATGTGATGTCTACTATGGCCTCTGCTGCCATGACAAATTCTTCGAGCAGGTCCTCATGCTCCTCAGGGCCGTCGCCCATTGGGAAACCAGTCTTCATGGCGTGGAGCTTGTACCCAGTTTGGACTTGTGCCGCGGTCAATGCCACCGCCGCACCATGATGAACGTCGTGGAGGGCGATCTCCCGAACATGGACCGGGACGTCTTGGAGACAAGCATCGATAGGGGAACCCCACGCATTGACGGCATCCATGGCCACGTTCACCGCCAGTTGGAGAGACTCCAACTGCACCGTCAGGGCTGACAGTCATAGGAATAAAAGACTATCAAGATAAAAATAATGGAAATTGAAATGAGGCGTTCCTAGAATTTATCTTACCCGCCACCATGGCATCAGACTCGGCTAGCCGTGCTCGGACGGCGCTGGCCTCCTCCTCAGCCACATGAAGGGCGGCCTGAGAGACCCCGAGGCAAATCTCCAGTTGGCCGTTCTCCCAAGTCACCTTAGAATAGCGATTCTGAGCCATCCTCCACTCGTGAAGGTAGCGTCGGGCGTCGTCGCCATTGTAGGAGTCAGAAGAATCCGACGACAAGGCCGGCATAGAAGATGCGGTGTCAGAAGGCCCGCTGGCCCTGGGAAGAGGACGGAGACTGTCATTCACAACAAACCTATAGGTGAGTCAGAATTGTTCATCATCATAAACAAGAAATGTCAATCGCACCTCATACGTCGAAGACGTTGGTTCATCGACATATTCTCTTCTAGAATTTCTTCCGCCGCATGCTTGCCTCGGTTGTCTTCACCGGCCATGAAGGATGATTGGATCTACGAAAGGGAGGAGGAAAACCGCTATAGGATTTCAGCAAGCGGAGAAGAGCAAATGAATAGTTGCGAGTGGAGATGTGTTCGAGGCCAAAACCACTGGCTGGTATTTGAAGACCTGAAGCGAAGGGACGGACGCCTCGGGACATGTAAAAGGCAACCGCAATTAATGGATGGTGAACCGCCACTTCACTAATGCCGATGGGAGTACGGCGTTGAGCAACTGAAGGCAGGAAATCAAAGGGTTCTCTTAATAAAAGCTGTGTTTTTAGACTTGATTGGATTAAAAGTCTAGGATCAGCTGTATCAAATTGGCTCTTTAGCCAAAAAAGGAAGCGTAATTAAATAACGGGGAGCATGATTGATTCCACATAAAATACACGTTGACATGCAGATCTCAAGTCTGGAACATCATGGGTCGCTCTCAATATTTCCCGCCGAATAGCATCAACTCCTGCGATCTGTTTGACTTCTTTGGCTGATCTAGGGATACTCTCGAAGACGTACTTATGATAGCCAAAAGTGAGATAGCCGGTATGGTCACCTAATCAGGAGAAAACTTATTAGATCAAGCATTGTGCGCTTGGTACATTTTTGAAACACTGAGAAGAAGAAGGGTTCGACATCGAATGGGGAATATTTAAAGGAATATTACCCTAACGTTTAGATTAATATTTGACAACCAATTTGCTCGGTTGACAACTCTAATGGCCGATACCAGAAGGGTATCGCTTCTGGTGTGAAAATAAACCCATAAGGGTAAAAGTTGGTACAGTATGTATCACCCATAGGAGCAAAGCAAACATGGACATAGTGATGCATATAGTACGAAACGAAAGGAAAAATCACTCAAGACAGAGGAATTGTTTGCTAATATCACCTATTACAAACTACAGGCCAGAAAACACTTTGGCTATTATATCATCAGCCTAGGAGATAAGGGCTACAGAGTTGGTGGCATCGGAGAAATCCTTGACTAGGTGCTCATAATCTCTAGGGTATCCGGTGGTTGAAGCTCCATGGGGAAGAAGCCAAAGATCGTGGCCAGAGTGAGCTTGCGCAGCAGCCAGCGCCATGGCAGCACCATGACGACGCCATGAAGAGCAACTTCTCTGACGCAGTTTGGGATATCATGCAAGTGAACCACCGGAACGACGCCCCTGGCATTGACAAATCCTGTCGCATGGTCCGCAGCTAAACGGAGGCTTTCTAGTTGAGCCGATAGATCTAATAGATTTAAGAAAGAGGTGATCAGGATCTTAGAGGCAAAAGTTAAGAAGACATAGAAAATTATAGTAAATGTCTCACCAACAATTCTGGCTTTAGCCTTGGCCAGCCTCTCCCGCACCAGGTTGGCCTTAGGAGGTGATCGGCCCTGAACTATGGCCAGGGCCGACTCCGCAATAGCGAGGCAGTCGGCAAGTTTCTCTCCGGTATGATCGATGGAAGCGATCAAGTCATCGTTATCTCTTGGCCTCCTCAGATAGCGGGGAAGCTAGCGACAAATTGGTGCTAAGGATGACCTCGAAGGCTAAGCAGAGTCAGCCCTTTGCTCTAAAATGATAGGAACATCATGAAGTGCACCCTCTTGACGAAGGATGCACTGGCGTGATGAAGCAGATCCATCAAGAGCCTCCTCAACAGATCTATTGCTATTCTTCATAATCTCAAGCCTACGAAAAAAAGCAGAAACTATACTAGGGATACAGGAGTTTTGAGACAAAGTGGTAGTTTTTCGATCCAGAGCCATGGCCCGTATATATAACCCAGGAAGGCGAAAAGATAAACTTCGCTGGGGGTGTAAAACTAAAATCAGAAACGGAAATGGATCGACGCTCCGAAAGTTCAAGGGACATATAACGAATTTAGACTTATTGCTTACCCGAATTACAAAATATCATGGGGCGGATACGAAAATTTACATTGACCAGAGACCAACCCATCGAGATTTCTTTAGATTGAAGAGAGTCCAAACCCTCACAAGGCCGAAGGTCATCATGAACAAAGTCATGTCGGCCCGTTGATAGAATTATGCCAGAAAAGGGGAAAGGCCATCCAACAGATACCCAGCTGATTCCTTGGTGAACTATGGGAAAGAAGCCTATGGCTTCCATGGTGGGCATTTGGTGGAACGAACAAGGGAAAGGTGTCCACACATTTTAGCCCTTGCAAACACTAAAACAGCTCTACGAGCATGGTGAGAAGACACAGGTGATGTCATAAGACTTCTTCTAGCCATAGTAGCTGATTCTCTTGCTTGATAAGGCGCTAGAATGGGCGACACAATCACCCTATGCACAAGAATTCTTCTAACCGCTCAAGATATTCATAGCAAGAGAATGGACCATGGAGGATCCGGTGGAACTAGAGGCGCTTGAGGGAGCAGATAAAAGAAAAATATAGCTGAATTGTTGAGTTGCTCTCGCTAGGGTCGGATAGGCATTTTATAGCTGGCCCGGGAAGATGAATCCAAGTGCCCGTGAAGCAGTGATGCTCTTGTAAAAAGTTTTGAGGCATAGGCTCATGAGTGGACGCAAGCAGCAACAAACAGTGGACCCCAGATCAAGGTTCTCTACCCATGACTGTGGACCAATCAGGGATACAAACATGATAATTTTGGAATAAAATTACTTTTATCCCAAAATTGGGGGGCATGTGTTTACACCAAAATTTAGAAGAAGAGTCGTAGGGACTCGAAAGCTCCCAAGATCATATCATCAAGGGATCAATTGCGTGCAGATCAGAACCAACTGATTTGGATGCAAAAACTGGAATCGGCTTTCTTCAGAAAGCGCCGGTGGATAACGACAAAGGCTACGTTTGGCGCTAGGACGAAACATGTTGGACTCTATAAAAAGGAAAAGATTAGAGTCTAAGTAATCTTAAATTAGGAATGTTTTCTCTAGGGTCAAAAATTGTAATAAGTCGTGCTTAGACAGGAGTCATGCATAGGGCCCGGGTATAAATACCAAACCCCGACTACTATAAAGGACAACAATCAATCCAATACACAAGTTATTTACTTTTTCGGCTTTGGTCACCCCTTAGGAGTAGGAGTAGAGTAGATCTCGGTGAGTTCTTTAGCAAGTACGGCTGTATCGATCCGGTCGACCTCCACTGCTTGTTGTAAGTACCGTCATGGCTTATACCTCTGTTCGTACGGCTGCATCGATCTGGTCGACCTCTACTATGACTCTGGTATAATTTAGTTATCGATTCTTGCCTAGTTCAAGTATGGCTGCATCGATCCAGTCGACCCCTATTGCATGAACTAGATCAAGGTCAAGTTATCAGCTCTACCTTAGAGTGGCAGTCTTTTGTAGATTTATTAAGTTACCGATATTGCTTATTGCTTTTATTATTTATCTAATTACAGTAATATCACTCTGCCCGATTGAGATTGATCTAGATGGGCCTTATATCTTGTTTAGTCTATCGTTTGTTAATCTAAAACTGATCTAATCTATACCTTAAATGATGAGTTACGTTTTATTGGTTGTTTTACTTTAATCTTGATCGTGCATAGCGTGTGGTTAAAGCATGTTGTGTCTTGAGTAGATTTATTGGCTAGCGAGAACCGTTCCATGGTCCGTTATCACAGCATGTGTGATTCTGCCTCACACCCCACTGTTAGCACCGTGGAGTGGAGATCGTTATTTGATAGATCTATTCCTGATAAGGCATGACTTTAACTATGCGCTATGCCTGAATCGACTGTTTTAGCCGATATCGAGTGCTTTCACGAATAGTTCGCATCACGAGACCGTTGAAGTAAAGATAGGTTGAAAGATATGTTAGCCCCATGATCTTATTATTGTATTACAGCCTGCATGATTCTGCCTCATGCCCCACTGATATTAGTAATGAGTTAGGGTCATCGAGTCTATTGTTATTTCTATGGCCTGCATGATTTTGCCTCATGCCCCACTGGTCATAGTGATAGATAAGATCTAACATGTTCATTAGATTTATCTTTATTAAACGGTTAAATGATGTTGAATTATTTCTTTATATAAAAGGAGTTCGATTGCTTGTAATCATTGGCTCAGCATAACCCAATCATTGTTGACATCTTATTGCCATTGATTAATATCTGCTCAAATAACGATATTTATCTTGAATGATAACCGATTCTTCTTATACAACCCAATGAGCTTTAACCGATTTATTCTCATGAATATGTTGGAATCGGCTGTTTAGTCGATCCCATCTCATATCGACTCTTAGAGCCGCATATTCGGGACTGTCTGGCAACACCGGCAAGTTCCGCCCTTAATTACTGATGAACTTTCTCTTCTTGTCAATTATAGGGTTAAATTGACTGGCATGTCTCGGGAGGAGTGCGCAGGATCGACCATCCCTGCACTGAAGCTAGGCGGATCTATAGCTCCATCGAGCAAACCCTTTCGGCTTGCTGCGTGTGTCCTCAGCACGGAACGAAAATTATGTGTCGACAAAGAGCCTTTGAGAGCTCCTTCAAATCTAATAAGTACAATTGTTCGGTTGAGCAGTATCCGCTTTAACAAACACATCTTGCTTTCAAACAAAACCATAGAAAAAAAAGACATCATGACTAGTGTATAACATTGTAGGTCACAACGTGACACGTTATTTCTTTGGTTGGACATTCTCAGTTAATGTCTTCTATGTGGTTCTCTTTGGCTTTCTATGCTCTAAGGCAGTGTTTAGTTGCTGGGATTTGGTGGGATAGGATGAGATGGACCTCTTCATCAACTTGTTTGGTCTAGAGTCGCATGGGGCTAGGACGTCCCGCTAGGAATATTCATAGAATATCCACATGACTCCTGTCCCTCCAAATCAAGGGGACGGGGTCATCCCCAATTCATGCCGTCAGCGCCGGCAGCTAGCGCGGAGAGGAGCCGTGAGAGGCGCAGGGGAGCGGCCGGCGGCAGCGCCTGGAGCTTCCGGTGGCGGCACCTGTGGCAGGCGGTAGACGTGCGTAGAGCGGGCATAGGGCACACGCGTGGGGCAGTCTGCGCCGCAGCGAACACGCCTGGGGCGGCCGGTGGACGTGCCTGGGCGGTAGACGGGCCTAGGGAAGGCGGCGAACGGGCCTGGCCTCTCTATTTCAGGTCTGGTCCTTAGGTGGAAGAAGAAAGGTGAAAATAGATTAGGGAAGTTTTCTAGGGTTCCAGATGCAAATCATGTGACTCATATGAATAGTGATGCAAATCCTTAGAACCCTAGGGTCCCTGGTGAAAAATGTTTTCTATTTTCTGTTATCTTTTTCTTTATGCAGAAAATAGGCTAAATTTACTAAAATGCATAGTAATTAGTAGAAACATTATAAAATAGCAAACTCAGTTGTGTTGAACTCCTTATGATTAGGTCTATCGATAGATATATAATTTGGCATGTGATTCATATCTACAGTGGCTAACGGCGTTAATCCACCATTCACCCCATTTCTATTTATCCCTTCAACCAAACACAAAATGGGTCGATCTCGTCCTTTGTCAACCAAACAGCAAATGGTGTCGTCCCGTCCCGTCCCATCCCATAAAACAAAGACAGGACCATCCCACTCCACCTTGACTCCCAACCAAATGCTACTTAAGTGTCTGAGTTGTTTGTTTTCTTTTACTTGGAACTTGTTCGAATAGTTGTTAATGTACTCATTTTCTACTATTTTGTAGAATAGTCATACAATGCGAATTATATGGGACTAACTTAGAGTATCTCCAGCAACCCACCAAAATTTTACCCTCAATAAGCAGGTATTGTCGTGTTAGGGTAGTCCTATTACTGGTTTTGTAACTATTGGGAGAGTTGATGCAACAATGGCCCCGTTCGCTTCGCTGAAAAAAACAAGCCGAAACATTGTTCTGACTGATTTGTTGTGAGAGAAAAATATTGTTCCAGCTAAAAAAAACAAGCTGAAAAGTACATATTATATGACAAGCGAATAGGGCCAATATACTAATACAACTCTCCCAATATCCATCTGACAAATGGAGCGCACATGTCGATCCCTATATCACTCTTCTATCTTCTCTTATGCCTTTCATCCCATCCGCGCACCCTCAAGCCTTCAACTTCTTACACGGCTCAATCATCGTCGCCACCTCCTTCCCTAGCTCAAGGATTGGGACATCGATGAGTGGCCTAGGTACCTACGACTCGGCTTGGCCAAGGGCGACAGCTCCCCATCTAAGGGTTACCAGGGATCTAGACCTCGACGGACATCCTGCTAGTGATGGTCGTGGGCTCTGTCTTTCTCCTCCTTCCCACAAGACATGTCGGCACTATGGAGGCCGATGAGCGGCTTGCCGTGGACGAGCTGGCGTAGGCGCACCGTGAAGGCCAACCTACGGCAATGTGGAAGAAGAACAACGATGTAGAAGAAGGTCATCTAGTGAGTGACATTTGGGATGGGTCCTAGGCTCCTATCCTAGTGGGGGATGTAACTCCCCTTTATTTGAGGGGAGATGAGAGAGATATTAGCGGCCATAAAAAAAGAGAGCTATTAGAGGACTGTTAGAGCAATGAAAAAGACTTATCTCCCCTAAGAATGAGACAAAGATTTTTGCAATATTTATAAAGATATATTGAGAATAAATGACATATGAAGACTCAAGTGGTGGAAATAGACATATCCTTTTGATCTTGAGTGTAGGTATGTCGTATTGTTATTAAGAGGGATGCAACATGAATAGTTTGACAAGTCTCAAGTGCTCAAACTAACCGAAAGTCCAAAACCCGAGTGCTAACATGAGAGGAACACATAGCACAACGCTTGCACTTGTTTTTCTTGGAGCTTGCTCTTGTTTGGGTTGGATAGCACTCTGAATAAGCTTTCTAGAAAGTCCACGATCATCGAAATCGAAGTCCGGAACTAAAAGTTATGGCGTTTTTCGTAAAGTAACAATGTGTTGTGATGTTGGAGGTTCCAACATACCCAAAATCCCGGGAGGCATATAACATGTTATTATGATTTTGCATCCATTTTTCCATCTAAACACTAGGCAATAACAAAACTAGCAAATAACTAAGGGTTCATAGTTCATACAACAGTGCTCATACATGAAAACATGAACTTATGAACAGTAATAAATGACATGAGTTGAGTAATTGTAGCTCAATGTTCATAATATTGTCAAAGTACACACAAATACTAGTAGAGAACAAGGACTCAAGTACATCACAATTCACCCAAAAAAACATAAGGACTCCAGAAAAGTATCATAGTTCACACATTCACTCGCACAATCTGTGGTACTTTGGGTGGTACCAAATCCATGCAGCCTGCCTGTCTCGTTACGGATACACGATCCATGTAGATTCACCATTAGAATTTTATATTTGCACCCCTATCTATCAGGCACAAGACCGACCCCACCACAGGTCCCGCTGCCATCCCTATTCACATCCTCACTTTGCATGCTTTCAGATTTTAAAATGCATGGCTAGCACTGGCCACACGCATGGCTGGTAAACCCGATCCACGTACGGGTCGAGAATTAAGGACATGGTATTACCGTCTGCTTTGGCGGCCAGCACCATGGCCTTGGAGTAGAGGATGAGTAGAGTAGAGGCTGAACGGACGCGATGGCCGCCGCGCCGGATGCCGATATGGATCGATGCTGTGCAGGTGCAACCGGCAGCTGCCTTGTGCATTGTGATGGAGCAACTGCACCACGTGGGCGCGCGGCATTTAAGGGGTGTTTGGGACTGCTCCACAAACTCTGCTCCACAAACTCCACCGTGGAGCAGCTCCACAAAAAACTGGAGTTCGTGGAGTACCTCTTTAGGTGCTCTCACAACTCCACCCTTTTTCCTGGAGCAGAGTGCGTGGAGCTAAAACCGTTTGGCTAAAAAACGTGGAGCAGAGCTGAAAAACGTGGAGCGGAGCAGTCCCAAACACGCCCTTATAGACGGGCAACAGGTGAAGGCGGACGATCCTTCGCGGGAAGCCGGGAAGTGGAACAACCTTTGGCGGGCTCCAAGGCCATGTTGAGTTCACTCCAAAATCCAAACTTTGGCACTATGCAAAAAAAAGATTTTCCGTCACATCAAACTCGCGGTACATGTATGGAGTACTAAATGTTGACGAAATCAAAAACTAATTGCACAGCTTGGTTGTACTTTGCGAGACAAATGTTTTGAGCCTAATTAGTCAACGATTGGACAATTATTACCAAATAAAAACAAAATGCTACTGTATTTTCGGCGGCGCCGATTCGGGTGAACTAAACACGGTCCAAGTAAAAGTAAGCAAGGACATGACGACGATGACTGACTGGCTTAGGAGCATTACTGTACGCGTACGTGTACGTTGCAGTCATCAGTCAACGAGCAGGGTGGTACGGTGCGAATGTGAACACGCAGAGTCAACGAGCAGCCTTTCCCACACAAGAAACAGTCGTACACGCACGAGTTATTATACTCGAAGAAGATAGTGGCCAGTGCTCTGTTGCTTAAGTACGTCAATGCCAAAGGAAGACTGGCTCCGTGCTGTGTTGCTTAAGTACCTCAATCCCCAATGGGCCTGCCCATCACTCCTACGCGGTCCTCTTCCTTCGGCTCTCAACCCCACCTTTACCTCACTCATAAGCCCGTGTTTAGTTCAAAAAAAAACTTCCTAAAAAATGTTATAGTACTCATCACATCGAATCTTGCGATACATGTATGGAGCATTAAATGTAGACGAAAAAAAACTAATTGCACAATTTGGTTGGAAATCGCGAGACAAATATTTTGAGTCTAATTAGTCCATAATTAAACACTAATTGTCAAATAAAAACGAAAGTGCTATAGTAACCAAATTCCGACTTTCCCCTAACTAAACACGCACTAAGTACGTCAATACGTCCGCTCTTCAACTTCAATTCCACAGGTCTCTTACCTCATCTTTCTCACTCCTCACCTCCACCTTTCTCACTTTCACTCTTATTTTCTTTTTTGAGAGGATCTCATTTTTTTGAGAAGTTCTTCCTCTGTCTCATTCCATTTCCTCAGGCCGCAGCTCGCACATCCCCAGGCCACCGCTCCTCCTTGTTTTCCCCCACAGCATCTTCTCCTCCTCGCGACCTCGCACCCGAGCGGTGCTGCCCCCTCCGCCCTCACCTTCCTCTACCCCGGCCACCGCCACCCCACCACCACCTGCCTTGCTCGGTGCCCCCTCTTTGCTCCCCAGGTCAACGAGATCTGCAGCAGTGGCCTACTGCGTGACGACGCCGGCACGACGTCTGCGGCGTGGCGTGGCGGCGTCCCGAGCGTGCGGCTATGTGGTGCGCCGGCGTCGCGGACGCGCGGCGACGACACGGGCTGACGGGCAGACGGCAACGTCACGGGAAGCGCAGCGGCTTGGCGCGACGACGGCGTGGCAGGCCAGGGCCGGCACGAGCACTGTGGGCCGTCGTGCCGTGCGGCCGGTTGGCCATATATACCTATAAGCTGTCCTTCACTCCTATGGGTCCGTCATCCGGTCATCCCTCACCAATACTTCAATTTTCTCACTTTCACTCATATCAGCCCATGACGTCAGCTTCATACGGCCTATCGAGAAGACCAAAGCGGTAACAGCCCAGAGCGCAAAACTCCATCAGCATTCAGCCCAAAAGTGCCACATGAAAAGCCCCAAAGTCCATCTCAACCAGCTCAAATACCACTGGGCCAAAACCTATGTACATTGCGGTTTCTCTTTTGTCCAAACAACTCGTTTTTCAAGGGACAAAAAAAAAAAAAAAACCATCTCATACTTGTGCACTAAAATTTACACCTGTAAACTAGTAATAATAAAAGAAATGCCCAGTCAGCCAGACTACTTTAGTTGCTTGGATCAAGCGTAAAGCCAAAATGATGGTAAGTGTGCGTGGATTATATCCACGGTGGGCAAACACAAACAACGAACATGTTAGGGAGGCTACTACGTACTGCTAGGCTGTGACAGTGTGGCTTGTGGTTTAGGAATAAAGAAAACAGGAATGCCAAATTCACTCCAAGTGCCTTGATTAGTTACCATAACGAATTATACCGAGTTAAGTATCAGCGACGGAGGGTGAATCTGAAATTAGGGGGTAATTTCAGAAGCTGCTACTGTAGCCACGGGCAATAGCAGGCATGCACTGCTTTCAATACCGTATCTTTTCTCCTTTTTCAAGTCACACCACGAAAAACTTGTAACTCGCTTTGAGTAGTTCGTTAGTGGCTCGACTCGAGCTCGGCTTGTTCGAATTTTTAATTAATGAGTCATCTCGAGCTAGCTCAGTTAATTAACGAGTCAGCTCGCAAGCCAAAACGAGACAAGTTAATTCACGTGACAACAACGGCAATCGGCCCATATATCTCTCGGCTCAATCCAACACAACTTTAAACAGTCCATATATCCATCTACCTATGGCCCAACGTGATTAAACACTACAACCCTAGACAAATAGACCCCATGGCCCTACCCGTCACCTCACCAGTCTACCCCACGGCATCATGTTCACGCGAAACGAGTGTAGCATCCGGTTTTTAGAACAAAGGCCCCGTTCGGCTGGCAGAATCTTGACTGAAACTGGCTGGCTGTGTGAGAGAGAAACACTGTTTGGCTGAATGGATGAATAGTGCCATGTGAGGGGAAACCAGCCGGCTGGTTTCTTAAGACCAGCGAACAGCCCCAAAACCAGATACGCACCATATATGAGCCCAGAAAGTCAAATTTCACATATAGCTACAAATAAGGATAATATTAAAAGACAATGCTCAATATATAACGTACTTAGTATAAAGGACATAACCTTATATAGCAAACAACGGAAAGATAACTCCGATCTTCGGGTGAAGACTCTAATTCCATAGGGACAACTGACTACTTGATCACAAGCCCAATTCCTCCAAACTCTAGCCATCTAGTACCCATCCGGGATTTTTTCAAAGATTTAAAAAGTAAAGCAAGCGTAAGTACATGTCGTACTCAACAAATATAACATGGGGTTCATGAGGCTCAAAAGTCTGACATTGGTTTAACTGCGATTATCTTTTAATGGGTCATCTTTTAGCAATTGGTTGGCAACAAGTTTATTCACAAAGCCCACATAAACATATGATCAGGTAAATATGAATAATGAATAGCATAAACAATAATCATCAGGAAGCATCTTCATCATCAGTAACATCAGTGTTCATCATCTATTCCGTAAGGGTTCAAGGCCACTCGTGACCGTGAGCACGGCTGTTATAACTGTTTTACACTCTGCAGAGGTTGTACACTTTCACTGTGAGTCGTGATTTATCATTTCGCCAGAGGTAGCTAATTTCTTGACCCACTTCCAAGGAAGGTCAACAGGGTTCACTATGAAGCCTTTCAAAGGTTCGTCTAATAAGTTAGGACCATTAGATTCACTCGGCAAACAGATGTAGGCCCCCCCTTCCCGATGGCACAATGACGCGCAACCTATACACAAGGGGACAGAGGCCGCACTATACCCGATTCATCAAGCCATTCTTACGCCAATAAAGGTAACCACTAACAAGCTAGAAAAAGTTCTTATACTGAGCTAAAGCCAGAGCCATGTAGCCCTCACAGATGTACTGTAAGTCCCGGATGTTCGCTTACAGATAAGTCCTTAGGGAGAGGAATCTAGAGCATTATAAAAATAGCACAATGCTCTAGCCCCCTTGTTTCATGTTGGTAAAAAACATCTTTTAATGTTTATTGCATATTCCATTAGTCAAGTTACAAGATCATGGTTGTAGTTGAGCACTAGCATCATACTACCCAATGCAATACCCCATAGGTAACAAGAAATCCAGGATATTAAATAGCTAGGAAACTTACTACGGTTGCCAAGGTAGACACATGCATATGATTAAATCATTAAAGTGAATAGGACAGCAAGGGAGATCACATGTTGTACTAGCCTTAAACTCATATCCTTCTTCTACTAAATTGTAACCTCCAAAGGACTTTTTCTGGATCACCAACTTCTTTTATATCACCAACGCAAAGCTCACCGACTGGACATGATCATAAAACACCACACAAGCATACATGCAATCACACACAAAGCAAACAATAGAACTAAATTAGAATAGTACACCAAACATATGAAACATCAAGTAAAAAGGTTTTAAAGATGTTCTGCACGTTGCTACGAACACACAGACACGAAAAAACACTCTAATAAGAGCTATAACGAAAAAAGTTATGAATTAAACAAGATTTCCTTTAATAAAATAATAGATTAAATCTAACCTCAAATTTCAAAAGTTGAAAATATATTTAATAGTAGTATAAATATGTATATTACACAATTACGAATCTAACGTAACTTGAACGGTCAAATCAGAGTTAAAACGGAGATTTTATGGCCTACCGAAGATAGTGGCATTTTTGTAAATAGATGAAACCTGATTTTCGAATCCAATTTTAAATCTGCCCAAGGACGCGGGTACTATTTCATAAAAAGACATGGGGTCTTTAGCAAAATTGTAGGGACGACGGGTTCTATATTAAAAATCCGAGGAGTTTTTTGACAAAAAGGCAAGGCGAAGGGGTACCGGTAGATCTAGACCATTGGATCTGAAACGGACGGCTAAGATTAGAAGGGAAAGAGAGAGAGAGGGGATCGACCGGCCAGAACAGGGATGGCGCGGCGGTGATTTCGCCGGCGAAGACAGATTTCTCGTCGGAGAAATTGGGGAAAGAGGATACCGACCTCGGATTGGCTCGGGGTTAGCACTAGGAGCTAGATAGGACCACGGCGAACTCGGCTCTGCAATCTACGGCGGCTAAGATCAAGCAGAGGTGGTTGGCTGTGAGCAATGGCGGCGGCGGAGCGACGGCGACACAGTGTAGGCCAAAACAGAGCGAGAAAGAGGGAGATAAAGGGCTATGCGGGTTCGAGAACTCTACGCGAAGCTCGGGGATGCTCTTACCATGACGGAGGACCAGCTAAGCAACGCGGCGACGGCGGCTTCTTCTTCGGCGATATTTGGGCAGCGGCGCTAGGGCACAGGATGGCTTAGCGGCTCGGTTTAGGGTTATGCGGGGGCAATGCAGGCGACACGGCGCTCCTATTTAAGGGGGGCGGGATGCCTGGGAGGCACAACAACGGCGAGGCGTGGGCGGAGCGGAGTTCGGGCGGCGGCTGCAGAGTCCCGTTTGACTCCGACCAGAGGTAGGAGAAGGGGAGTACAACTGACGGCTGGGCCCATGTCATCAGTGAGAGAGAGCGGGGACGCGGCGGCGTGGCTGCTGGGCCGGCCCAAGAGGAAGAAAGGGAGGAGAGGAAGCGGGCCGCGGGGAAGAGAATGGGCGGACGCGGCCGACGCTGCGCTGGGCCGGTGCGAAGCTAGGCTTCGACGCACGGGGAAGGAGCTGGGCCCGCGGGGAAATGAGGAAGAGGAGCAGGTCGGGCTGAGGGAGAGAGAGGAGGCCTTTGGGCGAGGAAGGAAGGAGGGAAATTTTCTTTTTCTTTTATTTTTAAACAAATTTTCAAAACCAAATTCAAATCAGATTCAAATTCTTTTGAAATTTTGATCAAACCCAATCACCACAAAATAAATATGCAGCAGCATGTATGCACAAATATGTTTCTAAACCTTATAATAAATTTTAATTTCATGAAAAATTTTATTTCCTATGTTTTAATGAGCACAAAAATCCAAAATTAAATCTTTTTAACCCTATTTCAAAAAGAGCAATTTTTAGGGTGTTACAACGTGTCCAAAATTCATATATATTTTGTTTATTCCTTTTTAAATATGCATGTGATATGTTTGTTGCTAACTTGCGGTTATAATTTCTATGTACTGTTTTTTTGTGCTTTGGCTCGCGAGCCAAATGAGCTAGCTCGAGCTCGCTAACGAACTGAGCCGAGCTAGTCTTCTGGCTCGTTTGTATAACGAGCCATAACGAGCCGAGCTAATCAAAACCAAACAAAAATATGTGTAGCCTTTTCGCCTTTCCCTTCAATCAAACTAGTAGTTAGTATGCCCAGCCTTTTTTTTCTTTTCCCTCACAACCACACTTCATAGATTCACAAGCATCTTCACTGTTCTTTTTCTCAAAGAATTACTTCCTGCCATACTCCATCTATCCCTTTTTATTTGTCGTTATGATTTGCGTGTCTGTCAAACTTTCTTAAATTTGACTAGATTTATAGAAAATATAAGCAACATTTTCATCCATTGAAATCCAACCATACATGTCCTCCATAACAATAGATTCAACGATCTATTTAATGATAATAATTATGTACCATAAATATTAATATTTTTTCTATATATTTGGTCTCCCATGTTGTTATACTCCCCCTGAAAACATAGAAAAAATGGAGACAATGTAACGGCCTATTCTGAGCACATCGGCAACTGCGAGCTTTGATCATCACACACACTTTAACCGACTAAATGCCAACAAGTTGTCGATTTGGCAGTACAATTACTGATCCAAGATCATCCTAACCTATGGCAAGGTGTTAAAGGCAATCTGTCAGTTCATGAAGACAGAGACTCTATTATAAAATGGAGTACATGGATTGAGTCCTCGATTATTATTGCTGGTTTAGTTGCAAGGGAAGCTCGAGAACTAAACTTTCACAGTACGAAACACATTTCTTCAGAATCTTCTTGTAGTTACATCTCCACTGGACAGCTAGTTCCCACCTTTCCAGAGATCTGAGAAGTCGAGCAGGGAGTTGGTTGTTACCAGAACAATCCAGCTCCACTTGATGGACCCGGAGGAACACTGCAAACTCCTGCTCAAAACCTGACCGCTTCACATCTGTTCTGCAGTTGCTACTGTTCTGTATTGTGCGTAAAAAGACAAGCAGACTTTCATCAAATTCTACTGTCGTAGGCAATTGTTGCAAAGTTCCTTCACATTTTCTGATTAACCATTTCAGAATCCCCATCTCGTTTTCAGTCGAAAGAATTGATCCAGAGTAAATCTGATGACTGACAGCCTTTCTACGGTTTGCGGGAGTTGACCATAGCCTTAATGCACATAACAATGCAAATGAGGGGTGTCCGTTTCGATGAATATACATCGAATCTTTTGGCCAAGTTCCAACTGAGCAAATATCCAAATCTAACTCAATGAAAGTTTCCTCGTTAGGGTTCTCGCCCAAAAGAAAGCCATAGTGTTCAAGAAGTTCCAGGTTTGTGTATGTTCCATAACCAAGGAGGACCTGAAGAAAATGACATGAGTGTATAAAAAAAATGAGATGTCAAAAGAAAGAAAGAAAATAATGTTATATTTGCAGAACTAAGAACAGACCTGCTCTCCCTTTTTATATTGTTTTCTTGCATACAAACAGTATGCATTAGAATCTTCATATCCACCATCTGTTAATCTCTCAGATGAATTGTTCAACTCATTCTTCTGCTGGCAATTCGTAAGTTCAGCTGTATCCTCTTCCTCCAATAAAGTATCATCATCAGGAACAGCATAATTGAACAAATCACCCACAGGGCATAAGCAGCCAGCTTCATCCCATGCAATATGTAATGTGCGAGAAGATACCTTAACATAGGAAAAATCAAGACTTTAGAAAACAAACATGTAGAATATATATATATATATATATATATATATATATATATATATATATATATATATATATATATATATATATACACACACACACACACACTAACTAAAAAGATTTGGGGCTAAACAACCTATATAAAATCCTGAGTCAGTATGGCTTTCACATGGTAACTAAACTAATAGACAAAGCTACCATATGAAAATAAAAAAGTATTTGACACAAACCGAGAATAAAAACAACTATACCGTTGCAAATGCCCAGAGCCAGGATTTAAACATCAAAAGCTTAGGTTTAAATTTCAATTCTTTCATTAGTGGTGTCGCATTTTCCCAGTCTGATATTATGGCACTTTTAGCCTTTTGTGCAACCCAAATAGCATCATCAACCTGAGAACAACAAAAATCATTGGGTGCTTTTGGAGTGTACAGCAAACAATGAATAATGAGAAATTTGTTGTCAGATCTACCGAGTTATACTTGGAGAGTTTCGACTTCAAAATCGTTGAAGGTAGCCAAGATAGTGTAGTAGCTGGGTAGCTGAGACAGATAAGGGTACCGAACAGAATTCCTCCCTTTCCCCACTTCAGCCAATAAGCACACTATGAGTATCTGTAGAATTACAAAGAGGAGGCCAGTAAGCATTTAAAGGGATGCTCAAGAAAACGTATCAAGTTAAAAGTGTTAAACGAAGAGTGATTGATACTGGCACTTTGAAAGAAAAAACAGAAACACCAGTATTTTATACCAGTCACGATAGTTTTGCAATTTGCTAGTGAATCTTATACCAGTCAGGATAATTTTGCAATTCGCTAGTGATAAAACCAGAATATTTTAATATGCATTTTGTTTGGTTACATAAGAAAAAGGGTCGCTATAAGTTTAAGCTGAGCATACCAACTGCGTCCGAAGCAACAAACTTGGTAGCACAGCCACAATTTGTATCCAAACTTACCCCAAATGCATGGTGGAGCAAATACTATCACCCATTTACCCTATAGTTACAATTCGCTGCTCAATCCTAATAACCACTTATCCCAACAATTCCTGGTAACGTCAAGGGCAGCTTGATACGAGCATCTTCCATTCCAACCTGCACGGAGGAGAGGCGGGGCCTGTGGGCGTTGACGCAGGCGGCGATCCTGGGGTCGTCTGCCGTGATGCGGTCGCTTGTGAGCAGCGCGGCGCGGGGCGCGCGTAACACCAGCTCGCCGCGCCGCAGGTCGCGCGCCGCCGCGAGGCCCCTCCTGCGGTCGAAGCAAGGTAAATGCGGTGAGGCGAGCGCTGGGAGACCAAGGACCGCGAGCGGATGGGGGGCGGGGTTTTACCCGCCGGCGTCGGGGAAGTCGGCGACGACGAGGGAGCGGCCGAGGCAGGAGGACGGCGAAGAGGAGGAGGTGGTTCCAGAGGGGGAGGAGGATAGGGGCGGGGGCGACGGCGACGGCGAGTCGGAGACGCCCAGCTCGGCCGCCCACTTGAGGAGCGCCTCCATCGGCGGCGGCCGCCTGGGCCCTTGGCCCTTGGCCCTTGGGTTGACAACTTGACACCCACACCCTGGCTCCTCAAGCTGTGATTTACGTCTTCACTATTACGGGAAGTAGCGGCAAGAGATGCCCACTTTTGTACAACCATTTCTAATGTATCCCTCCTATTCTGATTCTGGCAACCATTTATATTGCTAATATTTGATTTTAGAAACAGGGGAATCACCACAAACTAATCGAAGTTTCTTTTCCGGTCATAGATGCACGGAGACCAAAAGATTTACTTAAAACTTCGTAATCATAGAATCACCGTGAAGACGGTCCACCAAATCTTGTTAGAAGTTAAAACAGGATCTCGTGACTTGCTAGGCAAATTTTTGCCTCCAATTAAAAAGTTCTCAGCATTTTTTTTCTTGAACACACACGAAAGTTGTGTATCATTATATTACGAAAAAATAGGGCAAGAACCCATAAAAAAAACTTTCGCACACAAAACACAAAGATCCTAAACAGACAGTCGCGCCCTCGGCTGTGCTTTTCAGCGCTGTTGTTGCTGCCTGCTCCAGACACATCTCTCAGCAAGCAAGTACTGTGCAAAACAAGCAGCCACAGGCCCACAGCTCAACCAGCTGCTACAGAAGTGCAGGGAAGAGTTAAGAGACAACCAGTCAACCACTACCAACCAATAGACAAACAGCCCCTGGGGTAAAAATTTATGCCTCTTGCCCCCAACAAACCCCCCCAAAAAGAAGCTCCTTACTAGCAAGCAATAGTGCTCTAGCTAGGTTAGGAGCTTCACCATCAAACACACAACGATTACAAAGATTACACAATGCACAATGTCCAAGCCGCTAAGATGATGATCACCATCAACAGTAAAAGTTTCCAGCATTAGAGCATTATAAGCTGTGTATATATAACATGGTCCTACCATAGCAATGGCTTCCATCCAGCAAATTTTGTTACCAATAGTCACCATTCAACAGTAAAGCTTGGATTTATAGGAAACACAGTTCTATACTACATAATGTACAGATTGAGCTCTTTTTATTCTATAATACAAGTAATATGGTATACATATCACGTGTACATACAACTTCTACATCAGGGTTAGTATGTACAGTAAGAAAAGGCAATCCTCTCCAGCTATAACGAGCTTCCGTTGAAATATTTACTGAAAGCTTCCTCTTCCTTGCAGTGCACCCACAAGACCTTGTACACCTCAATTAGCAACTTCGGAAATCGGCTAGCAAAATAGCGATCAAATCCCTCTGGCAATGACCCAAGTATGCCCTGGAATTTGTATCCATCAATTGTGAGCTTATGAGAACAAAACAAAGGTTGACTTCTTTTGAGGAGTCAAAACAAAGGTTGACTTGACTGATGAACAGAACAAAATTGCAATATAAAGCATAAATTGTGTCATTAAAACATAATTAATATGGTGGTAGTCAAACATCTTGCCACCTGAGGTAGGCTAGGAAATTTACAAAAAAAATCAAAAAATGCTAGGGAAGATTAAAAAAAGATGAACTATCCTAATTCCTACAGATCCCTCAAGCAATACCCTTCTATAATCAATATGGTGGTAGTCAAACATCTTGTCACCTGAGGTAGGCTAATTACTCAGATCTAAGTGTCATGGCATGTATCAAAGGTTTAAAATACCAAGGGAAAAAATATGTAATTTATCAGATTCGGCTGCATGTAAAAGCCATCATTTAGCTCCCATGTATGATGAATTTAAAGTGTCATTAAAACATAATTAGGCATAACAGAACTAGGGTTTCCTCCTGCAAACTCTAATACCACTGCCAACTAAATCTGGATTTGATACTTCACAACTGAAACTTGAACTGCAATTTCATACATTGGCTTAAGCAAAGCAAAGCATTTCTCGGCACAGAACAGAACAGGACGAAAGGCATGGAGAAATCAGAAATGCACAAAATATATGAAAAGTGAAATGCCAAAACAAGCTAATTCATCATAGTTTGTTCAGTTAAAAGTTTATCCTTCATTCTTCAAAATTCTCTGCTATTCATTCACAACATGCATGTTCTTTCGCATGCAGTTCAGACTGAAAATCTGGTCAAAACTATCAGGTAACGCACACAGCCTATGCCAATTAGTTCAGCAACTAATCGACAATTTAACTGCATTCATACAGCATGACAAAATCAAATACAGTAAAGTGCAGCACCAACAAACCTTGAGATCATCTGAAAGTTCTCTGTAATGGCCCGATTTATTTCTGATATACCTCAGAAGATCACGAATAGACTCGAAGTTATATTTTCTATAACGACCCATGTCTGTAACCAAAGCAGCATCCAATTTCTCTCCCCATTTCCCACCAAACGCCACTGGGGCTATGCTTTCCAGTGCGTTTATGAGGTCAGTTTCACTGGTTTTCTCAATTCTGTCACTGGTATCCCTTAGAAACGAAAGGCGAAATTCAGGGCTCCAGAAGAGTGGATGATGCATGACATATACTCCTGTTGGTCTGTTAACGTTAAAAAAGAGTCAATTCAGTGAAGCAAGAAGACACCCTCTGAAAATAAGGGAATCTAGGCTGCACAGGACCTTAGTTCTTACCTTATCTCAGGGTTTGGTTGTAACAATTGAGATATAAGATGCACTGCTTCTGGTATGTGGTCCACCACAAAGAGATCAAAGCGATTGTTTACAATGTTAGTATCACGTTCATAGTACTCACCAAACGGATGCTTGCCTTTAGTGATACAATAGAAAATAAGGCAGCCCAAACTAAAAAGATCCATTGCACGAGTTTGACGACCATGACGAAGCTGTTCAGGTGCTTGCCAGCCAGAGCTTCCAATTCCTGCAGTACACCATCAAGGATTAAACTGCTAGCTAAGAAATGCACTTAAGCACTTAAGCAGTGTGGCAAACAACATACAGAATGTATTTCCTAATAGTTCAACTCTGACAGGGTAAACCTCTTTACCTGTACCATGGTGGCTAACAGAAGTCATGTCATCTTGCAGGTGCTTACTGATACCCATATCAGAAAGCTTTGCTCTAATAGGTCCTTCTGTGCTTATTAAGACATTCTGAGGCTTCAAATCACGATGAACAATTCCCAAGTTATGCAAATGCACAAGGCCAGCAACCACATCCCTGCATAAGAAAATTCACAAAAATCAGAGCAGCAATAAGTATTACAGGTACTCATTGGAGTATACCCAACATAACAATAAGTATAAGAATATTACGGGTTAAGGATGTTCCAAATAGAATGTTGCAGAAGCAAGAATGCACAAAATGCAGATAAGTCCACATGTTGATAAATGTGGCACCTTTAATTGGGATCCTTTTGTTTTTCTATTGAAAACCATGCTTCCTTACTACCTAGTAACTAATTACAGGTTTACAACATCTGTCTCAGAGCCAACATAAAAAACAAGTTGTACTACAATTGGTAAAAAAAACTTGACTAACTAGATTACGCAATAAGATCAGCACAGAGCACACGGCTCCAACCACAAAATCTTGTGGAAAAGCCAAGACAATTCATTCAAGGATAAGTTCCAGCTATAGAGACTGAGGAACTAAGGGCATGCTAGTTTCACGCTGAACTGCGCCTCGCCTAATCCACGGCTGCGCCCACCACACCTGCGGCGCGAGTTGGCGATGAACTACGAGCCTATGGCGTGAGTGCGGTGTGCCTAAACCACGGCGGCAACCAAACAGCGCTGCGAGACGCCACAGTTTTGGCGTGATGATCTGTGGCACATATAGGCGTGAACCAAACATGCCCTAAGACCTAAATATAGAAATTGTAAATGGAAAAGGGAATGGTGCTGAAAACATAAGCATACGACAAAACATAAAACCTAATCAGCATCACCAGTGGAAAAGATATGAGATCATTCACGTACCTCATCAGCTTCAGGAGATGTGCTGAAGGAAGCCCATCCTGCGTCCACAATTCCACGTCTATTCCCTTAACATTTGAAATCTTTGACTTGATGTTGATACTGACCTCATTGTTAGAAATAGACTCTCCAGAAGACAAATATGAGTGTTTCTGGATTAGATCAGCCAAGCTACAGTGGCACCTCTCAAGGGAGATATAAACAAAATCACTGTCATGGTCACAACCATAGAGTCTAACAATATTAGGATCACGATCAGATATAATAAGATTCTGAGTCTCCTTTTCAGCTATGTCATTGTGGGAACGCAGCAGACGTTTCACAGCAACTTGACGACCATCATAAGATCCTTCAAAAACAACTGTGCCATTGCTCCCTCTACCAATTTCTTTATTGGAGACATATAGTTTACCAATCTGACGACCACCAAGGGCATCTGTTAGCGCAGAATTTTCCATTGGTGCCTCAGTTGACCCACCAGTTTCACTGCAGTCCTTGTCAGATGCTGTCAAGGTCTCAGGGTTATTGACAAGTCCATCCTTCTTCCGTGTTTTTCTTCTTTTAGGAGTCCCCTCTGACCTGCCTCTAATATCCACTGATTTCTTGTTATGCGTGAATGGCTTAATAAGCTGAATCACAAATTGCCTGCATGACTTGCTTGCAGAGATCAAGCTCAACAGATAACCAATGACCAAAAATATGGGAAACAAAGGGAATAACCATCCATAAGTGTTCCTAGTGGGGTTTTTGGTAGCTTCGGGATCAGCAGAGATTACATGAGATTGAGCACCATCATAAGTTTGATTTTGAGAATCATCCAATACGATATTTGACTTCCCAGCAGTGTTTGGTAGCTTCCTTGGGATTTGAACTGGTTCCAGAGCATCAGAACCATGGATGGAAATAAAAGGGGTACCATCTTTCAAGACAATTACATTAGCTGAATCTGAATCTGAATCAGGTAAAGCAAGTGGCAAACCCTCAGTTCTAATGCATGGAATATCTCCTCGCAGGCAAGGTGACTGATCAAGCATGTCAGGATGGTTGTATTTCGCATATTGGTTTGCAGTGAAAGAAGTTCTTGTCCAGTTAAATAAATGCTTGCCAAGATCTGATGCACTGAGAGAATAGTCAGTTCTCACAAGCACTATGATCTTCTCACTGCCATCACTAGTACGGGCATTTAGCTTGGATGGTGCTCCTTCAATCCCTGGTCCTTCCAATTCATTTAACGCAGCTGGAATACTGTGCCTGTAAATAATCTCACCAGTATCAGCATTAACTACAAAAACGGTTGAAACTTTTGATCCAACAGTAACAACAGAATCCCAAATATATGGGCTTCTGGCAACGAATTCCTCCAATTTCCATGGGAGCCTCTGCAGGAATAGAGAGACAAGGATGAGAAACAAATATCTGCGCAAGGAAGGTTTCAGAGAAGCACTGCGCCTGAGAAAATCATACCACGTTGTTCCCATTACAAACCTCCCAAAGTTCAGTCCCATTCCCATTCAAAGGATAAATGAGGTAATTCAGACCAGAGTCAGTGGTAGTAATATGATCTGAGAGCGGAGGCCCTGTGGTGATCTCCCACAGAGGAGACTGTGACAACTGGTCCACAAGCTGAATTGTGCCATTGTCGTAAAACTGGAGCACAGGGCTGTTCACAAAGACAATCAAAAGTCATTCCAGAGTCAATCAGACATGCCAACAAACCTAGGTGCATAACTGGTATGCCACTTCCAGATGCCCCAAGAATGTACTAAACATGAGTGAGTAGCCCTCAGTAGCACAAGAAGTATCATGCCAAACCAGTGGCCACACTCCAAGAAACCTAATCAGCAAGGGTTCCTCCTTCCGTGCTCCAGAGCAGCACGAAACAAGAGCATGCCCAGAATGCTTCACTTTTGAGATAAACCAAGAAAGCCCCTTCGCTACAAGAAACCTCATGCTACATTTCGCGCTGTCTATTGGTTCAAAAGCTCGCCAATTCGGCCAAGAAGCGGCAGCCGCGCACAAACGACGCCACCGCAACGGGAACGGGGAAGGGAGACCACGGGGCTCACCTGGGTTCGGCTTTCGCCTCGCCGCTAACCAAGTTAGCCGGCTCGTGGCGCGCAGGCTGCGGCCGGACAAGGAGCTCCCGGAGGCTCTGCTTCTTAGGCCCCGCTGGGGCGACGATCTCGGTGGAGAGCGCCCCCACCGCGACGATCTCCGTGGAGCGCGAAGCCGCCGCCCCATCGTCCTCCGGAGCGGCTCCTCCGGGGAGCGCGAGGCGGGGCCGAGGAGCGGGAAGCGCGGGGGGCGGGGGCGGGAGGAGCGCGGCGCCGCCATCGTCCACGCGGAAAGCGAGTCCCGCGAGGAGGACAAGCGGGATGAGGACCCGGCGGAGCGACCTCATCGGCTGCGGGGCATGCCTAGCTAGGGCTTGGTCGGAGGAGGGGAGGTGGGGGTCCGGATCTGGTCGGAGCTTGGACTCCGGGAGAGGATTGATTGCTTGGCGAGGAAGGGGATGGGGGAGACGCGGGAGGAGGCTTCTCGAAGCGGGGTGTGATCTGTTTTTCCGCTTCGCTGTTGAGAGTCAAAAGCGATGGGTTTGGGAGCACGAGGGAAAGAATGGCGGCAGCGTCGGACGGTGGTTCGTAGGAACGGACAGCCAAGTTTCAAAAAAAAAAAGTAACTAAAAATCGTGTCCAAGCATATATACCTAAAAACATAACCCAAAAATCTGGTTTTGCAACTTCTCAAAAAAAATATTAGAAAGAAAAAATAACCCCTCACTAACAAATCCCAATAATTTGCACATAAAAATATAAAATAGGCATATTTAAATATTTTTGACAGTTGTTCATGACGTACAAATGATGCCGCCAACTGCCTCTAGAGATGTCAATGGGGCATTCTCCATTAGGAGGTTAAGTTCTCATCCCTTTCAGCATCTACACCCGATTATTACAGTGGCTCAAAACACATCCTCTTGTTTCTCTAGTTGGTGAACTTAGAGTATCAAGAGAGTATGCCTAAGGATATGTGTAAGAGACTGAATTTTTTTATAAGCTTAGTGGCCAGGGATGTTTGGAAGCATCGGAGTTCTTGTGTATTTGAGTGTTCTTTACCAAATGTTCATGGGTTGCTACATGCCATTAAAGATGAGGATGAGTGCAGCCTCTAGTGCTTGCATTTAAGGTTGGAGTTTTTCCTCTCTTGTAATTGAGTCTAGCATCTTAGGCTATGGGTGTTTGGTCTTGTTTGTCTTTTAGTTTCTTATTTACAAGTGTGTGTGTTTGTACTTAGGCTGTGTTTCTTTTCCTCAGTTCAGTGTTCTTTTATCCTACCTTAATGAAACGGTAACACAAGGCTCATGGCTCATCCTATATCTGCAAAACCCAATTTTTAAATTTGTTATTAGAAAGGTTATGAAACTAAGATTGTTAGGATGAATTATTTTACCATTGGATATGCTTTAATAAAATTGCAAGACCCTCTTTGGATTGTAGGGAAAACAAAGAAAATGGAGAATTCATATATGAATTGAATTACTATAACGTTCTTTGGTTTGTAGGAATCAGAAAACGTACAAAACTTTCTTTTGTACTTGATTTCATAGGAAACCCACGTGAGAAAACACATCCACTTAAGCTGCAGGTTTCTCGCTCCTTGTATTTTTTTTAGGCTGATCCAAACACCTATTACTACAAAATTCTTGTGCTTCCCATTACTTCGTCTTGTATACACATTTCCAACTTATTCCTGTTTTCCTCCCTCAACTATCGTGATTGTCCAATTTCAAGCTAATTTCAAGCCATGCACCATAATATAGAGCATGATTTTAGGAAAAAAAATCTGAAGCTAGTTTCATAGTTTTCCATGCTAAAAACAATATTTCTAAGATTAAATCTAGTTTTATGATTTTTAATTGCATTATTCTTTCTTGTAGAAATATATTTGGATAGTTAAAAAAAAAATGATTTCTAAGGTATTTTTTGTGAAAACATTTTCTAGTCCGATTAATCTCCTTTAACTTTTAACTTGGTTCAATTTATCCTCAGCAAAACCATCTTAAAAAACGCTCTGGTGCAAAAATAAATGATTTTTAGAAGTTGAAGGGGTTTAGAAACTGAGTTTATAATTCAGGACCAAAAAAAAACGTACGGCCGCCATCAACCGCGTCAGTTTTTTTTAGTTTTTTTTTATCTTGAGAAACGCGTCATTTTTTTGTTTTTTTATTAGGGAGTTAAATCCCGCGTTCAAGGGGGGCCTAAACGAGGTAGAAGGGCTTTCTGGGCCTCTAACGGGCCGGACCAGCTATCAGCCACTCGCTCAAACGGCGATTCCTTCCTTCTCCTGCGGAGGGCCACCGCAACACATCCGGCCGTCCTATCCCCGGAGGTCGCCGCCGCCGTCTTCGTGGGCGGCCGTACCTGCGACGATGAACAGCATCAAGTCGGCTCTCTTCTCCGGCCACCGTCCGCATCCCCTCGCGACGGCGGCGGCGGCGGTCCCGCAGCAGCAGCTGGGGGGCGCTGCGCCGTTCCACTCGACACCCGTTCTGCAGCGAAAGCGCAAGACCCAGGAGAAAATTGGAATTTTGCCTTTACGCCAGGTGGGCTTCGTCAAAATGCCATCAAGTTTGTGCATTTCGCTGAAATGCCCTTATAAAATAGGTGTTTCACGCTATTTTGCCATTTTCTGATTTTAGACCATCTTAAAAAAATTTCAGCCCAAATTTTTACCTGATCTGACCATTTTACCCTTGCCTCCGTTACTCCTCGTTCTCTCTTCTCCTCACGGACGGTAAGCCGTCTCTCTCTCTCTCTCTCTCTCCCGGCGGGGATATCTCCCGGGCGAGAGCAGGACGCCGGCGACCGCCGTCCCAAGCCGCTCCTCCCCAGGCGCACCGCCCCATCGTGAGTCGTGACTGAACCGCATCGTCCCCCGCGCCGACTGATCCGACGAGTTAGGCATGGCGGTGCTGCAAACGCACCAGCACGGCTGGGCCCCACCCTGCTCCACACGAGCGCTCGAACTTGGAACTGAGAACGAAGAACAGAAGGAGCGAGTGCTGCAAGGCCTGAGCCGATTTCTGCAAGACCGAGCAAATCAGAAACGTTGCAGCAAGGGAAGGGCAGGGACTGCACTGCGCCGTTCCACTTCACACCGGTGGCTACTGTCCCCAACCAGAAACGCAGTTGAGCGGAACGAACAGAAAAGGGCGGCTCCAAGAAATTCAACCAAATCCTACCCAAACCTCCATGAACCGCTCCCAAACTTTGCACAGATGCAATTCAACCTAGCACGAACCTATTCCCCAAAAATCATTGTCTTAGATTGACCCAAACTCTGAAAATCAGGATTGAAACAAAGAACGAAAATGGGGAAAAATAGGACGCGTGGTCGCCGACCTGGCGCGGACGGTAGGGGCGAGGATGCCTGGTGATGCGCGGCCTGGCGCGGACGGGCGGCGGCAGTCGGCGTCGACTGGAGCGACGGCGACAGCACCATCATCACGCTGCTCCCCGCGGCTTGGCTGGGCCGCCTTCGCCTAGGGCAGGGAGCCGTCTTGGGGGCGGATGACGGCGGCGAGGCGCGGCGCGGGGGTGGGGGCGGCCTGGGGCGGCGGCGCTCAGCGCTCTGCCTTTCACCGGAGCGAGAGAACAACGAGAGGGTGAGAGATGAGAGTGACTCTCTCAACGAGCTCAGGGGCAAAATGATCACTGGAGGCTAAAATTTTGACTGAAATTTTTTAAAACTGTACTTAAACCTCAAAATGGTATTATAGCGTGTTGGACTCGTTTCATAAGGGCATTTCAGCGAAGCCCACAAAATTAATGTCATTTGGACGAAACCCACCCGCCATAAGGGCAAAATTCCGATTTTCTCAAGACCCAGTGGCACAATGTATAAATACGTAATCCCGCTTCCGTCCGCCCCCCTTTTCCTGCAATCTCTTTGATGACAAATGGTGTCTCCTTCTGTTTGATCCGAGCGTTATTTTTATCTGGCCCGGAATATGTTTGATGGGATGGAAAGCCTGTGTGGAACCAGGTCTGCCGCACCATTGATGTGCTTTTGAGGATCACACACTTGGTGGACTATTATTCAGGGAACGATTGGTGAAGCGTTCATGCAGAATCCTATTAGATAGTTTCGCATTATAAAACTAATGTTACTAGATTTTATCTGGTGTGTTTGTTTTTCCTTGTTATCCTGCTCTGCACAGGGTGATAGATGCAAAAATTGAGGATACTCACAGTGATTGGTTGAAGTAAAATGACAGCACCATAATTAATTAGCTGACCCAGAAAAAAAATCATTAAATACCCACGTGCATCCCTACTTGTGGTAAATTGCGCTGTGCTTTTCAAGATGAATCTTTTAATCGATGTTATACTCACAGTGATTGGTTCAGCCGGTTTCTCTGTTTTACCTGCTTAGGCCCTGTTTAGTTCCCTCCCAAAACGTCAAATTTTTCAAGATTCTTCGTCACATCGAATACGAAAACGCATGCATGAAGCATTAAATATAAATAAAAAATAAAACTAATTACACAGTTTAGACGAAATCCACGAGACGAATCTTTTAAGCCTAATTAGACTATGATTGGACACTAATTACCAAATAACAACGAAAACGCTACAGTGCTCATTTTGCCAAATTTTTCGGATCTAAACTGGGCCTTAGGTTTCAATGAAATAGCATTCTATCTTTCTAGAAGCTTGTGCTAACTGATCAGTCACAAGCAACGTTGTTTCTTACTACAAAATAGTTTGTGCTTTTAATAGTGAAAGAACCAATGCGTACCTTATGCTTGAGCAGAGATTCAACTATTATACGAGACGTAGGAAGAACAGAGAAACTAAAAGGTCGATGCTACGGAACATGTCAGAGTATGCAGAGTATCTTTTCCAGGTCAGTGTAATGAAGCATTTCACATTTTCATGATATTTCAGTTTTGATCACAAATCCTGTAAGTCTTCTGATCTTGTTACTCTTCACACTAGTTCAGTATATTAAAGTATTATATTTTTATCATATTCCCTTGCATACTAAAGAAAGAGTCCTGAAAGAATTAGAATGGTGTGGTGGGTTCCAGAAGCTCTTACTAGATTCCACATCATAGCACAACAATTGCAAATTGAATCCCTGGAAGATTTTGGTATTAGTTGTTCGGAATCAGCTGTTTATATTCATGCAAGAAGACTGGGTAGTGTTTGATGCCTTACACTTGGGGGCTTTTATGTCTATATAAGGACTCCAGTACTCAATACGAAAGAATGTGCCTTTTTTGTGAAATTTGGGATAGAGTAAGAAAGAACCAACTTATTTTTGAACCCCCTCCCCCTCCCTCTCCCTGTTCTGTTTCTGCTTTCCATTGTTTAAGGCATTTTTAGTTCATTTCGCTCTTGCGAAAATGTTGGTTCAGCTTTCAATAATGTCTCTCAAATGCTTAATGCAGATACAGAATGTTCTGATCCATTTATATTTTTATATTTTTCTTGATGTTCAGAGTTGGCGTGATGAAGATGTGAAAAATGATGCATCTAGTGGGCCGTCATGGTTTAGAGGACATCGTTGGGTCAGGAATTCAAACAACAATGGTTTCCGTACACATGATTTTTATTCCGGGAATTTCAGAAGCAAAGGTTCAATACCTTTTCCTTTTCCTATCTTATAAGATATTTCAGTTTTTCTTCTCTATAGATCGTAACTTGGATTGAAAAGTTCTTCTGCTGGCCTTCAATGTCCAGCAGTTTTTGTCAGAAATGTTACAGATGTATATAAGTGTGCAAGGCATCTTATGTTATGAATATTAGAATTACTTCGATGATATCAATGCCTTTTTTACTAGCCGGCATACCATGGATCTTATGGAGTGTAAACTTTATTTATTTGTTGTTTGGCTACAGGAGGATTTGATTTTTGCACGAGTGATGAGGATGAACCAGAGAATCTGTTTCGTAATGTTTTCCGAGACCAAGGCACATACTATTGGTCTTTTTCATCTGATAATTTTCAGAGGAACTCCAGACGTGCTCGCTCAGAAAAATCCAGAAATTGGAGTTCTGAAACAGAAACAGACGAGGATGATGAAGTACCAGCTCCATCAGAGGTATCTTTGGCACGACAAGCTCTTGGATTGAGCACTTCTGGTCCGCTAAAACTTGACGATGTTAAAAGCGCGTAAGACCTTTGAGCATTTTTATGTCTTTGAGTCCTTTTTTCCTTTTTGGCAGAGATTGTGTGTATACTTCCTTTTGAACTGTTCCGAAGATTATTTGATCATTTATTTCCTTTCTTTGATAATAGATACCGAGCATGCGCTGATGCGCACTTAGAGGGCATCCAGATCGCCACAGTGGATCATCTAAGGTATTGTTCTACATTACAACACAAATAATTAATATTGTTATTTTACATAGCTAATTAAGCATATGGGGTTTGTTTGATGGACAGGCTACAGCGGAGGAGAAATTCAAGCATTGCAGCGCAGCATACAAGACCTTATGTGATAGTTTCGCTGCTGCATAGATAATTTTGCTGGTGCATAGATAATTTTGAATGAAGATGGACTCTGGGCGAGTCCCTTTCAAACTTTCTAGCTGCAAATTCTGAAGAGCTGCCACATGCTTGTGGTAGTTCCTACCACCCCAATCCCAACAGTCGCATTTCTCTTGGCTCGGGCGGGGGGGGGGGGGGGGGGGGGGGGGGGGGGGGGGGATTGTGTAAACTCAAAATTGAACAGATAATATGAGTTCAGTACCATGTAAAATCTTTTCTCAGAGGTTATTGTTGTATTCTTTATAGAGATAGGAAGAAATTGTTCATACCGGTCAATAATTTTTCTTGGCTGAGTTACTGTACCACAATTTAGGCTGGATGTTTTTTATGGGTTCGTGTGATGACAGACGATTATATTTACATTACATTATCGTCTTTGTTGCTGACAAAGTTCTTGTGGACGGTGAACCATCTGATATTGGCTATGTTTTGCCTCATGTTATATGTTCATCACTAGTCCTTTGGACTTGGACATTTTCTCTTTTTCTACATGCTGCTCTGGAAATAGATTGCATATTCTGGAGGGGTGCCAAATTTCAACAGCACATAATTCGTCAGGTTAATAGGTACGGCTGCACGATTTCAGGCACTCAATTCGGACACCATTTTATACTATGAGAATGACGAGCAGTCATATTCAGTCCTGAAACAGAAATCCGGCAGCACGAACACGAGCCTGACTGGATGTCCGGGTTCATCAAGAAAATAAAAGTTACTCTACTTGCAAAAGGGCATTTTGAGATCTACTTTCTACCTACATAAGAAATTCCCTGAGAAATAGAAACATCCATTTTATGGTCTTGAAGTTACATAAGAAATTCCCTGAGAAATCTGGTTTCAAACAGGCCTTGACAGAATGTTGCCATAAAAAAAATGCTCAGCTGTCTTTTTTTAATAAAAAAAATGCTAAACTGTGGTTCCATATATTTTTGAGAAAACGGTTTGAGTACATGAAAACTAAGTAGACACAACCTGAGTTTTTTTTTTTTTACTAAAATAGGGTCAGCTATACACAACTAAATTTTAAATATGTTGCTTGAAGTAGTCACATCTGATATCAGGTGTGCTCATCAATGAAATTAAGATATAAGTTCACATATCCTTCATTAGGGTGTCATGTATTTGTAATGCGTAAATGGACAGCATGTGCTGGTTAAGCCTGGATATCCTTATCTTGTTGTCGATATACCTGCAATGAGAGAGAGAAAAAAACTCATTCAGAATAAGCATTAGTTCTCTGCTATCTTGAGCCACCACTCACCAGAAACCGAAATTTTTCTAAGTATAACTTGCATATTTAGATTTCAGGAAATCAAGAATGACTTGCAATATCTCCATGACAAATTCTCCTTGAGCATCCAAGGGAAACTGCAAACCACCAACTTGAACAGCTCCTTTCATGGACACGGTAAAGGTGTTGCCACTCCCTTTTTTGCTGCAAGTGCAATGCGAAGCTGATTCAGAACTGGAAACCAAAATGCACTTTCGTGCAATAATTTGTACATTCTAGTACACCCTGTCTTACTGCAAAACGTTCATTTCCCTCCCTGTATGTGCACAGCTTATTTTTTTATGTTTGCACTAACAAAAGTAAGTATAGCATAATGTTTCCTTCAGGTAGAAGGCCAACTGCTTCAACAAGTATATATCACGCATACTGGAGGAGTGGAATAAGGAGTTCTGTTTTTTCTTCATTAAGACGGTCTTGCACAAATGCAAACTATCCTTGACAGGAAACACAAATAAATATTGATTCTTGGAGGCTCTACAGACTTACCCTATGTTGCCTGTTGCATTGAGGGTGAGACCTGGGAAGGGGCTAGCTGAATTATTTAATTTCCCGTCTTCTTTTATAATCTAAACAGAAAGTCCATGTTACTATTAGTCATGTGAGGTGCCAAGTGCCAATAAACACACTAAAGTATCACACAATCACTTTACTGTTTGACTTCATTCTAAAACTGACCTGGAAGTCCTTGAGAACGGCAGATGCAACAGATGACCAACTTTCACCTTCAGTCTGCAACCATAGAAAGGCAAAGCACTTTCAGGACTCCTAAATGTATGCAAATTTAACCAGTATGAGAGTCTAGTTAAGTATCCAGATTAACCTGTGAACTCCACAATAGTTGCCATTCACCCACCAGAATGCTTAGATCAGTCTTTGTTCCATTTTGGCTTGAAATAAAATCATTGATGACCTGTTTAGCCAAAAAGAAAGTTTGTACACATAACTTGTCTCCATTTGGTGCGACGATGGATGATTCAAGCTGTAATCACACACCTCTTCTACTCCTGTTCTTGCAGATATAGCTGACAATAAGATCTGTCTTGGCTCTGCACTCTTCTGTAGGACAAAAGTGGTTCCCTGCACTACAGATTGTTTTGAAAATATGATGAAATACAAGCAGGTCTATACAAAGCCAAATAGTTTCCATATAGAAGGGTTATGGACTTGATATGCTGCAGATTTCTACTAAATCAGGAGAATATACAACAAATCAGAACCTAAAATGCTTCAAGGCTGCATTTATGAACATTCCAATGTTGTCAAGGTAGTAAAATAACATCAAGATTATGTCATCGTACCTTGTTTCTCCTTGAAATACGTATGTTCCCAGTGTGGGATAAGTATGTTGTGTCAAGCCAACCCTTAGCTTCATCTCCAAGAAGTCTAAATGGCACTGGGTATGGAACTTTAAATGGCAGAAACTTGAAGGCGAATGCTGCTCGGTCAAAACGGAAGTATGCGCTTTCCATCCTTAATAGTTGCTTCTGCCTGGTTTTATTTTCATAAAACACCTTATTGTAAGTATTGTAAAAGAAATTTAAAGTAACAATCCCTAAGGCAATACAAGTATTTATTTCTTTACAGTTAACTCTCCCTAAGGCAGTATAAGGCCTTATTTCTTTATAGTTAACTCACACTAAGTCAGTACAATGCTTTGTTTCCAACATCCTCCATGTTTATTATGACAAGATTGATGGTTAATGTTGCAGAACCTCTTCGATTACAGATTAATTTGGATGTTACCGCCTATTCTGTTTTGCCTGGGAAGAATAGCAGCAAAAACAGGGATAAGGTAATGAAGTTTATTTCTTTGGGTTTAGTGATAACTGTGTGCTATACTGTCATTTAATGTGATGCTAAGAGTGTAGGTTTCCAGTTTATCATAACAGAATAGACGTCATAAACAATTGGCAAGGTCAGGTGCATATCTACTCCCTCCGTTCCAAATATATGACATTTAAGACAAGCTAATTAACAAAAAATGAACTAATTATCATGTCCTAAATGCTATATATTCTAAAACAGAGGGAGTATTCTTTTTAATCATGTATTGAATAAGAATACTAAATGCCAATTTGTTTTTCACTTGTTAAAGCTTGTTGAGAATTTGGTATTGACATGCTAAGTTGTATGTGCATGTAACACCTCAGACATGATTGCTAATTAGCATTGGATACCAAATAAAATATGACAAGCATCCACTCCCTTTGATAAGTTTATAAGTTCAATAACAAATTTCATAAAGTAGATACATTATTAATATTTCCTGAGTCTCTGTAATGTAAAATTTCATCACTTTGATACATTTATAAGTCTAATAACATATTTCGTAACAAGTAGATACATTATTAATATTTCCTGATTCCCTGTAATTTAACATTTCATCAATTATGTTGGAGTAAAATTAAGGTGTGCACACACACATTGAACGTAACACCAACACTTCACTGTAATTCAAATGCACGTAAACCAATAAAGCTCTTTATGGAATGTAGATACATATTATTAATTCAGAGAACTGCACTCTAAAAATAGTTTGACATGAAGGATAATAGTAAATGAAATGGCAGGATCAGGGATGCAGGAAGCACAAACAGATGAAAGACCGACTAGGAAAGATGCAAATCCCTAAAGCCCCATGTCGAACCCGCCGCCCCCGCACTCGCCCCCACCAGCTAGCCCCCTGGCTGCCGCCACTGCTCCCTTGCCTGGACCGGACGCGGCGCGACGGCGCGGCCGCAGCCCTGGACGCCGAGGAGGGCCTCGAGCAACACCAGCTCAGGTTCCGTGTACGCCTCCGCCTCCGCGGCCGCTACCGACGGCGCCGCTAGCGCCAGGGCCCGGCGCCGGCGAAGGCGAAGCCGGGGCGGGGCCCCCCAGATGCGCGGCGAGCGGGAGGCGCTAGCGCGAGGCGACACGCATCGCGGAGGCGGAGGACGGAGGTGCATAACCTCCGCAATGTAATAGTGAAGCAAAATGAGTGGACCCCGATACAAGAAAACAAGCATCATCACTCAGTAAAGACGGCAATGTTCAAAGAAACATAGGAGCGGTGCTATCTAAATATCTAGGACCTACAGCGTAATAAAATATCTCATATCTTTTCTCGACCGCCTGTTTCATTGGCTGATGACTTCAATTATCAACTATTGCTACAGTAGAACAATGCTATTTTAAGAAAGTGGAAGCGGAGCAAGAACATTCACCGCCCCTGGTTTTTTTTGGTATCACTCAGATATAGCATCGCTTGTTACAGCGTTGTCAGTGGTTCTTATTTACTCTCTCTCCAAACTTGGCACCACTTAAGCGATACGTTGTGGAGGGAGGCCCTCCACATTGTACTAGTGAAGCCAGAAAATGAGTGTTGACCTAGATACAATAAAACAAGCATCACTCAGTAAAGGCTGCAATGTGCAAAGAAACATAGAAGCGGTGCTATCTAGATACCTGGGACCTACAGTGCAATAAAATATCTCATATCTTCTCTCGACCGTCTATTTCATTGGCTGATGACTTCAATAATCAACTGTTGCTACAGTAGAACAATGCTATTTTAAGAAAGTGGAAGCCCAGCAAGAACATTCACCTCTCCTGGTTTCTTTGGTATCACTCAGATATAGCATGGCTTGTCACAGCGTTGTCAACTCCAAACTTGACACCACTTAAGCGATACGTTGTGGAGGGCCAGGCCTCCGGGTGCAGCTGGGGCGGTGGCTATGGAGCGGCGGGTGCACGGAGACGGGGCGCAGAGTTCGTGGCTTGCGTTCGCGCTTCTCGTGCGCCGTGCGCGTGGGTGGAGGGTCGAGGCAGCGGTAGTTGTTCGATTCGTGGGGGCAGCTGGGTGACCTGTGACTGAGTCTGTGACCAACAGAACGCTGGGTTCGCGGACCGTTTTTCCGCCAGCGTGGAGTGCTGTGCAGCATTCCTCCTTTATTTTATCATTCGTGTTTTACACTGGTTTGAAATCCAGGAATTTCACAGTAATCACGTTAAAAATTAGTTCAATTTTACAAAAAAAAAACATACAAACAAGATTTTCTTCCACGTTCCAAACAAGCCTAAGTTTTTAAGGCCATGGGCCATGACGTCCAAAGATGGTGTATCCAATTGCCGACTTTCGCTAATGCTCCTATCAGGACGTCCGGACGGACGGGGACGGGAGGACCCGCCTCACACCACGCGCCCTGTGCCTCCCCGCGCTCGCGCCGTGCGCCCCTGCACCTCGCGCCTCGCACGGTCGCACCAGACCCACCTCGCGCCGCGTGCGCCCCACGCCCTCGTGTCTCGTGCTACACGCCTCGTCTGTGCCTTGCGTCGTCCGCGCCTTGCGTCTCGTGCTACGTGCCGCCCTCACTCTCCCGCGCCGCGTCAACTAGCCTCCATTAGACGACAGCAAAATAGATAAACACATGTTTCAATCGTATGTTTCATGCGTTTTAGATGTATGTTACATATGTTTTATCTGGATGTTACAAAAGTAGATCCGGGGCTACATATGTTGCAATGGCTATACACGTATGTTTCAACTGTTTCAAACGTACGTTGCAAGTGTTTTATCTGGATATTGCATATGTTGCAGTAGCTATACATGTATGTTGCAAGTGTATGTTTCACTTATTTCAGACCTATATTGCAAGTGTTTCATTTGGATGTTGAATATGTTGCAATTGTTTCAGACATATGTTGCAAGCGTATATTCAAAATGTTTCAGACGTATGTTGCAAGTGTGTTTATTTGGATGTTGTAATTAATATACACATATGTTGCAAACATATATTTATAAATGTTTCACCTATTTCAGATGTATGTTACAGAAGTGTTTTCATGTTGCAACATTAGCAGACTTAGGAAGCTAGCGCATGCAGATGCGGAGCCCGTGGGCATAGCTGTCTCCACGTACGCGGCAAGCGAAGCGAGCGTGTGGCGCGTCAACAGGCATGTGACGCGGTTACGTGCACAACTTGCTGGCGTAGCATTTGCATACGGCATGCGGGGGCGAGCGTGCATGCGCAATAGTTATAGGCGGGGCAGGCGCCGTTCCATTTCTTTATGAGTGAAGCGCATTCGCGTGGGAACCATGCGTGCGGAGAAAAAATTGTTGCCACTCCTACAGCTGCATGCATTACAGAGGGGGCGCTGCTGGCGCATGCGAGACTGAGGAAGCAGATAACCTGTTTGCTGGTTGGTTTCTGGGCTGATAAGCCTGGCTGATGCTGCTTTGTTATGAGAAAAAATACTATTGACTGACTGATAAGCCCTGACTGAAACCAATAAGCGAACATACTGAGAGTGTGTAGGTGGGTGCTCAACGCTAGAGCGAGCATGCAGGAGGAGGTGAGACAGTCAGGACGGACAACGCGAAGGGGGCAGATGCGGACGTGATGTCCTGACGCTAGCCACGCCACGATCGACTTTAGCTTTAATCGTTATATACAGTACGTTAGATCTGCCGACAAAATACTTTAGCTACGCTCAATTCACATAAATATACTTCCATAATCGTTTATAGCCTTTTATGTTTTGTTGCGCAAAGGCTAGCTCGTTCGGCTGATCAGTTTTTGACTGATTTTGGATGATTTCGGATGATTTAATAGTGTTCTGTGAGAGAGAATAAGCTGAAACAAGCTGAAACAAGCGGATAGTGGAGCAGCCAAACGAGTAGAAGAGCTCCGCTGTTTGATTCTGCAGCCATTCTTATTCTCCAACGAAGTGATTTCATTAGATTCTTAGGAGAGCAGGGTGCGGAGCTGATAAATTTCTCTGCTGATCTCCACCAGAATATAATAGAGAGAGTGAATGGAGAAATGATTCTCGGACATTTTAACTGTTTAGCTACTTAGGAGTAATTCTCTTCGAATAAGCTGGAGCTAGAGCTCTCACAAACGCCCCTAAGATTTTTTTAACCAAATCTACTTATCTCTGTAATAATTCTGGAATTCAATAAAAAAACTTCGTTGTCGAAAAATATTATCAATATAATAAAACGAAATTTTGAAAAGTTATCGGTTTATTGCGAACTGGAACTGTGTGTCTGTAAACGAACGACCTTTGACTTTGACCCGCGGCAGTCAAATCTTCTGGTTTCCTCATCCATTCCCCAACTCCCTCGTCAGAATCTCGCCATGCGCTCGACCCACCTCGTCGGCGGCGACCTTGCTTCGGCCTCGGCGATGGGAGGCCACCCCGACCGTGTGTACAGGGCGCTGGCGGTCGCCTCACTCTACATCCTTATCCGCCGGTGGGGTCGGCCTCAGTGAGCGGCCGGCGCCGGCGGAGATCGCTGCCGCGGCTGCGCTCTGCACCTCCGTGGCGTGGCTGTATGTGCTCCCCGCCCTTGGTCTCCGTCGGAGCACGCACCGACGTCGGCCTCAGTTGAGAATATAAAAAAGGAGAAGAAAATTGTTAAAAAAGTTATGTTGAAAATTATTTAAAAAGTTGAGATATACATGGAGAGCTCGAGGATATGTTGAAAATTATTAAAAAAGTTGAGAATATAAAAAAGGAGAAGAAAACAAGAGAGCAAAAAATGTTGTTATATTGAGAAAATAAAAAAGGAGAAGAATAAACAAAGAACAAAAAAAAGAGAACAAAATTGTTATGTTAAAAATTATTAAAAAGAGGAAATATATGTTGAGAGTGGGATTTGAACCCACGCCCTTTCGGACCAGAACCTTAATCTGGCGCCTTAGACCAACTCGGCCATCTCAACTTGTTATGAATATACTTTGCGATAATTCTTTAATCCTTTTTATGTTGAATCCATGCTTTTCACAGTACGTCAGAATTGATTTCTTACCCATGGCAACCACATTCCAGGATTCAAAATTCCCCTACTTTTAGTGTTCTCGAAGACAAGCACAAATGTGTTTTTTATTAGAAACTGTTTTTTCCGATAGAAATACTTTTATTAAAATAGAATAGTTTATGTGTCACATGAGACGATGGAAATAAAAAAACTGCCTCTGTAATAAAAGAAAGTGTCTATAAAAATTATTTTTATATTAGTGCCATGGAGCTACATGGCCCACGCTACATTCGCGAAGTCTGATTTTAGACACTCGGGGCTACGAGTGCTTCTCTGGTTCGGTATCTGTCTAGGAGGTTTTCGACCCAAACAATCCTTTTCACCTCTTACGGATCTAATGCCGCAACACAGCGGCAGTATGAAATTTAGGAATCTAAAACGAGAGAGATTGGATTTTAAAAGGCATATAGCACACATAAAACAAGCTTAGATAAAGAGTTTCACCTTTACCTCTGATAATAGGGCTTTCACAGCTTTCCTGGCAAACCTATGCTAATGTAATCTACTTCTAAGAGCACCCTCAACAATAGAGTCTACTTGTTAGCTCGTATATGAAATTAAAGAAAAAGATAAAATAGAGCAGCTATCATGCATGCTAGCATAGGAAAGCGTGTGAGTATATACATATGAATCATAGGAAAGTGTGGGAGCTTATTAGCTAATATAAGAACTACCTAGTTCACCCACCGCAAAATCAGAATCATAGATGTTTCCACCATGCCTCGTACGAGTGTCCACGCATGTACTGTGATTCAAGAGAAACCCATAATAATTGACTTGGATAATGGCGACGACTCCATGTTTAATGCTACGTCCTTATAATTGCAGCATCTTGTTAGTCCAATCGCAAAGCAAAGTGTAATCCCTAACAGCCAAAGTTCGCTGATAATATATAGGACAAATCAGAAAGCTAGTATGGAGTAACATTTAGTAATAAAATCCTTCGTCAGATCGGATTACAGATGGTGCCAACATATCCGTGTTTTCCCAAGGCAAGGAAGACAAATTTAATATACTTCCTGGTCCTGTTAGTTTGTTTTGCTACAAACTCCCTCCAGTGATAAATGAACTAGTAGTAACATTTTGAAGGAGCTGGCTTCATAAAAAAAAATTAAACTTTTTTTATGAATAATTTTTGGACCTCATGCCGCGGAGCAGCATGCCATAGTACAGCTCTTTCTAAACATGGTTTTCAGTAATTCGTTGGCACTGCTCGGGCTCCTGACCAGGCCATCGACCCAAACGCCTCCAAAAATCTGGACAAGCTTACATGGATCATAACTTATGAAGGTCCTGTTTAAATCCATTAGTGGTAATAGTTAGCTCCTAGCAGCAGATGTAAGCCACCAAATAGCTTTTTATTAGTGGGGCTATTAGCTAATTAACCTACTAGTTGAGCTATGTTTGGATCCTTAATAATTAGTAGCATTTAGCTAGGACAAACCAGTCAATAACTTTTTTTATTAGTTAGCTAGTTCATTTTGAGTTATTAGTTAGATTTTTAGTTAGGGTATTTGGATTCACTAGTGCTAAGTTTAGTTGCTAACAATTAGCACTAATAGATTTATTTGAACTTTTGGCTTTACTAATAGCTTTTTTTGGAGGTCCAAAACTAGAAGCTCAAATAAACATAGCCTATAGTTTTAAGTCTTTGAGAGCTTTTCTTCGAGTTTTTACGGTTTCGTCTCTTTTTGTTCCATTCTTTTTTTCTTTCTCCCTGTAAGTAGAGGAGGGAATTAAATTCTAATGTAAAATAGAGAATTAAATTCATAACTTTAGTTTTAAACAAACTAGAAGAATAGCCCACGCATTGTTGCAGGACTTTGAAATAAAACATTTGTAGAATATTAAATTAAGTTATAGGAGAATGCAATAGGAAAACAAATAGTACAATGTGGATATCTTGCATGTTGATAGACTAAAAATAGTAATTGCATTTAGTGGAAAATGCTATAGCAATTATTAAGCGGATGATATGGCACTTAGTGGAGTATGCCATGTGGTGTCCTGCATGTGGAGATTGAAAGATAGTGAGATTTGTGTTTATAAGAGATATAGATAGATATAGATAAATTTCACCACTAAACTATTGTTGTGTTAGTTTTTGTGCACAGTTATCCTCTTGAAAGTGCATTTGCCCCCTATGTGGGTTTTGGTGTATTGATGACATCCAAATTAGGGACTAATGTGATCTTAATGAGATATGTTGCAGCTATTAGTCCCATGAAAGATTCAAAGAGTTGATAAAGATGAAATGGTATCCCTCAATTCTTGAAGTTGTAAAGGCGGACGAATTCAAAACGATCTCCAAAGGTTTTAATTTTGTTTTTGAGTTTAGGATCCGCCGCACTATAAAGAGGGATGCAAGTTTAGTTGGTCTGAGGAAGATAGAGTGCTCAAGCATTTAAATAAAATCAAAAGAGTGTCACTCTAGCACTTCACGAGCACATAGAATAATTTTCTGTGACTTTCGGTGTCGGAAGTCCCGACCTAAGCCAGGAGTCCCGGCACCTGTGCTTCTGACTACTCGCTGTCTGTGCACGTCGGAAGTCCCGACGTTCGCCAGGAGTTCCGACACTGACCTGACCCAAGCCGGGAGTCCCGGCCTCAGCAGTGCTGGCTGTTTGATTAACTGTGCTCGTCGGAAGTCCCGACGATCGTCGGGAGTTCCGACCATCGGAAGTCCCAACGTTTGCCAGGAGTTCCGACACTGACTTTCACCCGTGGACTTCTGACCCTTTGGGAATAGTATTTTCTGCTTTCGTCGGAAGTCCCGGGATCTGTGTCGGGACTCCCGACATAGATCTGAACGGTTGGATTTTCACTTGGAGTATAAATACTCCTCTCTTCACTTCTAACCGTTACGGACTCATTTCACAGTTGACTCACTTCGTGCTGAACAGCTCCCAAGCAACTAAAGCACCCCTCTCTTTCCCCCTTTGCTCCAATCTTCGATTCCCTTAGTTTTTGAGTAAAAGGAGAGTGGATTAAGTGAGAGCATCACTTTGGATAGCTTGAGCACTTGATTTCTTCGTCAAGCCGGTTGTGTTTGCGTCTTTTACTCTTGGGGCTTTGCCCCTAGCCGGCTAGGCGTTGCCCAAGAGCTTCCATCTTGTGGAAGAGCCTTGGAAAGTTTGTATCACCCTTCTATTTCTTAGTGGAAAGCTCAAGTGACCTTTGTGGTCGCTTTGAGAGAGGCAAGGAGGTGGAAAAGACTCCGACCTTAGTGGTCACCTCAACAACGAGGATGTAGGAGCTCCTTTGTGGGGTTGCCGAACCTCGGGATAAATCCTTGTGTCCCGCGTGCTTGTTGTTGTTGTGATTGCTTGAGATTACTTGTATGTGTTTGTCTCTTTGTCTCCAAAATCTCCATTTTAGGGTTTGGACTCGATCTACGGTTTGGAGGCATTACGGCGTCAAGGGAGTGACCCAACATCTTCACTAAACCACTAGGAAGTGAGGTTGTAAGTTTATTTATCCGCAAAGTTAAATTTGGCACTGCTTTTGTAGTTCACGTAGGCGTCGGAACTGCTGACGTTTGCGTCGGAACTTCTGACAACGTCGGGAGTTCCGACCCAAACGTTGGGACTTCCGACAGTGGCTGACAGATTTGAACTTAGCATTTGCAGTAAATTTTTAGATACGCCTATTCACCCCCCTCTAGGCATTGTTAGATCCTTTCAATTGGTATCAGAGCAAGGTCTTCTCTTTGCGTTTCACCATGTGAGAAGAAACAATGTCGAAGACCGACAAGATGCAAGCCGTTGCCGTCGAAATGGCCAAGAAAATAGCTGAAGAGTTGATGAGTACTCAAGTCAAGCTCTTTCAAGATGAAATGAAAAAGATGCAAGATGAGATGAGCAAGTTGAAGGAAGAATTGAGCAAGAAGGTTGATGATGCAATAAGTGGCAAGAATGATATTAGTGACAAGAATGAAGTAAACAAAGATGCCGCTAGTGATATTGGAGCCGGTGAGCATGCTCATGGAAAAGGAATATATTCACACATGAGTTTTGACTATGGACAAATCATGAAAGGTTCAACACTACATACTCCGTCCATCAATATTGGCAAGCCACCTCACTTTGATGGAACAAGATACACCGATTGGTCTTACAAGATGAAGATGCATCTAATAGCCGCAAGACTTTGGGAAGTTGTGGATGTTGGTGTGATGATTCCTACCGATGAAGATAGAGAGATAACTCCGGAAGAAGTGCACAACCTCCATCAAAATGCACAAGCCATAGCATTGCTTGTGTCAAGCCTAGCTCCGGATGAGTTTAGAAAAGTGAATGGAATGGAAAGTGCAAAGCAAATTTGGGATACTTTGAAAGTATCATTTGAAGGAGATAAAAGTGTGAGAAAAGGCAACATAGAGTTACTTCATGGTGAATTGGAAAGATTTGTATTCTTGCAAAATGAAACAACACAATCCATGTTTGATAGGCTCATGGCATTGGTCAACCGCATAAGAGCTCTTGGTAGCAACGAATGGGATGACAACAAAGTTGCTAGAAAGATGTTGAGAACCTATAGAGCCAAGAACAACATGCTAGCGTCCGTGATCATGGAAAGGCCCGGCTATGATGAGATGACACCTCAAGAAGTTCTTTCAAAGCTCAAGCATCATGAGTGTCTAGATGAAGATGCAATCAATGCTCACAATCAAAATCCTAATGCAATGGGATTCAACAAGAGTGCCGCCTCTTAAAGCAACTCAACAACATGAAGGTCAAGTTTCAAGTCAAGAAAAGAAGAAGAAAGTGAAGGATGATTCCTCAAGTGGAGAAGAAGATTCCGATGCGGAGGTTGCATTTGTGATTAGAAATCTTAGAAAGTTTATGAAGAAGAAAAGCAACCGCAAGACCTATGGTGATGGTAAGAGAAGGTTCAAAAAGAGATTTTGCTATGGATGTGGTCAAGTTGGTCACTTCATAGCCGATTGTCCTAATGAGAAAAAGGAAGCACAAGCATGACAAGGATGAAGATAAGAAGAACAAAGGCAAGAAGAGAGGTGAAGCTCATCTTGGGGAAGAATGGGAGTCAAGTGATAGTAACTCAAGTGATGATGAGAAGAAGAAGAAGGGAGCCGCAAACATCGCCATCCACCACTCTTCTTCATCGACCATGATCTTCCCCGACTCAACTTCATCATCAAAGCTCTTCTCCAACCTATCTTCATCACCGAGGCTCTTCTCCAACCTCATCGACAATGACTACTACACCCCAACTTGTCTCATGGCAAAAGGGGAGAAGGTACATACTACACCCGTTTCCTCTAGTGATGAGTATGATAGTTGTGATGATAACATAGAAGAAATTGAAGCAACCATGATAAAGAAATTTGGTAAAAAGGCATTCACTAAAATAAAAATGCTAATGAAGAAATTAGAGAAGAGGGATAGATGCTTAGAGTTGCAAGGAGATATAATTACTCAAGAGAGAGAGAAGAACCTTGCACTTGAAGCATCTATCGCCGAGGAAAAGATGAAGGTTGAGAAGTTAACCGTTGAATTGTCTTTAGCCAATGACTCAATTGGGAAATTGACTAAGGAACATTCCTCGGTTAATGATCAAATAGCTAGCCTTAAGAATGAAAAGAGTATAGCTCAAGAAAGCCTCACAAGCTTGAAAGAAAAATATCAAAATCTTGAGCTAAACTATAGTACTCTTTGGGCTAGCACTTCAACTTCTCCTAAGGCAACCGAAGTCTCTAATGTCTCCACTAGTGATGGTTGTAAAAGATGCTATAAAATTGATGTAAATGCATATGCAACTAACCTTGTTGAGTTAGAGAAGAAAAACAAGGAGATTCATAGGTTGGAGATGATATTGAAGAATGGGTGTAAGTGTCAAGAGCAATCTAACAAGACTATATACAAGTCATCAAGGCACCCATCAATCAAGGAAGGCATTGGCTACAATAGGTATGATGGAAAGGCAAATGGAAGGAATATAATAAATGGTGTGCCTTGTGTGAAGTTCAACAAGGGCGTTGCTCTTGATGAGCTTATATGCAAGGCCAACAACAAGGTATACATTCCAAAGATTCAATCTACAAATACCAAGACAATCAAGACAAAGCAATCCGATGTCCTCAAGCCACAAGCACCACTTCCACGGTGCTATGCTAGTGACTATATGTGTTGTTGGGGCAAGGATGGCAAGATTGTGGTTAAGTATGTTGGTGCCCAAAAGAGAAAGGAAATTATGAGGAGTGTTTGGGTGCCCAAGTTTTATGTGACTAACCCCTTAGGACCCAAATCTTTTTGGGTACCTAAAACAAAAGCATAATTTGTTTTTGTAGGAATATTCCTCCGGTGGAACAAGTTGGGTGCTTGGATAGTGGATGCACCAATCATATGACCGGAGAGAAGGACATGTTCACATCATTTCAACCAAGTCATGATCAAAGTGGAAATATTGTGTTTGGTGACAATGGAAAAGGTGAAGTACTCGGTTTGGGTAAAATTGCAATATCAAATGATAATTCCATTTCCAATGTCTTACTTGTGAATTCGTTGAGATACAATTTGTTGTCCGTTTCACAACTTTGTGAGATGGGTTACAATTGTCTCTTTACGGATAAGGGTGTGGAAGTCTATAGAAGGGAGGATTCCTCTATTGCATTTACGGGTCATTTAAAGGGGAAACTCTATCTAGTTGATTTCACATCAAATAGAGTAAATCCCGAGACTTGTTTAATGGCAAAATCTAGCATGGGTTGGTTATGGCATCGCCGACTTGCCCATGTTGGGATGAGGAACTTGGCCAAACTTCAAAAAGGCGAACATATCCTTGGACTAACAAATGTTTCTTTTGAGAAAGATAGGATTTGTAGCGCATGCCAAGCGGGAAAACAAGTTGGAGCTAAACATCCCGTCAAGAATGTTGTGACAACCGAAAGGCCATTGGAGTTGCTTCACATAGACATATTTGGACCCGTCGCTTATATAAGCATCGGTGGTAACAAATATGGCTTTGTAATTGTTGATGATTATTCTTGTTTCACTTGGGTATTCTTTTTGCGTGAAAAGAGTGAAGTCCAAGGAATCTTCAAGAAGTTTGCTAAAAGAGCCCAAAATGAGTTTGATGTCAAAATCAAGAGAGTTAGAAGTGACAACGGGACGGAGTTCAAGAACACCAACATTGAAGAGTTTCTTGATGTAGAAGGAGTCAAGCATGAGTTTTCGGTTCCATACACTCCACAACAAAATAGTGTTGTGGAGAGGAAGAACCGAACGCTCATAGAAGCCGCAAGAGCAATGTTGGATGAGTACAAGACCCCAACTAATTATTGGGCGGAAGCGGTCAACACGGCATGTCATGCCATCAACCGCTTATATCTTCACAAGATAAGAGAGAAGACCGCCTACGAACTTCTAACCGGTAAAAAGCCTAAGGTGCACTACTTTAGAGTTTTTGGATCCAAGTGTTTCATACTTAACAAGAAATCCAAAAGTTCTAAGTTTGCACCAAAGGTTGATGAAGGTTTCATGCTTGGTTATGGTACTAACGAACATGGATATCGTGTTTTCAATAAAACCACCGGTTTGATTGAAATTGCGGATAGACGTGACTTTTGATGAAACCGACGGCTCTCAAAAGGAGCAAGTCAATGTTGAGAATGTAGGTAATGAGGAAGCCCCACATGAAGCAATCAAGAAGCTTGCTATTGGTGAAGTGAAGCCCGTTGAAGACGAAGATGAAGACCATGTTGTGCGTAATGATCTTGATCCAACCATTCATCATGTTTCATCAAATGAACATGGTGAAGCCTCCGCAACAAGAAACAATCAAGATGGGAGATCAAATGAAGCACAAGGTCAATCTCATGAAGATGGTGTCAACAATGAGCGAGCTCAACCACAACTCAACAATGAAGAAAGAAGTGAAGTCAACCCTCCGCAAGCTCATGATTGTGATCTTCCAATCAATCATGACTGTGATGATGATGATGATGATGGCCCTATCCAAAGATCAACTCAAGGGCCACATCCTAGAGTGCATCAATCCATTCAACGGGATCATCCCGTTGATAACATATTGGGGAGCATTCGACGAGGGGTAACTACACGTTCCCGTTTAGCAAGTTTTTGTGAATATTACTCGTTTGTTTCTCCCTTGGAACCTTGTAGGGTGGAAGAGGCACTTGATGATCCGGATTGGATGATAGCCATGCAAGAGAAGTTAAATAACTTCACTCGGAATGAAGTCTGGTCCTTGGTGGAAAGACCCAAGCAAAATGTGATTGGAACCAAGTGGGTTTTCCGCAACAAGCAAGATGAGCATGGCGTGGTAACAAGGAACAAGGCAAGGTTGGTGGCTCAAGGATTCACTCAAATTGAAGGCTTGGATTTTGGGGAGACCTATGCACCGATGGCTAGGCTAGAATCAATTCGTATTCTACTTGCCTATGCCGCCCATCATGATTTCAAGTTATATCAAATGGACGTGAAGAGTGCATTTCTCAATGGCCCCCTATCCGAGTTGGTGTATGTGGAGCAACCACCGGGCTTTGAAGACCCCAAGTATCCAAACCACGTCTACAAGCTCGACAAGGCGCTCTATGGGCTCAAACAAGCCCCTAGAGCTTGGTATGATTGTTTAAAGGATTTCCTACTCAAACAAGGTTTTGAGATAGGAAAGGCCGATGCTACTTTGTTTACTCGCAAAGTCAATAATGATATCTTTGTTTGCCAAATATATGTCGATGACATAATATTTGGTAGTACTAATGTGGCTTTTTGTGAGGAATTTAGTAGGATTATGACAAATAGGTTCGAGATGTCCATGATGGGAGAGTTGAAGTTCTTTCTTGGATTTCAAATCAAGCAACTCAAGGATGGCACGTTCATAAGTCAAACCAAGTACACCAATGACATGTTGAACAAGTTTAACTTGGACAAGGCCAAGCCCATCAAGACACCCATGCCAACCAATGGACATCTTGATCTTGATCAAGGAGGAAAGGACGTCGATCAAAAGGTATATCGCTCCATGATTGGATCACTCCTTTACCTTTGTGCATCTAGGCCCGATATTATGCTTAGCGTGTGCATGTGTGCAAGATTTCAAGCTAATCCGAAAGAATGTCATTTGATGGCCGTTAAGAGAATTTTTCGGTATTTAGTGCACACTCCTAATCTTGGCTTGTGGTATCCTAAGGGCTCCACTTTTGAGTTACTTGGCTATTCTGATTCGGATTATGCCGGTTGCAAAGTAACCCGAAAGAGTACTACCGGAACTTGCCAATTTATTGGTCGTTCCTTGGTGTCTTGGAGCTCTAAGAAGCAAAATTCTGTTGCTTTGTCCACCGCCGAAGCCGAGTATGTGGCGGCCGGTGCTTGCTGTGCCCAACTACTTTGGATGAAGCAAACACTAAAGGACTTTGGATGTGAGTTAACCAAGATTCCACTTTTGTGTGACAACGAGAGTGCCATTAAGTTGGCAAACAACCCCGTAAACCACTCTCGAACAAAGCACATAGACATCCGGCATCATTTTTTGAGAGACCATGAAGCCAAAGGAGATATCGCCATTCATCATGTGAGCACCGAAAAACAATTAGCTGATATCTTCACAAAGCCCCTAGATGAGTCAAGATTTTGTGCTTTGAGGAGTGAACTAAATATCATTGATTCTCATAACGTGGCTTGATCCCTTGCACACAAATTTTGTTTGATCTAGTTAGGAGAAAAGGATTGTGAAAACATTGTGTGCCACTTTCAAAAACTACTTTGTAATTTTCATGAGTGACTATTGTTTTGTATTGGATGAATGAAATCTAGTCACCTGTGAAAATATGTGTGTCCATCATATTGTTGCCCCACATGGCAGAGCGAGTGCAGGTTAAGGTGTTTTTCTGTTTCCCTGCGTCGGAAGTCCCAACATTCGTCAGAAGTCCCGACGGCCAGGAGTCCCGGCTCGCGCCGGAAGTCCCAACCGCCGGAAGTCCCGATGTACGCTGGGAGTTCCAACACAGATCTGACTACGCCGGATTCGTTACCCGACTCCATTATAACCGGCCCTGTCCTCTTTTTTTTTACTGCGGTTTGGTTTTCCTCCCTCCTCTCAACGCCGACGCCGCCTCTGCCCCATCATGCCCTCCCCTCCCTCCGCCGCCCTACCTCGTCCTCCAGCCTCCTTCTTTCCTCCACCGCCGCCGGAGGTCTTGCCGGTAGTGCCGACCGCCCTCCCTCCCTCCCTTCCACTGCCCGTGCCCTCGTTTTCTTCGGATTGGGGTGTTCTTGTCGTTGGTGTGGAGGAGATTCCATTAGTGGAGGAGATTCCATTGGTGGAGGAGATTCCATTGGTGGAGGAGATTGTGCCCGTGGATTTGTTCATCGACGACTGCGATTCGTTTCTTTTCATCTCCTCCGTTCTCGTTTCAAGGTACTGCCATGGTGTTCTAACCCTAAATCCAATGTACCTTTTGTTTTGCCTCTATACTTTCTTCCTCTCTACTCCTCTATCTCCCTTGTTTGTGTGTGTGTTGTGATTTGAAGCCCCATGAATGAGGTGGTCATTTTGGGCGTCGGAGGTCCCGGCGGCCGTCAGAGGTTCTGACCGTCGGTACTCCCAACGTCTGGCCGGAACTCCCGACAGTCGAAAGTCCCAACCTTGGCCGGAACTCCCGACCCTAGAATGCCCTCTCCATTCATGTTTCTTCACTTCTCGATGCTCATTCGCGTCTCCTTGTATTATTTCTTAGTTTCACTTTGTATTCTTCATAGTCATGGAAGGCGGTAGCAGTCCCTCGCGCCATCGGGAAAAGCGTTCAAAGAAGACTCAAGATCGTGCCGCTGTTCCCAAGCCGCCTGGCCACACCAAGGCGTCTTACTCGCGTGGTGGTGCTGGTGTTTCCCGTGGCCGTGGTGACCAGGGGACATCGGCTGCCGCTCCTCCTCCTGTTGCTGCCCCTCCTCTTGCTCCTGCTCCTGTTGGGGCTGAGCCGATGGTTGATGAAGAAGAGGAAGCACTGGATCGTGCCGGACGCACCATTGCTGTTCCACCGCTTCGCACCCCGACTCGTGGTCCGCCGGGGACATTTCAGCTTGTTCCATTCACCGATGTGTCGCCGATCATGTGGGAGCCCTCCATGGCTCCGAATCCGGCTGGTGGATGGACGCCTCCCCTTCTAGTGGATTATCGTCACCGAGTCAAGGACATCCGGTACAACAGAGCAAGGAACCTGTATGCAGAGGATGAGAAAGATCTCCGCCTTGAGTATCGTTTCTGGCACCCCTTCCATTATGATTTCTATGATTCCATTCTTTATCGGAAGTTTTTGAAGAAGGAGCCACCGGTCCTTCAGATGAAGTGCATTGATGCATATTATTTTGGCAAGTACAAGGAACCCGAGCTGGAGCAGATGGTTCGAGATATACAATCAATGGGGTTGTCTTACCTGCAAGCGTTTCGGAAGAATTGGAACAATGAGCTGATTTGTCAGTTTTATGCTTCTTATCATCATGAGAGAGACCAGACCGGTGCTGTGGACATTATTCACTGGACCACGGAAGGCAAGCACTATAAGGTGGACTTTGTCAATTTCTCTCGCCTTCTAGGTTTGGGTCACAGTGACCGGACTGCAAATCAGCTAACTGAGTATGAGGATCTTGCTTTGGAGGAATATCAACACATGTATCTTGAGGGTCACAGGGCTGATGGACAGACCACATTTCTGAAGCCATATTATTATGTTCTGAACAACATCCTGAGACAGATATTGTATCCGAAGGTAGGTGACTCCACCTTTCTTCGTGATGATTCACAGAAGGTGCTTCAGCGTTTTGGAGATGAGTTTGAGAAGTTCTCCATCAGCCGCTATATCTGGTATAAGATTCATGATGCTTCTGAGGATCCAGTGAAGCATCTGCCCTATGCACCGTACATCATGCATATCATAGAGCATGTGTCTGGCATCCGTTTTCCCTATGACTCTGAGCATAAGGTCCTCAAGATATCCAACAAGACCTCTATCATTGCTGCTAGAGAACTCAAAGAAAAAGCTGAGGCAGCCCGTGCTACAGGGAAAGGTCCTTCGGGTTCTCGCTCTCGCCGTGGTGCTGCCACCACAGCTGCTGCTGCTGCTCGGTCATCTAGTGACGAGCCTCTCTCTTTGTCCTCCTCCGGAAAGAAGCCCAGCAAGTTCAAGTTTCTAATGACCTACATGTTTGGACAGTGTTGTGCTAGTGCTCAGCGTGAGCACGACATGCAAGAGAGGCTATATCGATTGGAACAGCAAGCAGGAATTGTATCTTCTCCTCCACCGCCTTTTGTGCCTCCTCGTGATCCGTTGGCTTTATATGATGAGGCTTGTGCGGCGTACGACGATGCTTCTTCTTCTCGCCCACATGGCAAAGGGAAAGCAACTGAAGACGATGAGGAATATCAAGAGGAAGAAGATGATGAAGACGACGACGATGGTGAGGAAAGTGACCAAGGCGAAGATGATGACTCCGACGATGAGTAGTTGATTTCTCATGCGGCCTACCCCTTTTGGCACTTATTGACAAAGGGGGAGTGTTAGGCTTTGATTTATTGTAATAAGTTAGTTGGTCTTTATGTTTTGGAATTTTAAAACCTTTAGCGTGTATGAACTATGTCGTGTGGTGGCAACCGTGTGATGGACAACTATCTATTTATATGTGTGTGATGGATGATTGTAGGATAAGTAATGTTTTAATCTATCTTGTTTGCTTGTGCTTATCTCTACTTGTCATGATGAATGTTTTTTTGTATGGCCATGTATTGCTTCAAGTTTCTACTTTGAAATCTTGGCCATCATATTTACTTGTTGTGTGAAATAACATGTCATATTGCATCTCTTTTCACGTCTATATACTTGCTCACACACACTTGTTGCACCCCATGGATTACAAAATTTAGGGGGAGCTTTTGTCTTGGTGTATGCAAAGCATGTATACATGAGTCCAATTGAAATTCAAATTCATGCATACATCAAGGGGGAGCTCTCCATAAATTTTGGGGTTCAAAAAGCTTTAGATTCTTTCATTCCTATAAAAGCCTAAGTTGGTTGTCATCAATTACCAAAAAGGAGGAGATTGAAAGTGCATTTGCCCCCTATGTGGGTTTTGGTGTATTGATGACATCCAAATTAGGGACTAATGTGATCTTAATGAGATATGTTGCAGCTATTAGTCCCATGAAAGATTCAAAGAGTTGATAAAGATGAAATGGTATCCCTCAATTCTTGAAGTTGTAAAGGCGGACGAATTCAAAACGATCTCCAAAGGTTTTAATTTTGTTTTTGAGTTTAGGATCCACCGCACTATAAAGAGGGATGCAAGTTTAGTTGGTCTGAGGAAGATAGAGTGCTCAAGCATTTAAATAAAATTAAAAGAGTGTCACTCTAGCACTTCACGAGCACATAGAATAATTTTCTGTGACTTTCGGTGTCGGAAGTCCCGACGTAAGTCGAAACTCCCGACAGTCGGAAGTCCCGACCTAAGCCAGGAGTCCCGGCACCTGTGCTTCTGACTGCTCGCTGTCTGTGCACGTCGGAAGTCCCGACGTTCGCCAGGAGTTCCGACACTGACCTGACCCAAGCCGGGAGTCCCGGCCTCAGCAGTGCTGGCTGTTTGATTAACTGTGCTCGTCGGAAGTCCCGACGTTTGCCGAGAGTTCCGACACTGACTTTCACCCGTGGACTTCTGACCCTTTGGGAACAGTATTTTCTGCTTTCGTCGGAAGTCCCGGGATCTGCGTCGGGACTCCCGACGTAGATCTGAACGGTTGGATTTTCACTTGGAGTATAAATACTCCTCTCTTCACTTCTAACCATTACGGACTCATTTCACAGTTGACTCACTTCGTGCTGAACAGCTCCCAAGCAACTAAAGCACCCCTCTCCTTCCCCCTTTGCTCCAATCTTCGATTCCCTTAGTTTTTGAGTAAAAGGAGAGTGGATTAAGTGAGAGCATCACTTTGGATAGCTTGAGCACTTGATTTCTTCGTCAAGCCGGTTGTGTTTGCGTCTTTTACTCTTGGGGCTTTGCCCCTAGCCGGCTAGGCGTTGCCCAAGAGCTTCCATCTTGTGGAAGAGCCTTGGGAAGTTTGTATCACCCTTCTATTTCTTAGTGGAAAGCTCAAGTGACCTTTGTGGTCGCTTTGAGAGAGGCAAGGAGGTGGAAAAGACTCCGACCTTAGTGGTCACCTCAACAACGAGGACGTAGGAGCTCCTTTGTGGGGTTGCCGAACCTCGGGATAAATCCTTGTGTCCCGCGTGCTTGTTGTTGTTGTGATTGCTTGAGATTACTTGTATGTGTTTGTCTCTTTGTCTCCAAAATCTCCATTTTAGGGTTTGGACTCGATCTACGGTTTGGAGGCATTACGGCGTCAAGGGAGTGACCCAACATCTTCACCAAACCACTAGGAAGTGAGGTTGTAAGTTTATTTATCCGCAAAGTTAAATTTGGCACTGCTTTTGTAGTTCACGTAGGCGTCGGAACTGCTGACGTTTGCGTCAGAACTTCTGACAATGTCGGGAGTTCCGACCCAAATGTCGGGACTTCCGACAGTGGCTGACAGATTTGAACTTAGCATTTGCAGTAAATTTTTAGATACGCCTATTCACCCCCCCTCTAGGCATTGTTAGATCCTTTCACCTCTTTAATTGTTATAGTAGGTGCTCAACTTGCCTGCAATATAATAACCAAAAAATCAAATCGCTATCATTTTTTTTACAAAAGTTAAGCAATAGATCAATATTTTTTTGGCCTATATGCTATCTCCACCAAAAATTACATTGTGTAGTCTTATACAAGATAAGTAGAAGAGACATACGTGAATTATTAAGTTTTGTTTGTCTGATCTCTACTTTTGATTATGGGAAGGAAATGCTTTGGATGAATTTCCAAATATGAACTATATTTTCTAAAAAAGTAATATATATACTAATATTATGGTATGGAGTTTTAATCATTTGCCCTCTCCCATACTTTTACGAGTTAGAGCAGTGTGTTAAGACACGATAGAAAGTTCGATCCCAATATAAATTGAAACGCATGACCCAATTAATGAATAAATCTTCAAGCGTCCTTTGCCAATATGAATGCGAGTAGAACGTGTCCAGACGTGTTATAGAGTTTGATTCCAAAGTAAATAAAAACACATGACACAATAGCTGAATAAATCTTCTGAGGTTCAGGTCGCTCAGGTGACTACAAACTATACGTCTCGCAGCAACGCCCGTACATTTTTGCTAGTAATTTAAAAGAATGAATCATATTATATATAATGCTTCTTCCACTTCGACTGCCAAAAGGCCACACTCGAAACATTTCGGCGTCCAAGAAACTACTCATATTTGGAGCTATCGAAGAGAAATGGCGTGCCCACTTGTACTCTTTTAAATTTGTTTGATTTTCATGGCATGTAATGTAAGCATGCACCAGAGCCGGACATCGGCTGACGGTCACCGCATAACACAACACGCTGGTCCTCCCGTGTCTCAGCATACTGCTAATTGGCGACGGTTATGGAGACACATTTTTTATATTAATTAAAATAATAATAAATATATATTTGCAGCACAATTGTCCAACTGCATCACGCTTAGCTAGTGTCATGTTCTTTTGATTGTGGACCTCTCTCTATCGTTCCGTCATCAAGCATTATATTGGTCACTTACCAACAGATAGAAGTTCAGCAATACTTAACGGGATAAATTGGTGATAACAGAACAGTCACTGATCAGTTCTAGACTGTCTCATTTAGAACAAAAGAATTTCATAGGAATCAGTTTATTTTTATAGAAAAAATGCAGGAAACAGAAAAAAAATCCCTTAATCCAAAAGGCCTCGCCTCATAAAACTAAAAGCCACGTCCTCATATACACAGGCATGCAACTGGCACAAAATAGTTTGTTCAAAGAACAAATATTTCCTCCATAACATATACTGGGCCAACTCACAAACGGCAATATCTCAATGAAGTTTTTTTTCCTCCATAAACAATGGAAGTGACAAATTTAAAAATATTTCAGATCTGCTAGTGTTAGAGTAGTGTAATAACGAGATATTTTCAAATATGGTGGATTAGGACAATTTGCAACCCAGTTTAAGGCTACTACTTGTCCCCTAATAAGCAATGTACTCCTATATAATCCACCCACTAGGCTAGGCAATATACATACCAAGAATTCTCCCAATTCTAGTCTTATATATAAACCTACGTACCATTGGTTTTGTCAGGTAAGAGCAAGTATAATAGTATGCTGTAAGCTGGCTGAATGCTGAGGTGGAGGAGAAAAGACAAGATAGAGAAGAGAAGCGGGCTATAAGCTTATAGCCGGCTTAGACACGAGAACCGAGAAACTTCGTGAGAGAGACAAGTGGGTCATGAATTAATAGTGAAGAGCTAACTAATATATAATGAGTGAGCTGAGAGAAAGCTACAAACATCCTTACAGCCAGCCTACTAACCGTATTATTAGCCTTGCACTACCCCAGCCATATTTTCTCCCGTCGGTCCAGACATTTCCCCTCGGCCCGCCTCCTCCGTCAGTAGCACTGAAGCATCCCTGTCGTGGCTGGAAAACCGTCCGGAGAGGTCTCCCGTCGGTGGGCCACCGTCACGGAGATGCTGTAGTGCTTTTCGCATGCAACGACTGCACTCGCGCGCGCTTTCCTGATGCCTTTCGTGCCCAGAAATTGGATGAGCGCGCTGCCCCGGATCCCCCTGGCCCACCAACAGAGAGAGCGGATGGAGGAAATTATTTGCCCACCCCGCCAAACTCCCTGGCAGCTTTGACTGCCGTGGCCTTATCTTCTACTTTTCCCCTCCCCCAAATTCTCTCTCCTCACGCACAACCACAGAAGCTGCCGCTGCCCCCATCCAGCGCCGCTGCCCCCCAACGCCGCATAGGCCGCCGCCGCTACACAGCCTCCTATGGCCCAGCCTCCTGCACCGGGCGCCGCCTAGCCACCACGCCATTGCTGCCTGCCGCACCTGCCTCCGGCGGCGGCGGCGCCCTAGCGACTGACGCGGGCTCGCACCCG